>NC_052168.1:26939524-27239524 GCF_902713615.1 Scyliorhinus canicula | reverse complement strand
CATGGGAAGGTAAAATTCCTGCTGGTTGCTACCTACTGCCCACCAGTCCATCTCTTTCTTCCCCATGCCCCAGTTGATGAATCGACAGCTCCATGTTTGAACACCAATTAGACGAAACATCAAGGGTGGCAAAGGCACTCTGGGTGGGGGATTTCAATATCTATCACCAAGAGTGGCTCGGTACTACCATTTTTGTCAGTATCCCATAGGACATAGTTGCTAAGCTGGGCCTGTAGCAGGTGGTTGGGAACTAATGAGTGGGAAAAGCCTATTTGACCTCAACCTGACAAATCTACCTGTTGCTGATGCATTTGCCCAAGATTTTTAAAAATAAATTTAGAATACCCAATTCATTTTTTCCAATTAAGGGGCTAAATTGGCCAATCCACCTACCCTGCACATCTTTATGTTGTGGGGCAAAACCCACGCAAACTCAGGGTGAATGTGCAAACTCCACACGGACGGTGACCCAGAGCCGGGATCAAACCTGGGATCTTGGCGCCGTGAGGCGCAATGCTAACCATTGTGCCACCGTGCTGCCCCTGCATTTACCCAAGATGGTTTTGGTAGTAGTGACCACCACAGTTGTTGTGGAGGCAAAATCCCATCTTCAGATTGAGTGTATCCTATCATGTTGTGTGGCACTAGCAGCATGCTAAATTTGGAACGGATCTAGCAGCTCAAAACTGGGCATCCATGAGGCACCCTTGGCCATCAGAAGCAGCAGAATTACATTCAACCACATTCTCCAACATCATGCTCAGATACATCCCTCACTGTACCGTTATCATACAATCTGAGATCTACCTTGTGTCTTTGAAGAGTGCAGGAGGCCATGCCAGGAGCAGCACCGGGCATACCTAAAAATGAGCTTTCAACCCAGGAAAGCTATAACACAGGACTACTTATATGACATAATTGAAGCAGCATGCAATAGACGGCTAAACTATTCCACAACCAGCAGATCAGTTCTAAGCTCTGCAGTCCTGCTACATCTAGTTGTGAGTGATGGCGGGCAATTTTCTAACCAGGGAAGGAGCCTAGCACACCAGATAAAAGAAGAGGCTGAAGTAATTGCAACTATCTACAACCAGAATTGCTGTGGCAGATCTATTTCTACCTTCCCTAAGATCCCGAGCATCACAGATTCGAGTCTGCAGCTGATTTAATTTACTCAGTGTGATATCGAGAAATGGCTGAAGGCATGGGATGCTGCAACGGCAATGTCCCTTGAGGGGAGGCAGGTGTCACTGGACTAGTAATCCAGGGTAATGCTCTGGGGACTAGGTTTTGAATGCCACCAGGGCAGATGGTGGAATTTGAATTCAATAAAAAAATCTGGAATTAAAAGTCCAATGATGACCATGAAACCATTGTCAATTGTCATAAAAACCCATCTGGTTCACTAATGTCGTTTCGGGAAGGAAATCTGTCATCTTTACCTGGTCTGGCCTATATGTGACTCCAATGTGGTTGACTCTTAAATGCCTTCAGCAATGGGCAATGAATGCTGGCCCAGACAGCAACACCCACATCCCATGAACGAATAAAGAAGAAAATAAATTACTCCAGTAATTGTAGTCCAGAACTAGCTGTGCCCTCAGCTAAGCTGTTCGAGTACAGCTACACCATTGGCATCTACCTGACAATGTGGAAAAGAACAAAGAACATTACATTACAGCACAGGAACAGGTCCTTCAGCCCACCAAGCCTGCGCCGATCCAGATTCCTTACTTAGACCTACTAAATGCCCAAAAGATCTGTATCCCTCCATTCCCCACCCGTTCATGCGCCTATCAAGATGCATCCTGAATGTTGCTATTGTGCCTGCCTCCACTACCTGCACTGGCAATGTGTTCCAGGTATGCCTCATCCACAAAAAGCAGGACAAATCTAACCTGATCAAATTACAGTTCCATCAGCCTACTCTTGATTATCAGCAACGTCATGGAAGATGTAATCAAGCAGCACTTGCGTATGAATAACCTGATCACTGATGCTCAGTTTGTATTCTGCCAGAGCGACTCAACTCCTGATCTCAGTACAACCTTGGTCCAAATATGGGGGAAAAGAGCTGAACAAAAGGCAAAGTGAGAGTGACTGCCCTTGACATCAAGGCAACATTTGATTGTATGTGGCATGGAACCTGAGCAAAACTAAGTCAATGGGAATCAGGGGAAAACTTCCCACTGTTGGAGTCATATCTAGCACAAAAGAAGATGGTTGTGGTTGGAGGTCAATCATCTCCGTTCAGGACATTTATTGCTACTCCTCGGGATAGTTCAATGAGCTTCCCTCCATCATAAAGTCAGAAGTGGGGATGTTCCCTGATGATTGCACAATGCTCAGTACCATTCACAAATCTGTGCCCATACGTAGCAAGATCGAGACAACAAACAAGCTTGAGCTGATAAGTAACAAGTAACACTCGCGCCACTCAAGTGACGAGCAATGACCATTTTCAACAAGAATATACCCATGTCCCCTTGACTTTCAATGGCATTATCATCCCTCAAACCCCCATTATCAACTTGGGGGTTATCATTGACCATAAATTGAACTGGACCAGGCATATACACACTGGCTACGAGAGCAGGTCAGGGGCTGGAATTTATCCTGACTCCCCACTCCTTGCCCGGCCACCATTTACAAGGCACAAGTCGGGAGTGGGACGGAATACTCTCTACTTGCCTGGATGAGTGCAGCTGCAACATCACTCAAGCTAGCCTGGTCTAGTTCCATCCAGGACAAAACAGCTTGTTGGCACCCCACCTGATACTTTACAAATTTGCTTTCTCCACCATTTAATGCAGTAGTGCCATCTACAAGATGCACTGCAGCAACTCACCCAGGTTTCTTCAACAGAGCTTTTCAAACCGACAACCTATCCCCTAGAAGAACAAGGGCAGCAGATACATGGGAACACCGCCACCTATAAGTTCCCCTCCAAGCTACACAACATGCAAATTTAAATTATATCGCTTTTTCTTCACTGTAGCAAGGTCAAAATCCTGAAACTCCCTTCCTAACAGCACACAGACTGCAGAGGTTCATGGAAGCAGCTCTGCACCACCATATCGAGTGCAATTAGGGATGGACAACAAATGTTGGCCCAGCCAGTGATGTCCCCATCCCGTGAGAGAAGAAAGAAAAAATGAGCGAGTCCCAATATGTTTTTCTCAGTGGAACACTCTGGATGGTCTAAACAATGGGACCAATGATCAACATCATCCTAACTCTGAAATTTGATTTTATTATCCTTTCACTTTGGAGTAGGTTATTGCTTCATAATTTATGCGATGGTGAATTTATTTTGAGTTGACTTTAAGTGTTGTGCAGCTTGCCTGTTTGATTTGGCAGTTTTATTGCAGTGCTGTTCAAGGATGAAAATAGTGTTGTGTCATTTAGGTTTATCAATTTGACTGATTCCTGAAGGATAATGAATTTGTATTTTGGGGTGTGGAAAGCAAAGAGCCAACCTGGACAAGTACAAAATGTCTGCCAAAATGTAAAACTATATTGATGTACCTAATCTAAACATTTATGCAACTGACCAGCAGTACTTGCTGTCAGAACATCAGCAGTTCTGAGCAGACCTGAATATTTGAACATCAGTTTCTGAATGGCCACAGAAACAACCAAACCCAATTTCTCCTCTTGTACTCTTGCTTTAAAAATGTACCGTTCCAGTAGTCTATTGGGCTTGAAGGCATTTTATAATAAACACTGCCAAAATCAAGTGATAATGATCTTGTGTGTTAGAACGGGCACTTGATTCTTTTCGAGCTTTCTTCTGTTGCCTTTTTGAGACTAGCAAATATACCCAATAACTTTCTGTTAGGAATTAGAAGATCAAATTCTTAAAATGCATTCGAAACCCAGGTTTTAATTTGAACAATGTATTTGGAGTGACTGCTGTGTACTGAGCCACACTCATATTTGTGTAATTCTGCTTTTTGGGAAAATAACTATTGCGCAGGCTCAAGTTTTTTCAATTTATATCTTGTTTATCCTTGAAACATTTACTGTCTTCAAAAATGCCTGTGCTACCTTTCTTTAGTTGCCAGTTTTCTGCTAAGAATTTGTAAGTAATGTCTAAATTTGAACTCAGTTCCGTGCTCAATATAGAATTTAATACTTCTGACATTTGTTTACCAAATAATTGATACAAAATTGACCTCTTTTTGTGCAAGTGAATAGTGCCTGTTCTCGAGGCTTAAATAATTGTTAGCTATACCAATCATGTGTTGCATAATCATTCTAAAAACCATAATTGGCCACATATTAAAATTTTTGACTGACCATTAAAATGAACCAAAAAATTAAATAAACATAATTAGAATTCTCTCTTTTTTTTTGTAAATAATTATCATTTATGTCCAGGCTTGTTCAGAAAAGTATCAATCTATTGGGTATGGCATTCTATATAAGATCAAATTAGCAACATGACTTAATGAAAGGTTTATGCCGAAAGTGATCAGGGACGAATGTTCATTCTATTCAACCCCAACCCTTTCATTTTTCCACTCCGGTTTCATTTTATCTTTGAGAACATAATTTAATCACCCATTAGGAAAGGGCAATGCCTAGTCCATCTTGCATTTTTTTAGTTGTTTTAATGATGCTGAAAAGTCAAAACTATTCTGGTCCGTTTGTGAATTTAAATTTCGGCAGCCTTGAATTGAAATAGTGCTGAAGTGTTTGAGAAATATCTCGCAGTGCAGAAGTTTTAAACCTACATTTTAATTTGGAATGGCCGTCAGAGAAGTAAACTGTATAGTGAACCAAGTGCTTATTGTTACTATTTTGAAAACGCTATTTAAGTCCAAAAGAAGATAATTTAATTTCCATTTTTTAGAACTGCTTGATGTGTGATTGGCGTAAGTCCCTTCTTGCAGGTGTATAACACTGAACACTTTCTCACCTTTTTAACTTCCCAACATCCAGGGTATAAAATACTGTGCAGCTGAGGCACTAATAGTGGAAGAGATGGAAGCTGGTGTCCTGGGGGCACTCGCAGTGTGTATTCTCGCTTTGCAAGCTTTTTCAATCTATGTTTTGTTTATCTCTCTTTTTAAAAGAAAGACAAGGATATTTAGCAGTTGATTTCAAATGACATTTTCCAGGGCTGAAAGAATTCCATAAGGTATCATGTCTTGGAAAAGAATCATATACAGAATCCTGATGAGTAGTTGTGGGATTAATGAAATCCTTTGTAGAATAGACTGAGTCAACTGCGCAGTTTGGGGCATATTAATCTATAAAGTAATTTTTAAAATTAAATGTTCATTTTTGTACTCTTGAGCAGTTTATATCCATTAAACAATGCTTTACTCTCACAGGAGTTCACCTGACACACGGTCTATGTTTGGGCCAGTACAACACAGCATCTGTAGGGTAGGGTGATGCAACTACCAAAATTATATTTGTGAAGATTTGCATTATGTTTGACGTGTGATCTTAATGGGCTTACGTTATTTCCCATGTGTTTTTTTTTGTAACTGCATCCTAAATTTTGCCACTTGCACACATGGATTTAGAATTAACAAGTTAACTGCTTTGGAGTAGTTTAGACCAAGTGAACGCACTGCACTTCTGTGACATAACTGAGGTTATAAAATTCTGGACAGTGCTTTTTTTAATGTATTTATAACTCGTCTCATGAGTGGTGTTTTGATCTTTTTTTAATTTTTTTTTTCGTTTTATGTGATTTCAATGTGTTTTTCTCCTGTCCGTTATCGCTCACATATGTAATGGCTCCAATGCAGCTAGATGAAAGAAGTGCGTGGGCAGGTGTATAAAGTGGGTTCGAATCAGGTCAGTATGGAAAATCCTGTAAGTGACCGCATCTGAATACCCTTACTTAAATTGGAATACTGATTTTAATTTGGTTGTTTTTGGCAGTCAAAAATGGAGTTCTGTCATTTTAGTTGTTTCAATTGATAGTGCCACCTCGTTTAAATCTTTAGTAGGAACCATATTTGAAGGATACCTTTCTCCTTGTTTCTCTTGAAGTAGGGGAAGGAGCTCAACCCTCCTTTAACTGAATCTGTTGATATGGACTACTTTGCCCGTTTCAGGAAGTTTGAAATTAGTCTGTAGTGCAGTGTTAGACACATTGCTCTCTGAGTGTGAACAAACCAGGTAGACTGGCAGTTTTGTTGGCGAACTTCTTTCCCTGCAGCCGGACTAATTGTATTCAGCTTTGTAGATATCACACACAGTTGATTTTCCGAAAGATTTTATTTCCAAGACATGGTACTTGCCTGGAACCTTCTTCATGAAAGACTGATTGACATCTTAAAATACAACTTGCCCTAAAAACAATGTGAAATCACCTGTGTGACGTGTAATACAGTAAACGTACTTGGGTGAAAAAGTATGTTTCCGATTGCCGCCTTACCCTGTGAGTCCAGAAAGGGTCTGTGGAAGATGACTGCCACATTTATGTTTTTGCTTGGGCGAAACCATGAAAGGATACCCAGGTGTTGAAAAGGTTTTCGTAATTTATTATAAGAAGGGAGGGGAGAATTGTAGGACTGGGGTGTGACACATGTTTGGTATAAGAGTCCCAACTAAAGTTGGTTTGGGTAATGAGCAGTCTGGCAGGATTGAGGTACTGGCTACAGACCTGTTCGTGTTGAATATTTACAGAGTGAAGCCCACTCTTCTGAAGGGTCATGTATTTGATGCCAGTAATCTCTGGAATGTTGTGGTTCTACAACAATTACTCCACCTTGTGCTGCCTATAATGCATTAATTATGGTGGTAACCTGCGGTGTTAGTATGTACACGTAAGTTTTCTCTTGGAAAGTTGCCACTTTAGCCTGAGGTGGCAGTGATATATTTCCCTTTCTGTATAGAACATTTCTGGTATTTGATCAAATCTTTACACAAGTGCACATTTATACAAAATTATTTTGCTTTTGTAGAGTCCTATAGTAGTGAGTAACTTAATAACAAGCAGCTACTGGATGTGCACAAAACAACTATCTTGATTTCCATAACTACCTGGAGACAAACCATGTCAAATAAGCAATCAGGTAGGAGGATGTTGAAGGGCGGGAGGGGGGTGAGCTAAACTGAACAAGGGGCTTAAAAGCAGTATTCAAAATTGTATGCTTTTGTAGTATACCACATCTTTAGCGGTGAGCACCTGTTTGGTTGTAGGTAATCTGATCATATGTATCTAGATGCAACATTCTGCTTCATATTGAATTTTGAAAGCTTAATTTAGTTGTAATTTACTGCAACTGTCTTTAGACTAATTATTGAATTAAAAGATATTTTGCTAAAAATCCTCAAGCTATTACTTCGACTACTTTGCAGACACCACTCTGTATTTTAATTGTGGCATTTAGTTTAGAAAAGGCACATGGTATTGGAAACATACTTTGTCAGAGGGATGGAGGCTGGGATTACTTGTTACATGTGTGTGTATGAACTATAGTTTCCCGTCTAACCCTGTGTTGCACTATGACCTCTGTATTGCAGGAGATGCCAGTCGGCAGCGAATCAGATTTACTGACGATCGGGTCTGCAAGAGTCACCTCCTAAGCTGCTGCCCACATGATATTCTTTCTGGAACGGTAATGTATTTTGATCAATAAAAAATATATATGCTTATTTTAATTCTTAATTCTTTGATAATTGGTCAAATCTTATATTGAACAGTTACATGCCTGTTGCTGAGCTTTGTGCTAAAATAGGAACACTTTGTAATAAAGATAGCCCACTTAAGCAGCTGCTAGTTAGATCAAAATACTAAAGTAGTCTTTCCTTCATTTCAATGTGAAATAAGCACTGGATTGGTTCTGTAAATTCAGTCCAATTCCTTTCAATAAAATCATTTTAAAACACTTTTTAAATTGCTGTCTCTTTTGCTACTCTCTCATATATATCAATTTTAGTGGTTTGTCCATGACATTGCTCCCAGTAAATTGTACGGTGCATTGTTGTATAGTGATAGGAATATTATATCATGTGATGCAATTAGCAAAGCAAATCAATTTGGTAGGCGAAATAAAGCAGATCAGGTCAGTGAAGATTGTGGGAGTGTCAAATAAAGTAGCTGAAAAGGGATTGAAGTGGTATAGTCATCTGTTGGGGAAATAAGAGAGGAAACAAGAATGTGGTGAGGTGAATCATGGAGTTGAGACTGTCTGCAAGAGGAGGAGAAAGGCCTAAGACCAGATGGGAAATCTGGTGGCAAGAGACTTAAATGCAGCAGGTATGGGAGAGGACTGGTGATTGAGATGGAGAATGGTGAACAAACAGCATTATGGCGACCCCAAGTAAAATGGGAGAAGCCAATAGAAGAAGAAATTGGGTGAGGCCACAACTCTGTGTGCAGTTTTGGTCGTCAAACATGAGGAAGGAAGGACTCTAAAGGAAATACAACAAATGTTCACTAGACTGGTTCCTGGGGTGAGGGATTGTAGTATGAGAAATCATTGATTACACAAGGTCTATCTTGCCTGGAGTTAGAAGAATGAGTGATCTAATTGAAATATGTAATATTCTTAAAGGGCTTGACAGGGTAAATACTGAGAAAATGCAGTAGCAGCATTTTAGAAGCCCTGAACTCCATAAAGCTAGCTGTTTTGTTCTATTGTTGTCATTCTACAGTAGCATATTATCCAGCTTAATGTGAACCACGTTATTGGGGGCCACCAGCTTGTGATCCCGCAATGCACTGACAATGTGATTCTTTGTAAACTCAAGGCTGCATCCAGTGTGGTTAAATGTGGAAAATCATTATACTGATCAAGTCTTCTCTGGTCTTTATCAGTGTTTTCATAAATATACAAAATCTTGCTAACTAATTGTGTGCATTCTCCCTCCTCTGCTTAGCCCAATGATGATATGGCCAATTGTAGTGCATATATGACTCTATTTTGTTTCCTGGCTGAAATTAACTAGCATATCATTGACCAAGTATTAAATAACCCACTGTACTGTACATCTGTACCCATTTTCACATTTTATGGAAATGCGTAAGTGGATTCCACTAATTATTTTAGCATGCTTAATAACCCTATGTTGTAATACTCAGACTGTGCCAAAAACATCCAGCACACAGAAACATAACCCATTTTACACACTGCAGTGTCTCTTGAGTCAAATATAGGTTTTTCAGTTACAAATTTAAAACAAAAATATGGACTGTTTGTTACAGCTGCAGTAAATGATAAAGTGTGATAAACTTGGCTGGTTTCTGCAATTAACTAGAAAATCTGACATTTTGTTTTTTGAATTTTAGGTTTACAATTGACTGAAGCCCTGATAAAGATAATTCCACTTTTATACTAATTGTACGAATCCCAAATTAAAGCTGAGTTGTGAGATTCTTTTAAATAGGAGTTGGGGTGGGGCAGGGAGGAGGAGGAGATGCCCACAATGCAAACCTTGGTGCCTCAGTCTTGTAGCTATTTTGGCACTTGGTAGGCCTTGAAAATGTTTGTGTGGTAATGGGGGTTACCCCTTCGTGCAGGGTTAGGTCACGTGGTTAGCAAAGGAGGAGGGAGCTTGATATTCCATTTATTCTCATTGTGACTAATTTGAAACTGCTTGCAGCTGGGTCCAAAAAGTGAAAAGATTTATTCCCCCCCAGCATGTTATCACATAAAAATAAATTGTCCCTTGGTGATGGGATGGTTGAACTTTATTTGCTTAGATATTGTGTTTATCAGTTTACACACTCGTATGTGTGTGCCATGAGGGCTGAAGGTTGTAAAATCAGACGATGGGTACGTTTGACGGTTTGTACAAAGCCGTGAAATAAAAATATATTTGAAAATTACAGTTCTGTCCCATCCCTTTATTTGTTTTTATAGAATTAGAAATCTAAGTCGCTTCAAAATACAGTGCCCCATTTGAATATTTTCTTTTTCATGAGCTGAACTCGTACTGCAAAACAACAAGCAAGATTGAAAAGAATACAAGGAAAACTCCAGTGATTTTGCAGATGGCTAATTTGGCTGAATCTCAACTTGCAAAGTCAGGCAAAACACTATCCAGATAATATATATTGAGCCTGTATCTTACCCTGGTTTACAGGCCTTCTGCATGTCATTATATATTTCTCACTATGACCCATAGATGCCAACCATAAGCATTTATTATTGGGGGCGACTGGTGGTGGCACTATCATTTATTGATTTTTTTTTTTTTTAAAAGTACAGTTGGACCTTTCTTGCTTGTCTGTGAGAAATAAATCATATGGGCGAGTTCGAGACAAGTTTTTTTTTAACGGGTCAATTTAGCGAGGCCAATCCACTTTACCTGCACATCTTTGGTTTGTGGGGGTGAGACCCACGCAGGCATGGGGAGAATATGCAAACTCCACATGGACAGTGACCCGGGATCAAACCTGGATCCTCGGCGCCATGAGGCAGCAGTGCTAACCATTAAGCCACCGTGCCATCATCGAGTTAAGAGACAGTTAACCAAACAAGTGTTATGTGCATGAATGTACTTAGCGTAAGAAATAAAACAAGTGAATTGGAAGGACAACGCCAGACTACTTGCATGCAAAGCAGCATGCTTAGAGGGGCTACACAACAGATCAGATCAAAGTTCTTTAGTCGTGCATGGCATTCAGTCCTCACAAAAGAGTTGAATTCCAGGGGTGAGGCGAGAATGACTCACCTGAACATTAAGGCAGGATTTAACCAATTTCAAGACAGTAGTAAAATTGAAGTCGCGGGGGGCGGGAACTCTCCATTGGCTGGAGACATTTCTATAAGTCAGCGTGCAAGGACTTCATTAGGTGAAGTGTATTTACAATGCTTTGTTCTGATAAGGCATATAAATGGATTTGTTTTAAATCTTACTTCATTTCGTTGAGAATTGATGTGTTAATGTCTGGCTTTAGATGTTTTTTGTATTGGATCATGCTGATTCAAACATCACTGTTGAGGATTCCAATATCTAAATATGTAGTTTTATTTTAGAACAGCTGTCCATTGTCATGTTGGTGAATTGAAGTAATGTTTTAGTACTGTTACTTTGCCACTTCATTTAATATTATTCAGTACTGACGAGTTAATATTTGATTGTTTCTCAATTTCCTGCAGAGAATGGACCTTGGAGAGTGCACAAAAGTTCATGACCTTGCACTGAGAGCAGACTATGAAATTGCCTCCAAATTAAAGGACCACTTTTTTGAAATGGATGTAAGTGATGATGTAATTACTGTTGTGTAGAGTTGAAAGCTATGAAAAGACACCTTAAAGTGGAGCCTAAAAATTATGGGTGTGCTTTCAATCTACAATTTGGGCTTTTAGTTGTATACTATTTGAACAGTAAACCAACCACTTAAAAATTCAAAATGGTTTAATTGAAAACACATTCACGAAGCATTCCAAAAATATAAATGTATTTTCATGGCACTTGGTCAATTTGTTGGAATGAAAATGAAATGAAAAAAAATGAATGCAACACAATATGCTGCAGGAATGAAACAGTGAGCTTGCAAGTTCCATTAGCCCTTGCAGGTGAAAGTCCAAATTGCACAATTGTCCTCAAATTCAACAATAATTAATGGGCATGGATTTTGCGTTCTCACTGGGGGAATAAAGTACGTGATACAGTTATTTATATATATATATATATATATATATATATAGGGTGCGTTTCTCCTTACTTGAGAAAGGACATATTGGCGCTGGAGGTTGTGCTGAGGAGTTGTGGGGGCTGGATTACGAGGAGAGGTTGAGTAGATTGGGACTTTACTCATTGGAATTCAGAAGGATGCGGGGGGATCTTATAGAAACATATAAAATTATGAAGGGAGTAGTAAGGATAGATGCGGGCAGATTGTTTCCACTGGCAGGTGAAAGCAGACCTAGGGGGCATAGCCTCAAAATAAGGGGAAGTAAATTTTAGGACTGAGTTTAGGAGGCACCTCTTCACCCAAAGGGTTGTGAATCTATGGAATTCCTTGCCCAATGAAGCAGTTGAGGCTCCTTCATTAAATGCTTTCAAAATAAAAATAGATAATTTTTTGAAGAATAAAGGAATAATGGGTTATGGTGTTCGGGCCGGAAAGTGGAGCTGAGTCCACAAAAGATCAGCCATGATCTCATTGAATGGTGGAGCAGGCTCGGGGGGGCCAGATGGCCTACTCCTGCTCCTAGTACTTATGTTCTTATTTGACCTGCTTATCTAGCAATGTTTATTCTCACCAAAAGTAGATTTTTAATAATCTGTTTTTTTTCTTCC
Organism: Scyliorhinus canicula; assembly: GCF_902713615.1. Classification (NCBI taxonomy): domain Eukaryota; kingdom Metazoa; phylum Chordata; class Chondrichthyes; order Carcharhiniformes; family Scyliorhinidae; genus Scyliorhinus; species Scyliorhinus canicula. Next base: position 27,227,299 of record NC_052168.1, on the reverse strand, counting down.
AACTTCTCCACTAAATATGAACTGCTTTATCCAAAATGTTAATACTGTAGATAGTGGTGTGGAAGTCCACACTTTGAAACCTTGAAAAATCCCTCCAAAATTAGAGGTTGATTTATACACCGAGTATATAAAAGTGGTAGCCATGATGTGGAGATACTGGGGTGGGCACAGTAAGAAGTCTTATCACACTATGTTAAAGTCCAACAGGTTTGCTTCACATCGCAAGCTTTCAGAGCGCAGCTCCTTCCTCGGGTGAATCTGAGGTTGGTGGCCACATTGAAATACCATCATTTGAGGCAAAGTGTGTGTATCTTAAATTCCCACACATGTTTGCAACACTGCCAGTATTGCTTGCTTGATCCTTACTGCCTAGTTATACAGTACCAGTAAGTAAGGCATGCATTTATGGAGTGAGAAACTGACGCTGAATACTAGTTCGAGTATAACATGTTGTGGGGTCGATTTGTATGCAGAGTATATGCAGAAACCAAATTTTTCGCTGCGACAACGAATGAACGGGCATCGTGCGACAATCACCAGGCAGGAATGTTCCCTTCCAGTCGGGGAACACTTCAGCAGTCAAGGGCATTCAGCCTCTGATCTCCGGATAAGCGTTCTCCAAGGCGGTCTTCAGGACACGCGACAACGCAGAATTGCCGAGCAAAAACTTATAGCTAAGTTCCGCACGCATGAGTGCGGCCTCAACAGGGATCTTGGATTCATGTCGCATTACATACACCCCCCACCATCAGGCCTGGACTTGCAAAATCCTACCAACTGTTCGGGCGTGAGACAATTTACACCTCTTTAACCTGTGATTATCCCTCTCCCTGGATCTGTAATGATTTGATTACCTGCAAATGCCTGCATTCCAAGCATCGTCCAGCATCTCTGACTTTGTCTATATAAATGTTTCTGGAACATGCATCGCCATTCACCTGAGGAAGGAGCTGCGCTCCGAAAGCTCATGTTTGAATCAAACCTGTTGGACTTTAACCTGGTGTTCTTTTATTGAGCCTCGCAGAATACCTTCTGGAAGTTTTCAGAAGCTAGAGCCACAGGCCTTCCTTATCTACTACTTTTAATTGCTTCCTGAAAAAAATCAGTTGTGATCAACCTTTATAAATCCATGTTGTTTTTCTCTAATCAGCTGAAATTTCTTTTGGACACCCTATCTTACAGATTGCAATACCTTCCCCACAGCAGATGTTAGCCTAACAGGCCGATAATTTCATTGTTTCTCTCCAGTAGAACAAGAGAACAACGGTATAAATAATTGCTGCAGTCTGCTTCAGCAGTTTTCTCCCTCTCTCCAACACCACGCAGGTCTCCTATTCTCCCATACAGGAAAAGACTTGTCATGTATCAGTTTTCAATTGCTATTTTATGGTCTTCAATTCCTATTCGAAGAGGAAGAAAGTTTCGGTTTTATCAGGGTTTCTACTTTTTAAAGAACGCTAAGTTTGTGTACTCTTCAACTTGGATTGTCTATTTCGGGCAATTTCAGTTGCTGCTGCTATTTTGCTGCACTGACTTGTAGCAAAGAAACTTGCATATTTATCTTTAGACATGTAGACATGTAGCTATATCATCAGCAGGAACCCTAGTGGAAGAGATCTGGATGGTCTTACATTTATGTTCAATCGATAACTTATTTTGTAATACTGCCTGGATGGGAACAGATTTCCGGAATTGGCTAGAAAACCTTGCTGTATCAGGGTTCAGACCACAGCACTGACTGCCCTCAGCCGGGGTTATCATCCATTTTAGTTTGCCATACATGCACTTAACTCTTGCCTCCCTCCACCTCAATATTAATGGTTGCATGAATTTCTCATTTAGTCTTTCATCAATACCTGCAAGTTTATAAACCAGTTTTCTGCTTAAAACATGTACTTTAAAAAAAAATCTTTAGTACAAATAATGCAACAAAAGATCACCACTACTGGTGAAAATGGGATTTGCTAGACTTTATTTTTGTAGTTTTGTCGGGCAGCACGGTTGCACAGTGGTTAGCACTGCTGCCTAATGTGCTGAGGACCCGGAGTGTGGAGTTTGCACATTCTCCCCGTGTCTGCTTGGGTTTCACCCCACAACCCAAAGATGTGGATTGGCCACACTAAATTGCCCCTTAATTGGGAAAAATAATTGGGTACAATAAAAAAATTTTAAAAACAGTTTTGTACTTGAACCCAATTCGGCAGTAGTCCTGTCTTTTTGTGAAATCCAGGGCCTAAGATTATTGAACTATTCTCACTCTACCCAAAGTGCTTCATATCCACACTTTTATTTTTATCTAAATATTTTGGTGAAAATAACACTAAAGTTCATTGTAATGTCTCGTAAACAGCAAATGAAGTGGATGAATAGTCTCGGTGCTTGAAAAAAACCCAAAAGTTTATCTTGACTGGAAAGTTATAACTACGGGGCATAATCCCAAGTAGGGGGTTAGCCATTTAGGATTGAGATAAGGAGATTTTTTTTCACTCACAGTTGTGAATCAGAAAAACAGAGAGCTGTAGATGGTCAAACCTTGGAACAGATTCAAGGATGAGATCAATAGGTTTTTGTACTCTTAAGGGGATCGGGTCCGAAAATTAAGATAAGATATTGGATAGATCTGCCGTAGAGTCAAAATTTTCTTGTCAGATAACTACTTGAATGCTGCAGAAATGAGCTTTTAAGTATTGTAAACTTCTTGGGGTGCTGTTTATGGACATCTGTTTGTACATAAATATGGATTCATCCCCAACCCAGGATCTGAAATAAAAACCGCAATCAGCACACTCAGCAAGTTACGGTAGCATCTGTGCAGAGGGAAAAGGAGTAAACATTTTGGGTCGACCTTTTATCGGTACCCATTTTTAAAATAAATTTATGTATTGGAAATGGCTGTCGCTGGTTCGGCCAGTACTTTTTGCCCATCTCTAGTTGTCCTTCAGAAGGTGGTGGTGAGTTGCCTTCTTGAACCTCTGCAGTCCTTGAGGTGTAGGTACACCCACTGTGCTGTTAGGGAGGGTGTTCCAGGATTTTTCCCCAGCGCCAGCGAAGGAACAGCAATTTAGTTCCAAGTCGGGGTAGTGAGTGACTTGGAGGATAACCTCCAGGAGTGGGGTTCCCAGGTATCTGCTGCTCTTGTCTTACTAGATGGTAGTGGTCGTGGGTTTGGAAGGTGTTGTCTAAGGAACCTTGGTGAGTTACTGCAGTGCATCTTGCAGATAGTACATACGGCTGCCATTGTTTGTCAGTGTTGGAGGGTTTGAATGTTTGTGGAAGGAGGAGCAATCATGCGGGCTGCTTTGTTCTGAATGGTGTTGAGCTTCTTGGTGTTGTTGGAGCTGTCCAGGCTAGTGGAGAATATTCAAACGTCAGTTGAAAGCAATTCAGGACCGGCATGTTCCTGTGAGGAAGAAGGATAAATATGCCAAATTCCGGGAACCTTGGATAACGAGAAATACTGTAGGCCTCGTCAAACAGAAAAAGGAGGCATTTGTCAGGGCTAGAAGGTTGGGAACAGACCAGGCTATAAATATAAGGAAAGTAGGAAGGAACTTGAGCAAGGAGTCAGGAGAGCTAAAAGGGGTCACAAAAAGTAATTGGCAAATAGGGTTAAGGAAAATCCCAAGGCTTTTTGCATGTACATAAAAAGCAAGAGGGTAGCCAGGGAAAGGGTTGGCCCACTGAAGGATAGGCAAGGGAATCTATGTGTGGAGCCAGAGGAAATGGGCAATGTACTAAATGAATACTTTGCATCAGTATTCACCAAAGAAAAGGAATTGGTGGATGTTGAGTCCGGAGAAGGGTGTGTAGATAGCCTGAGTCACATTGAGATCCAGAAAGATGAGGTGTTGGGCATCTTGAAAAATATTACGGTGGATAAGTCCCCAGGACCTGATGGGATCTACCCCAGAATACCAAAGGAGGCAAGAGAGGAAATTGCTGAGGCCTTGACAGAAATCTTTGGATCCTCACTGTCTTCAGGTGATGTCCCGGAGGACTGGAGAATAGCCAATGTTGTTCCTTTGTTTAAGAAGGGTAGCAAGGATAATCCAGGGAACTACAGGCCGGTGAGCCTTAACGTCAGTGGTAGGGAAATTACTGGAGAGAATTCTTCGAGACAGGATCTACTTCCATTTGGAAGCAAGTGGATGTATTAGCGCGTGGTAGCACGGTTTTGTGAAGGTGAGGTTGTGTCTCACTAACTTGATAGAGTTTTTCGAGGAGGTCACAAAGATGATTTATACAGGTAGGGCAGTGGATATTGTCTACATGGACTTCAGTAAGGCCTTTGACAAGGTCCCTCATGGCAGACTGGTACAAAAGGTGAAGTCACATGGGATCACAGGTGAGCTGGCAAGATGGATACAGAACTGGCTAGGTCATAGAAGGCAGAGAGTAGCAATGGAGGGTGCTTTTCTGATTGGAGGGCTGTGACTAGTGTTACGCAGGGTTCAGTGCTGGGACCTTTGTTTGTAGTATATATAAATGATTTGGAGGAAAATGTAACTGGTCTGATTAGTAAGTTTGCGAACGACGCAAAGGTTGGTGGAATTGCGGATAGTGATGAGGACTGTCGGCAGGTTTCCGATTGTTTGGAGACATGGGCGGAGAGATGGCAGATGGAGTTTAATCCGGACAAATGCGAGCTAATGCATTTTGGAAGGTCTAATACAGGTAGGGAATATACAGTGAATGGTAGAACCCTCCAGAGTATTAACAGTCGGAGATATCTAGGTGTACAGGTCCACAGGTCACTGAAAGGGGCAGCCCAGGTGGAGAAGATAGTCAAGAAGGCATACGGTGAGCAGATGGTATGCTTGTTGGAGGGGGCTGTGTGTATAGTGCTGTTGGGAGGGACTTTTGCGGTGGGACAACAGGGAGGTCGGGGACGGAGGCTGCCGGGGGGCGGGCTTCCGGATGCGTGGGGCGTGGGCTGGAGACTGGCCCAACAAATGTCATGGCTGATCGTTGGTGGTAGGGGGAATCACACGTATTGTGAGAGGGCCAAATGGGCCGGTTAAAGAGGGCACGCGTGTTCGCGCATTTGAGGGGTGAAGGCGGACGTGGCAATATTACAGGAGACGCACCTTCGAGTAACTGACCAGGTCAGACTAAGGAAGGGATGGGTCGGACAGGTTTTCCACTCTGGGCTGGACTCGAAGACTAGAAGGGTCACGATCCTGATTAATAAGCGAGTGTCATTCGAAGCGGGAAGAATAGTTGCAGATGTCGGGGATTGGTACATTATGGTCAGTGGAAAATTGGAGGGGCTGCCGGTGGTACTCGTGAATGTATACCTGCCGAATTGGGATGAGATGGAGTTCATAAGGAGGATGTTGGGGAAGATCTCAGACCTGGATTCGCATAAGCTGGTTATGGCGGGGGGGAGACTTCAACACAGTCATTAACCCAGGGCTCAACCGATCTAGCTCTTGGACAGGCAGGGTGCCAGCAATGGCAAAGGAGCTAAAGGGGTTTATGGAGCAGATGGGGGGGGTGGACCCATGGAGATTTGGGCGGCCGACGTGGAAGGCATTTTCCTTCTACTCGCACGTGCGTAAAGTGTATTCCCGGATTGACTTTTTTAACCTGAACAGGGCTTTACTGGCGGGGGTAGTGGACACTGAGTATTCAGTGATCACTACCTCAGATCATGCCTGGGTTGACCTACAGGTGAGCAAGGAGAGTAGTCAGCGCCCACACTGGAGGCTGGACGTGGGACTTTGGGATGAGGAGGTGTGTGGGCGGCTGAGGAAATGTATCCAGAACTATCTGGAAGTCAACGACACGGGGGACGTTTCGGCTGCGGTGGCCTGGGAGGCGCTGAAGGTGGTGGTTAGAGGGAAGCTGATCTCAATAAGGGCCCACAGGGAGAAGGCAGACAGAGCAGAGACAGACCGACTGATAAAGGAAATGCTATAGGTCGGCAGGAGGTATGCGGAGACCCCAGAGACAGGGCTTCTAAGGGAACGCTGGAGGCTACAGGTGGAGTTTGGCTTGTTAACTACAGGGAAGGCAGTAGAGCAGCTGAGGAAGGTGAGGGGGGCGATCTATGAATATGGGGAGAAGGCCAGTAGAATGCTTGCGCAGCAGCTTAGAAAGCGGGAGGTGGCCATGGAGATTGGGAAAGTAAGGGACAGAGATGGAAACCTGGTCGGAGATTCAGCTGGGGTCAATAAGGCGTTAGAGGAATTCTACAGCAGGCTGTATGAGTCGGAAACCCCAGCTGGGCCGGAAGTGGTGAGACAATTCTTAGGGGGCTGAAGTTCCCGAAGGTTGATGAAGACTTGGTAGAAGGCTGGGGGCCCCGATCGGGTTGGAAGAGATAGCAGATGGGCTGAAGGCCATGCAGTCGGGTGAAGCCCCGGGATCGGATGGGTTCCCTATGGAGTTTTACAAAAGATTTCTGGGATGCTGGGGTCACTGCTGATGAAGACATTTAGTGAGGCAAGGAAGAGACTTCCCCCGACGATGTCACAGGCCACTATTTCATTGATCCTGAAGTGGGATAATAGATAGAATTTACAGTGCAGAAGGAGGCCATTCGGTCCATGAGTCTGCACCAGCTCTTGGAAAGAGCACCCTATCCAAGGTCAACGCCTCCACCCAATCCCCATGACCCAGTAACCCCACCAAACAAGAAGGGCAATTTTGGACATTAAGGGCAATTTATCATGGCCAATCCACCTAACCTGCACATCTTTGGATTGGGAGGAAACCGGAGCACTCGGAGGAAACCCACGCACACAAGGGGAGAACGTGCAGACTCTGCACAGACAGTGACCCAAGCCGGAATCGAACCTGGGACCCTGGAGCTGTGAAGCAGTTGTGCTATCCACAATGCTACCGTGCTGCGGGTTATGCGGGTCCTACAGACCAATCTCCCTACTAAATGTAGACGCCAAATTGTTGGTTAAGATCTTAGAACATAGAACATAGAACGATACAGCGCAGTACAGGCCCTTCGGCCCTCGATGTTGCACCGACATGGAAAAAATCTAAAGGCCATCTAACCTACACTATGCCCTTATCATCCATATGCTTATCCAATAAATTTTTAAATGCCCTCAATGTTGGCGAGTTCACTACTGTTGCAGGTAGGGCATTCCACGGCCTCACCACTCTTTGCGTAAAAAACCCACCTCTGACCTATATCTATTACCCCTCAATTTAAGGCTATGTCCCCTCGTGCTAGCCACCTCCATCCGCGGGAGAAGGCTCTCGCTGTCCACCCTATCTAACCCTCTGATCATTTTGTATGCCTCTATTAAGTCACCTCTTAACCTTCTTCTCTCTAACGAGAACAACCTCAAGTCCATCAGCCTTTCCTCATAAGATTTTCCCTCCATACCAGGCAACATCCTGGTAAATCTCCTCTGCACCCGTTCCAAAGCTTCCACGTCCTTCCTATAATGAGGCGACCAGAACTGTACGCAATACTCCAAATGCGGCTGTACTAGTTTTGTACAACTGCAACATGACCTTGTGGCTCCGGAACTCAATCCCTCTACCAATAAAGGCCAACACACCATAGGCCTTCTTCACAACCCTATCAACCTGGGTGGCAACTTTCAGGGATCTATGTACATGGACACCGAGATCCCTCTGCTCATCCACACTACCAAGAATTTTACCATTAGCCAAATATTCCGCATTCCTGTTATTCTTTGCAAAGTGAATCACCTCACACTTCTCCACATTAAACTCCATTTGCCACCTCTCAGCCCAGCTCTGCAGCTTATCTATGTCCCTCTGTAACCTGCAACATCCTTCCGCACTGTCTACAACTCCACCGACTTTAGTGTCGTCTGCAAATTTACTCACCTATCCTTCTGCGCCCTCCTCTAGGTCATTTATAAAAATGACAAACAGCAACGGCCCCAGAACAGATCCTTGTGGTACGCCACTCGTAACTGAACTCCATTCTGAACATTTCCCATCAACCACCACTCTCTGTCTTCTTTCAACTAGCCAATTTCTGATCCACATCTCTAAATCACCCTCAATCCCCAGCCTCCGTATTTTCTGCAATAGCCGACCGTGGGGAACCTTATCAAACGCTTTACTGAAATCCATATACACCACATCAACTGCTCTACCCTCGTCTACCTGTTCAGTCACCTTCTCAAAGAACTCGATAAGGTTTGTGAGGCATGACCTACCCTTCACAAAACCATGCTGACTATCCCAAATCATATTATTCCTATCTAGATGATTATAAATCGTATATTTTATAATCCTCTCCAAGACTTTACCCACCACAGACGTTAGGCTCACCGGCCTATAGTTACCGGGGTTATCTCTACTCCCCTTCTTGAACAAAGGGACCACATTTGCTATCCTCCAGTCCTCTGGCACTATTCCTGTAGCCAATGATGACCTAAAAATCAACGCCAAAGGCTCAGCAATCTCTTCCCTGGCTTCCCAGAGAATCCTAGGATAAATCCCACCCGGCCCCGGGGACTTATCTATTTTCACCTTGTCCAGAATTGCCAACACTTGTCCTCAATGATTGAGGACTGCGTCCCGGGCATGATTGGGGAGGACCAGATGGGATTTGTTAAGGGGAGGCAGTTTGCGGCCAACGTAAAAAGGCTGCTGAATGTTATTGTGATGCCCTCAAGAGGGTAGGGACGTAGAGGTAGTGGTTGCAATGGATGCAGAGAAGGCATTTGATCAGGTAGAATGGGATTATCTGTGGGAGGTACTGGGGCAGTTTGCATTTGGGCGGGGCTTCATTGACTGCATCAGGCTGCTGTATCAGGCGCCTGTGGCAAGTGTTCAAATGAACAGGCTGACATTGGGCTACTTTAGGCTGCACCAGGGGACGAGGCAGGGATGGCCCCCTCTCCCTGTTGCTGTTCGCACTGGCTAAAGAACCCGTGGCAATTGCATTGAGAGCCTCAAAGGGCTGGAAGGGGCTTGTCCGGGAGTGGGGGTGTAGAACAGAGTCTCGCTATACACTAACTTATGTGTCGGACCCATTGGAAGGGAAGAAGAAATTATGGGGATTCTGGGAGATTTTGGCCGGTTTTCAGGCTACAAATTGAACTTGGAGAAAGCGGGATGTTCGCGATCCAGGCACGGTGGTGGTCGAGTGTAGAGGCGGCATCTTGTAAGGACGCTAGTTTGGGGCATTGATAACGGCGCCTCTGCCGGCACACTACTCCACCAGCCCTGTGGTGGTCGCGGTCTTGAGAGTCTGGGGGCAATGGAAGAGACATGTGGGAGCATCGGTCTGGTCCCCAATTTGCAATAATCACCGGTTTGCCCTGGGGAGGTTTAATGGAGGATTCCAGAGGTGGCAGAGAGCAGGGATCGAGAGGATCAGCGATATGTTTATAGATGGAGCTTTCCCAGCTTGAGGGAACTGGAGGTAAAATTTGAACTGACGGGAGGGAATGAATTTAGCTACCTGCAGGCGTGGGACGTCCTACGCAGGCAAGTATCAACCTTCCTGCTCGTAGCGCCAAGGGGGATACAGGACAGGGTAGTTTCCAGGGTGTGGGTGGGAGAAGGGAGGGTTTCAGACATTTATAAGGAGCTTACGGGGTCAGAGGAAACGCAGACCGAGGAGCTGAAACACAAATGGGAGTTAGGTGGAGAGTTTGAGGATGGTCTCTGGGCGGATGCGTTGAATAGGGTCAACGCGTCCACAACATGTGCCAGGCTCAGTCTGATACAGTTTAAGGTCGTTCATCGGGAACACATGACAGTGGGTTCTTTGGGGTGGAAGACAGGTGCACAAGGTATGAGGGAGGACCAGCGAACCATGTTCACATGGTCTGGGCGTGCCCAAAGCTTAGGGGATTCTGGCAGGGGTTTGCCGATATCTTGCCCAAAGTATTGAAAACAAGGGTGGTGCCAAGTCCAGAGGTGGGGATTTTCGGGGTGTTGGAAGATCTGGGAATCCAGGAGGAGAAAGAGGCAGACGTTCTGGCCTTTGCTTGCCTGGTAGCCTGGAGATGGATATTATTAGCTTGGAGGGACTCAAAGCCCCCGAAGTTAGAGACCTGGTTAACTGACATGGTTAGCTTTCTGTGTCTTGAGCGTCAATGTTAGGGTGGCAGCCGTTTGACGACTTCTTTAGGGGAAATTAACCATCAGCAGAAGGGCGGGCGTAGTTTTTAGTGTAGAGTAGGAGGCTAGGGAAGGTGGGACCTGTGAGAGGAAGACGGCTTTTGCACTATGTTTATATTTGTATGTACAGTAGTCCCCCGTTATACCGCGCTCCGCAATACCGCGGTTCGTGATATACGGCGGGGGGGCTTATGGACCCCAACTGTCAGCTTCCCTCTCCGGATCAAAGTGAGCCGGCCGCTGAAATTGACACTGCCGGCTGCTCTCTCCCTCCAATCAGCCGGCAGTGTCAATTTCAGCGGCCGGCTCACTTTGATCCGGAGAGGGAAGCTGCTCTCTGACTGAAACAATCAGCCGGCCGCTGAAATTGACACTGCCGGCTGCTCTCTCTCCCTCCAATCCAACTTTTAAGTTGTTAAAAATGCAGCAGTGCTTGTTTTAATTAGATCCACGATGGGGGTTTTAAATTTATTTTAAAATCTATGCATGCGCTTCCCATTGTCGTGTCGCGTCTTTTCGTCCGACGTCATTTCGTCCAACGACACTTCGTCCACGTCTTTTCGTCCAACGTCTTTTTGTCCGCCCGTCTTTTGGTCCAACGTCACTTCGTCCAATTAACCAATTGCAAATCAACTCCGTATAAAAGCATTTAATTGATAGAAAGCAGGCACAATACAGCAAGTGAATTTAATTGCTAAAATGCAAGTAATTGATGAAATTCAAGTAAAATACAAGCTTAAAAATGCAGTTAAAAAGTTAAAAAATCTAAAAATGCAGTTAAAAAGATCTAAAAGTTTACTACTGATGAATTCCCGAAATTACTTAAAATTGATGTAAATTGTGAGCAACATTCCTCAAGAAATCAATTTTCGCTGTGGGATCCTTTAACGAGGCTCGTTAAAGGGGAGAGAACGATAATAACTATCCTTTAACGAGAGAACTATAATAACTATCCTTTAACGAGGCTCGTTAAAGGAAAGAGGCCGGTAATAAAGATCCTTTATTGTATATTATGTGCATTAGAGAAGATTTCCATGTACAAAAGTTAAAGTGGAGTATTGCTACTAAGCAAGTTACTAAAAGTCAAGTTACAAAAAGTCTTTGACAAAAAAAATCATCCAGCAAAAACACGTAAAAAGTCACAAAAAATCTTTGACGAAAAAAATCACCGGACAAAATGACGTTGGACCAAAAGACGGGCGGACAAAAAGACGTTGGACGAAAAGACGTGGACGAAGTGTCGTTGGACGAAATGACGTCGGACGAAAAGACATAGCACCCCCATTGTGAGTCTACACAGGGTCTGACCTCTTCCCCCGCCCCCCCGTAGACTCACAATGGGAAGCGCATGCATAGATTTTAAAATAAATTTAAAACCCCCATCGTGGATAGCCGCGGCTCGGATGCAACGCGGGTGGCTGTCTTGGACCCCAACACCCGCGTTATAAAGGGGGACTACTGTACACTTTTTCTTCTGTTACTGTTATAAAACCATAAATACCTCAAAATGTTTATTTTTTAAAAAGAAGGCATACGGCATGCTTGCCTTCATTGGCTGGGGCATTGAGAATAAAGAAATTGGCAAGTCATGTTGCAGCTGTATAGAACCTTAGTTAGGCCACACTTAGGAGTATAGTGTTAAATTTTGGTCGCCCCACTACCAGAATGATGTGGAGGTTTTAGAGAGGGTGCAGAAGAGATTTACCAAGATGTTGCCTGGTATGGAGGGCATTAGTTATGAGGAGAGGTTGAATAAACTCTGTTTGTTCTCACTGGAACAAAGGAGGCTGAGAAGTGACCTGATAGAGGTCTACAAAATTATATGGGCTATAGACAGAGTGGATAGTCTAGAGACTTTTTCCCAGGGCAGAGGGGTCAATTACTGGGGAGCATAGATTTAAGAGCAAGGTTTAGAGGAGATGTACGAGGCACGTTTTTTTTACACAGCGGGTAGTGGGTGCCTGGAACTCGCTGCCGGAGGAGGTACTGGAAGCAGGGACGATAGTGACGTTTAAGGGGCATCTTGACAAATACATGAATAGGGTGGGAATAGAGGGATACGGATCCCAGAAGTGTAGAAGGTTTTAGTTTAGATGGGCAGCATGCTTGGCGCAGGCTTGGAAGGCCGAAGGGCCTGTTCCTGTCCTGTACTTTTCTTTGTTCTTTGTTTATTCCATTACACTCCTGGCTTGTGCCTTGTAGATGGTGGACAGGTTTTGGGGGGGGCAGGAGGTGAGTTACTTGCCGTGGGATTCCTAGCCTTTGGCCTGCCCTGGTAGCCACAATATTAATATGGCTAGGTTCTGATCAATGGTGACCCCGAAGATGTTGATTGTTGGGGATTCAGTGATGGTAATGCCATTGAATGTCCAGGGGCAAATGTTAAATCCTCTCTTTTAGGAGATGGTGATTGCCTAGCACTTGTGTGGCACGAATGTAACTTGCCGCTTGTCAACCTGGATGTTGTCAAGTTCTTGCTGCATTTCGACATGGATTGCTTCATTATCCATCATGACAATCACTGCATAGACCATGCAGCCTCCAATTTTATCCTCTTATGTTAAACCTTAACATATGTTCCCAAGGCCCTCTTCCTAAATCTGTCACTCAGTCAGCTGAGCTATGCAATCTTCACAAACAAGGGATCCAATCTAGAGTTCATGTCATCAAAACAGAAAATGCTGAAAATGTTTTGGAGATGAGGCAGCATTCAATGAAAGAGAAACCGAGTTAATGTTAACTGATTTTGATAATTCTGGATTTCAAGGAATCTTCTGCACAGTCTGCAGTATAGTCTGTAGTGCATTTCATAGGTTGGAATTTGAGAAGTGTCCTTATCTGACTCATAGTAAATGTTGCCTTTGTATTGCAGTGTAAAGTAGTATTAGGTCTAAACTTATTAATTGTTGACTTTGGATCGTCATGAATTCAACTGCATTGGCTTTCCAAGATTAATTGCGGTGCTGTTTTTTTTTGTAGGCCATGGATCATTTGCAATCATTCATCACAGACTGCGACAGGAGAACAGAAATTGCAAAGAAACGTTTGGCAGAAACCCAAGAAGAGATCAGTGCAGAGGTGGCAGCAAAGGTATAATCAATATTAGTCATTAATCAAACAGGAATTGAGTTACAAAGTAGGCTGACTTCTTGCGAATCGAATAAGCAGGATGTATTTATTTTTGCAATTTGCTTAAATAAATGACTAGTTTAAAGTGAAAAATGCTGAATTTCTGTCAATGTTTCTTGTATTGATCACAGTTTTCTTGTGTTTTTATTTCCCTTATTTTTAATAAAATGGACCATGGAAGTTCAAAAGACCACAAATTTAGTGCACACACTTGTGATCACACCTTGATTTTATACTTTAGTAATTATTTGTACATTTAAAGGAGGGTGCAACAGTACAATTTGTTCATGCTCCAGAATCATCTGTAAAGGATATTATCTTGAGTTCAGATGACCTTCAACTTTCTCACTCCATGAACTTGAAAAGCACCTTTGTTTTGCCCTTACAGTGACTCTTGTCTGAGGTTTTCTCCTCCAGCTATTTATTCATACGCCTATTGATATATCTTTGCATCTTGTGATTTTTGTAACAGCGACGTGTCTGCACGTAATGCGATTATTTAAAAAAACGGACTTTTTAACAGACCTGCCAAAATGTCACATTGCCGAATATATTTGATTTAATCAGTGTGTGAAGAATCCAGGTGTGATTTAATGTGCTTTTCTCACTGCCTGCATCCAGCACTTATTCCAAAAACTATAATTTATATTCAATAAATTGTATGAAGCTAATGAAAATACATTTCTTTTGTCTTTATTAAATAGCAATGTGAAAGTTATTTGTTCTATCAGGTCTCCTTTAAAGAAAAAGCTTAAATAGCCTGCAGTCCTGGCATGGCCCAACATCACTATTGCACTGCAGTGGAATATCTGCCACACAGCAAAATCAGTGATTGACAGGAAGTTGATTTTGTGGCACCCTAAATGATTATACAGACCTGTCCAGTCAGCACAGTGTGTGGCAAACGAGAGATTATGCAATGTAGAGCGTAAGGCTGGGACTGTGTAGAAGCCGGGAGTTAATTGGCACTGTTACTAATTGCATTAAAAAAAAATTTTTATTTTAAGTGACAGGCAACGTAAGCTCCTTCTAAGACTTCAATACATTTATTTAGAAATGACAGTATATGAGCTTATTCGTTGTCTCATTGGGTACACTTACTGCCTGGTGCGAAATCAGGACTTTGGACAAAGAAAGTCTAATTTTCTCTCACTCATTCTTTATTGAATAACTAATTTCAACAGCATTATAAATGTTACAGTTGCCCTTCATGCCCCATCAGATAGGCTTTCATTCCTTTAATCACCAATTACTGACCCTGTGGAACAGTGTGTGGACACAAGTGCTGGGTAGAAACAGTCTGATTCTGATCCTTTACCCCAATCACACAGTCAGCTAGTAGTCACATGTAAAGAGTAGTCTTTTGGCAGAGTATCAAAAGGCTGCTGGAGCCTAAGAAAATGTACGACAGCATGAGCTACAGAGGTTTAAAATGGTCCAATAAAAATAGTGTTACATTCTTCCTTACATGCCAGATAAATTGAGATTAATGATTTTCAGAATTTCAAGAGATTTTTGTATATGATATTAAGACAGCTGATAATGCTTGCCTCAGGACAATCTTAATAACTGCAAGTCAAATAGGTATTTCATTCTTTTAACACCAATGTTAGGAATATATTGATGATCGACCATCTGTCATATCTCGCAGGCTGAGCGGGTTCATGAACTAAATGAGGAGATCGGGAAGCTGCTTGCCAAAGCAGAACAGTTGGGAGCAGAAGGAAATGTTGAAGAATCGCAAAAGGTCATGGAGGAAGTTGAAAAGGCACGAGCTAAGAAGAGGGAAGCGGAGGTGAGTGCGGCTTACATTGATCATTACTTTGTCCTTTTGTTCTATTTAATAAGGCATTTTGTACAGCATAAAAGTGTGCAGCTCACCCACTTTGAATTCTTTGTTCTTTTCCCCCAAAAGAAACTTTAGCTTGTTGTAGGTAGGAATGGAATTTGAACACTTTTCAACAGATTGTCTAATTTCTCCCGGTGAATACAATTATTAGCAGCACAATTTAAAATTTAGGTGTAACACTTTGCCATTTTAGAATTCTCAAAGCCAGTATAAATTTAATAAGAAGCTATGATTCACGTAGAAGGAAGTGCAGAACAAATTTACAACCAGATTACAGTATAGTGTAACACCAACATTTTTTTAGAAATAATATTATGTATTATTTTACACTTAAAGGCACTTACCAAATTAGGATTGAGTGGCAAGTGATCAATTTGTGAGACTGGAGACATTTGCCAGTAGTTGGAACGATGTTCGATATTTTACTTTGATAAAATTTGAGCACAGGTACAGGCAGCACCCATGATTATGATCAGAGCAATCCTAAGGAGAACTCAAACACTGTTAGTGTCAGGCCACCCACCTGGATTATAGATATGTACGCCGTTTAGAGAAAGAAATTACATCAAAAAGGAAACTTACACCATCGCAGTTTGGAACCTGTGACTGCATGGACCATCAAACTTGCGTTTCTTTGATGTTTCGATTGGGAGGCAAACATTTGTTGTGGTTTATTTTGTTACTTTAGCTACGTTATGATTTACAATCTAACATGGCAGTAATGAAATGCAGGT
Organism: Scyliorhinus canicula; assembly: GCF_902713615.1. Classification (NCBI taxonomy): domain Eukaryota; kingdom Metazoa; phylum Chordata; class Chondrichthyes; order Carcharhiniformes; family Scyliorhinidae; genus Scyliorhinus; species Scyliorhinus canicula. The sequence goes on along the minus strand of NC_052168.1, from coordinate 27,211,507 downwards.
TATACACATCACTGTCCAGTTGCAGTTTTCAGTTGAACACATTATCAAGTACCTTTGAGATTAAAGACCCCAGAAAGTTATTGTTGGCAAAAAGTAATAGAGAATATTAATGTGGATGGCATGGTGGTGCAGTGGTTAGCACTGCTGCTGAGGATCCAGATTTGATCCTGGCCCTGGGTCACTGTCTGTCTGGAGTTTGCACATTCTCCCCGTGTCTGCATGGGTTTCACCGCCACAACCCAAACATGTGCATGGTAGGTGGGTTGGCGACATTAAATTGCCCCTTAATTGGAAAAAAAGAATTGGGTACTCTAAATTTAAGAAAAAGAGACTATTAACCATTTGGAAAGAAAAAGGTGCAGGGGAGGAGGGAGGCAGACACTTTCAGTGTAAAGCATAGTGTACTTGGCAATAGTTAATCCATTGTCAATCTAAAGTATCTCAGATTAATAAGAGAGAGTTAATGTGTATTCTTTCTCCCTGCAGCTTTGGGGAAAGTTGACCATTTTAAAGTATGATATTGATGTGACATTCAGCTAACAACAGCTCCATAAAATCAGCTTTGTATTCCCAGATATCAGTCCTATAATCGGTAATGTTTTTTCAAATGGCTTGGTTGAGAAGAGTATCCTGTTGATACTAAAACTTAAAATTACAATCAACTTGGGATCAGGCTGTAAGATTGAAAGAGTTGCAAGTGGCTTACTGGAGGAACTGAGCAACATTTCAGAGGTTTGGTCCCTTTGTGGCTGCAGGGAAGCGAACTTAAAAAGTATATCTTTATTACACAAAAGGCTATATGGTTTTAAATACCGAAAAATATTAAACAATTCTATCAATGTTCTGTTCAAAGCACAATACATAAAATAAATCACAAGAAACTTGCTGCAATGATTGAAATGTGAGTTTCTGCTCAGCCCCTATCCCAAGTATGAACATTGACTCATGATTTCTGCCCCTGTTCCTGCTCAAAACACTGACATTCTTTGCATTTGCTAACGAGTGTCAGTAATTTTGGGTGCATCTCTCTCCTTGTTATGTCTCAGTCAACACAGCACATTGTTCCCTGTTAACTTTCCAATTGAAAATTACATTTTCTGGAATAAATCGTGCCCGTGGATGGCTAAGAGAACCAAAGAGGCTCGTAACATGGGACCTCGAGTTTAACAGTAACTCTGTTTAGCAGACTGAAATACCCATATGCAAAATTGCATGTTTCCCCCACATTGGGTCATCCAAATGCTGCTTGGTTATCTAGTTGTACGTGGTTTGTGTGTATGTTTGTGTGTGTGTTTGTATGTTTGAGGCCCTCTACATAAGAGTAGTGAAGTAAGCACCACCCAGTTTCTTAAAAGAACAAACTTCTGTTGTTAGAAAGATAATACTTCCTTTATTATTCATAAAGGCCCCGCCTTCTCAACCTTGCCCCCCCCCCCCCCCTTCTCAACCGTGCCCCCCCCCCCCCCCCCTCCCCCCGAGCTGTGGTGATCCTCAGGTTAAACAACCACCGTCAGCTCTCCCCATCAAAAGGAGAAAGCAGCCTATGGTAATCTGGGACTGTGGTGACTTTACCTAACGCTTGCTTTATTGAGAAGTCTTCAAATAGTTGAAGGGACCATTTGATGAAGTGAAAAGCTGCCTTGTCTCGACAGTTTGGGCCACTTTAGAACTAACATCCTGAGAATTTCATGAGCATTCCAGTGTGAATAAGAGGATAACAAGCTTTCTGAGAATTTGCAAAAATATAATTTAGCAATACAGCTCTTTATCTTTAACATGCAGATCCACTGAATTATTGAGAATTGTCAGACCATTGGAAGAAAGCATAAAATTTAGTCAAACAAAATGCACCATTTTGTTGTATTTGAACTTCCCCCTTTGCAAGAAAGGATAATAGCAAGTAACCAAAGAGTTCACAAAGTAACTGACCATTCAGCCAATCAGAGCAGCTGAAGTCACTTCAGTAGCTTGGCTATCTTTGGAAAGTGATTGCTCACACAGACTGGGGGTTCTCCCTGGAAATTGTTTTAGAGGTGGTGCTGCCTATACCCACCCTTATCAGTTTTTTTCAATGAGGTTAGGTACCCACCATCGTCATTTTTGTGAGGATGGGCACAAAGAATTCAACGTGAGTGAATGCTCACTTTAGATAAAATGGGGAGAACCCTGCATGAATTATGTTCTGAAAAATGTGATATATTTAATACTTTTTAAACATTGTTTAAATTAGGGAAAATTGTCAATCATGTAACTCCCTGACTTACCCAACATCGTTGATAAAAGTGTAATTGAACTCTACCCTGTTTAAAATATGATAAATCTCAATTGTTAATCAGTCCTCTGTTCTCAACCATGTACTACTTACTGTGTTATGGAGAAATACAGCTTGTAACATTGCATTTTTTCACCACCAGGGGGACACCATTGCTTCTCCTTCCTCAAGTGCATTCTGGGTAGGATGACATCACTGACTGTCTTGTGCTCTGTAACTGTTATACACCTGCCACTGAATTTTGGCTCCGAGACATTTTGCTGTAAAATTATAGATAAAATGCTTTAAGTTATATCCAGGATTCCTAGATAAGGGTACAGTTTTTATTCGGTAGATTTAATTTCATAAAGTTCCCATACTTCCCAAGTGTTTGCTCAATACAATTATAATAACATTTCAAAATGCCTAGTCATGCTGGCATTCCAGCAATATCAATCAGCTTAATTCGAGTAAAGGTACTGGGATAGCAAGAGAAAGGCAAGAAAAATTCACAACTTGTCAGCTGGGTACAATAACAAAGAGAGCAAGCCTTAATGGAAAAAATAGTGAAACAGACATAGAATTGTAAAGAAGCTGAAAACATCAATTGTTTGGAAGACAAACCAGATTTTATTGGGGGTGGGGGGCGCGGCTTTATTAGGTGTAATCCCTCTCCCTTTCCTACCCAAAGTTAGTTCACTAGTTGCAGCAGAGAATAAGTGCCTCCTTTTATTTGAGTGGGCACGACTGCACTATACCATTGGTTTTTAAAATCTTTGGCCTGAACACTGCACAGTATGTAATGATTGACTTGCCAGACAAATGTTTGCATCCTGTTGATCCCAAGAGAGAAAAGGTTTGCATTTATACTGATCCCATGTTTGCTTGAAACTTCCTTCAATTCTATTATTGCCCAAAATATACAGTTCATGAGTCCAGCATGATGACCGTGTGCTAGTGCATGACCAGGGATCAGCATGTGGACTCTACATTTCGACCTTTGCAGTTCCCTGGTTCCATACCTAAGCAATTGAGCTGGAATGGAAGAACATAGTGCTGATAAAAATCAGCACACCTTGATGAAGCCAAATTTAGAAATTCTCGTGGACAATATGACTGTTGGGTGAGAGATCTGTAAATAAATTGTGCAGTAACTGCATGAGTGCACTAGTTTAATTAAATGGCAAGTTTGCAAATTTTATATAATGAAAGATGCAAAAGTCCATGGTATCACTTAAAGCACCTTTTATCAGGATATCCAATTTCAACCTAATTCTATGAAAACAGCAGCCAGCATGAACAAGAGATTTGTATTTTACTGGCAACATAGTTCAATTAAATGTTTTCCCATAGAAGTATTGTGTTATCTCATGTGCTGCTAAATTTAAAATTCAGATATAAAATAAGTTTAAAATTTTTGTCTAAAAAACTGTATGTGAACAATACAAACTTCTTAAATCGTGGCCTTTGAATGCTCAACATCTGTACTTGTTCCTAGCTGTTACCACTGTCTTCCAAATGCATGATTAATTCAATCTGTAATTACATTTCTTAGTTCATTCTTTTTACTCATTGCCCCAGTCACTAAATTACATGCTCTGAAAGTGAATTCAGTCATTGTTGATACTATCAGAATGGCAGCACTGGTTACATTAATATTAATTGGAGGTTTTTTAACAAACTCAAGTACAGCATTTCTTTTGCTTGTGAAATATCTCTGCAAACCGAATCGTTGGCATTCCTTTGTTTTTCTGCCAGAAAGTATACTTGAGCAATATAGTGCTCAATATAGCACCGCAGCATAGTGGACTCACTTTGGAGCATCCGCGATGCTGAGGAGGTCGTGGATAGCACGTTTAGCGAGTTGGTCACACCGCAGGTGAAGGTTACTGAGGGAGATAGAAAATGGGTGACCAAAAGAAAGAGCAAGAGTAGGAAGGCAGTGCAGGTGTCCCCTGCGGTCATCTCCCTGCAAAACAGATATACCGCTTTGGATACTGTTGAGGGAGATGGCTCACCAGGGGAAGGCAGCAGCAGCCAGGTTCATGGCACCGTGGCTGGCTCTGCTGCACAGCAGGGCAGGAAGAAAAATGGCAGGGCTATAGTGATAGGGGACTCGATCGTAAGGGGAATAGACAGGCGGTTCTGTGGACGCAATCGAGACACCAGGATGGTATGTTGCCTCCCTGGTGCAAGGGTCAAGGATGTCTCGGAGCGGCTGCAGGACATTCTGGGGGGGGAGGGTGAACAGCCAGCTGTCGTGGTGCACATAGGCACCAACGATATAGGTAAAAAACGGGATGAGGTCCTACAAGCGGAATTCAGGGAGTTAGGAGTTAAACTAAAAAGTAGGACCTCAAAGGTAGTAATCTCAGGATTGCTACCAGTGCCACGAGCTAGTCAGAGTAGGAATGTCAGGATAGATAGGATGAATGCGTGGCTCGAGAGATGGTGCAAGAGGGAGGGATTCAAATTCCTGGGGCACTGGGACCGGTTCTGGGGGAGGTGGGACCAGTACAAACCGGACGGTCTGCACCTGGACAGGACTGGAACCGATGTCCTAGGTGGGGTGTTTTCTAGAGCTGTTGGGGAGGGTTTAAACTAATGTGGCAGGGGGATGGGAACCGATGCAGGAAGTTGGAAGGTAGTAAAACAGGGACAGAAGCAAAAGGAAGTAAGGGGAAAAGTGCAAGGCAGAGAAGACATAGTCAGAAATCTAAAAGGGCGATAGTACAAGGTACAGTGACCAAGGGGAGCTCAGTGACTAGGCCCAGTAATAACAAAAGGAATAAAACTGGAGATGTTAAGATTCAAAACAGAGGTTAAAAAAAACCAACATAAGTGTACTTTACCTGAATGCTCGTAGTATTCGGAATAAAGTAAATGAGTTGATGGCACAAATCATCGTAAATGACTATGATTTAGTGGCCATTACTGAAACATGGTTAAAGGATGGTCACGACTGGGAGTTAAATATCCGAGGGTATCAAACTATTCGGAAGGACAGAGTGGATGGTAAAGGAGGTGGTGTTGCTCTGTTATTTAAGGATGACATCCGGGCAATAGTAAGGGATGACATCGGTGCTATGGAGGATAAGGTTGAATCCATTTGGGTGGAAATCAGGAATAGTAAGGCGAAAAAGTCACTGATAGGAGTAGTCTATCGGCCACCAAATAGTAACGATATGGTGGGGCAGGCAATTAACAAAGAAATAACTGATGCATGTAGATATGGTACAGCAGTTATCATGGGGGATTTTAATCTACATGTCGATTGGTTTAACCAGGTCGGTCAAGGCAACCTTGAGGAGGAGTTTATAGAATGTATCCGCGATAGTTTCCTAGAACAGTATGTAATGGAACCTACGAGGGAACAAGCGGTCCTAGATCTTGTCCTGTGTAATGAGACAGGATTGATTCATGATCTCATAGTTAGGGATCCTCTCGGAAGGAGTGATCACAATATGGTGGAATTTAAAATACAGATGGAGGATGAGAAAGTAAAATCAAATACTAGTGTTTTGTGTTTAAACAAAGGAGATTACAAGGGGATGAGAGAAGAACTATATGAGAGAAGAACTAGCTAAGGTAGACTGGGAGCTAAGACTTTATGGTGGAACAGTTGAGGAACAGTGGAGAACCTTCCAAGCGATTTTTCACAGTGCTCAGCAAAGGTTTATAGCAACAAAAAGGAAGGACGGAAGAAAGAGGAAAAATCGACCGTGGATATCTAAGGAAATAAGGGAGAGTATCAAATTGAAGGAAAAAGCATATAAAGTGGCAAAGATTGCTGGGAGATTAGAGGACTGGGAAATCTTTAGGGGGCAACAGAAAGCTACTAAAAAAGCTATAAAGAAGAGTAAGATAGAGTATGAGAGTAAACTTGCTCAGAATATAAAAACAGACAGTAAAAGTTTTTACAAATATATAAGACAAAAAAGAGTGGCTAAGGTAAATATTGGTCCTTTAGAGGATGAGAAGGGAGTTTTAATAATGGGAAATGAGGAAATGGCTGAGGAACTGAACAGGTTTTTTGGGTCGGTCTTCACAGTGGAAGACACAAATAACATGCCAGCGACTGATAGAAATGAGGCTATGACAGGTGAGGACCTTGAGAGGATTGTTATCACTAAGAAGGGAGTGATGGGCAAGCTAATGGGGCTAAAGGTAGACAAGTCTCCTGGCCCTGATGGAATGCATCCCAGAGTGCTAAAAGAGATGGCTAGGGAAATTGCAGATGCACTAGTGATAATTTACCGAAATTCACTAGACTCTGGGGTGGTCCCGGTGGATTGGAAATTAGCAAACGTGACGCCACTGTTTAAAAAAGGAGGTAGGCAGAAAGCAGGAAATTATAGGCCAGTGAGCTTAACTTCGGTAGTAGGGAAGATGCTGGAATCTATCATCAAGGAAGAAATTGCGAGGCATCTGGATAGAAATTGTCCCATTGGGCAGACGCAGCATGGGTTCGTAAAAGGCAGGTCATGCCTAACTAATTTAGTAGAATTTTTTGAGGACATTACCAGTGCAGTAGATAACGGGGAGCCGATGGATGTGGTATATCTGGATTTCCAGAAAGCCTTTGACAAGGTGCCACACAAAAGGTTGCTGCATAAGATAAAGATGCATGGCATTAAGGGTAAAGTAGTAGCATGGATAGAGGATTGGTTAATTATTAGAAAGCAAAGAGTTGGGATAAATGGGTGTTTCTCTGGTTGGCAATCAGTAGCTAGTGGTGTCCCTCAGGGATCCGTGTTGGGCCCACAATTGTTCACAATTTACATAGATGATTTGGAGTTGGGGACCAAGGGCAATGTGTCCAAGTTTGCAGATGACACTAAGATGAGTGGTAAAGCGAAAAGTGCAGAGGATACTGGAAGTCTGCAGAGGGATTTGGATAGGTTAAGTGAATGGGCTCGGGTCTGGCAGATGGAATACAATGTTGACAAATGTGAGGTTATCCATTTTGGTAGGAATAACAACAAACGGGATTATTATTTAAACGATAAAATATTAAAGCATGCCGCTGTTCAGAGAGACTTGGGTGTGAGTCACAGAAGGTTGGTTTACAAGTGCAACAGGTGATTAAGAAGGCAAATGGAATTTTGTCCTTCATTGCTAGAGGGATGGAGTTTAAGACTAGGGAGGTTATGTTGCAATTGTATACGGTGTTAGTGCGGCCACACCTGGAGTATTGTGTTCAGTTTTGGTCTCCTTACTTGAGAAAGGACGTACTGGCGCTGGAGGGTGTGCAGAGGAGATTCACTAGGTTAATCCCAGAGCTGAAGGGGTTGGATTATGAGGAGAGGTTGAGTAGACTGGGACTGTACTCGTTGGAATTTAGAAGGATGAGGGGGGATCTTATAGAAATATTTAAAATTATGAAGGGAATAGATAGGATAGATGCGGGCAGGTTGTTTCCACTGGCGGGTGACAGCAGAACTAGGGGACATAGCCTCAAAATAAGGGGAAGTAGATTTAGGACTGAGTTTAGGAGGAACTTCTTCACCCAAAGGGTTGTGAAACTATGGAATTCCTTGCCCAGTGAAGCAGTTGAGGCTCCTTCATTACATGTTTTTAAGGTAAAGATAGATAGTTTTTTTGAAGAATAGAGGGATTAAGGGTTATGGTGTTCGGGCCGGAAAGTGGAGCTGAGTCCACAAAAGATCAGCCATGATCTAATTAAATGGCGGAGCAGGCTCGAGGGGCCAGATGGCCTACTCCTGCACCTAGTTCTTATGTTCTTATAGTGGTTATCACAGTTGTTTCTCGGATCCAGGGGCCCAGGTTCGATTCCCGGGTTGGGTCACTGTCTGTGCGGAGTCTGCACGTTCTCCCCGTGTCTGCCTGGGTTTCCTCCGGGTGCTCTGGTTTCCCCCAAAGTCCAAAGATGTGCGGGTTAGGTGGATTGGCCACGCTAAATTGCCCTTGCAGTCCAAAAAATGTTAAGTGCGGGTTACGGGGATCGGGTAGATACGTGGGCTTCAGTAGGCTGCTCTTTATAAGGGCTGGTACAGACTCGATTGGCTGAATGGCCTCCTGCACTGTAAATTCTATGAATATGTGAAGTGCCCCTTCATCCCCTGCTCCCCTCCCTGATCTACCTCACAAACCCCCGGGAAAGGCCAGACGCCATTCGGACTCTGGTGAGCTAACAGTGCCACATCATCACCGTTGCAACATTGGAAATTTTAGCAACAGGTAATAGACCATTTTTGGTCCATATCAATACTACCATCCAGCTATATTCCTTTATCCCTTCTTTATCGAGGATCTAGTTCATGGTGAACTCACGGTGCTAATTTATTCATTTTCATAAAATTAGAACTTATTCCAAATGTGAAATTGTTGTGTGTGGAATAGGTCTACCTGAGTGCTCGGTTTTGGAAAATACTGTCCCTTAGTTTTTGACCTCGTCATCATTTTATTTGACTGTATCAACTTCATTTTTTAACTGGATCTCCGGAGTCACTTTTTACTCCAGTAAACAAGCCGAACTTTAACTTTTACTCAATACTGAGTTCCTGAAACTTGGTTAAATTTTCTCTTCTCCCTTTAAGCTCCTAAGGGCAGTTACAGTCTTTGTATGATATAGGTTCCATATTAGGTGACAAACCTCAATGTGTTCTCATGGCAGGTTAAGTGCTAGACTACACGGTTTTAAAAAGTGGAATGCCATATTTACAAAATAACAGTTTTTAATTTTGTTTAATAAGATACAAGTTGCTTGTGCCTCACAGTACTTATACAGCAATTATTGTAGTCGATTGAGACTAGCACATATCATAGATTATCATAGAATTTGCAGTGCAGAAGGAGGCCATTCGGCCCATCGAGTCTGCACCGGCTCTTGGAAAGAGCACCCTACCCAAGGTCAACACCTCCACCCTATCCCCATAACCCAGTAACCCCACCCAACACTAAGGGCAATTTTGGATACTAAGAGCAATTTAGCAAGGCCAATCCACCTAACCTGCACATCTTTGGACTGTGGGAGGAAACCGGAGCACCCGGAGGAAACCCACGCAGACACGGGGAGGATGTGCAGACTCCGCACAGACAGTGACCCAAGCCGGGAATCGAACCTGGGACCCTGGAGCTGTGAAGCAATTGTGCTATCCACAATGCTACCGTGCTGCTTCCCATAGCCAAAACTAGTTTTGCTGTGTTGCTTGAACCACAAAATTCAAAAATAAATAAACTTGATCTGAATGGAAAGTAGATGATTAATTAACTAGATTGTGATGTAAGGTTTAAATTGCTAATTGCTTACATTATTTGTTCATGGAATGTAGGCACCAATGGCAAATACTGCATTTGTTGCCCATCCCTAGTTGAATGTGATGGTTCCTCCTTTTAACAAGATTATACCTGTGCATTCATGAAGCCAATTTTGTCACTTTTCAGGAAATGTCTGAGCCATTCTGAATGGGAGAGGCTCCTTAGTCATATTTAATGGTTAAGGAAGATTATTAGGAAATTTGAGCCTCTGAATTGATATGCAGTACAGTGGCTAGCACTGCTGCCTCACAGCGCCAGGGACCCGGATTTGATTCTGACCTCGGGTGACTGTTTGGAGTTTGCACATTCTCCCCATGTCTGTGTGGGTTTGCTCGGTTTCCTTCCACAGTCCAAACATGTGCAGGTTAGGTGGATTGGCCAGGCTAAACTGACCCTTGGTGTCCAAAAGGTTAGGTGGGTTATGGTGTTCTGGCTGGGGTGGGCCCGAGGCAGGGTGATTTTTCGGAGGGTCCATGCAGACTCGATGGGCTGAATGGTCCGCTATACTGTAGCGATTCTGTATGTTGACCTATTAGGGCATTCCCCACTAACCAGTTGGAAAACCTGGCAGTGTCCAACAGACTATTGCTAAACCAAATTAGTCAGTGACACAGTAGGATTGTGTTTGCCACGTAATAATTATTTAAACCCAGCTCACTCTATAATCTCTTCAGTTTTTTTGTTTAATTTGAAAAGTTTGTTATCAGTATATCATTAAGTACTTGATCAAATATGGTTGAAAAGAAAATTAGGCACACAGTGAACTACACTATTCTACATATCTGCTGCCATGATGGTGTTACTGCAGTAGATTAGTGGATTCCAGCATGACCCTTTGATGTTCAGCATTGCTTAAGTGAGATATTTTTTTATTTGAAGAAATGAAACTAAAAATGCACTCTTTTGAAAAAGAAGCTTAAGTTCAGCTCGGCAGTTTTGATTTGTCTGGAGTAGTCTTTTAGCAAATCAGCTAAAATAGGGAATGTTACATGGCTTGTTTCTGTTCCCTTTCTCAGGAGGTATATCGGAATTCCATGCCAGCCTCCAGCTTCCAGCAGCAGAAGCTGCGAGTCTGTGAGGTGTGCTCAGCATACTTGGGTCTTCATGACAATGACCGACGCCTTGCAGACCACTTTGGTGGCAAGCTTCACCTCGGATTCATTGAAATTAGAGAGAAACTGGAAGAGCTACAGGTAAGGAATTATATCATTTGCAAAACCTTGGGAAATGGGAGGTTGTCACATCTTTCATTTAGTAAGTTCGCTCCAGCTTACTTTACAGTAGGACTTCAAAAGCATAAAGATAATTGTTTCGGCAACTTGGTCTGTAATTGGTCAACCATGATAGGTGAAAATCTGCATTACCCCCTGCTTAATGGTCAGGAGGTTGCTAAACTGGTACAATTCTGCCTGCTTAATGAAAAAGATGTTACTGTTCTAAAGATATAGAGCAATGGGTATAAAGAAAGGATATTGGTACATGTTCTATATAAAAACCGACCAATCTCTGCAAATGTAAAGAAATTAGGTAATGCATTTAGTAGCTTGCCAACATGCCTTTGCTCTGAAAGAACGGTGTGCACCTCAGGGTGCACATTCTAAATTGAAAGAAATTGATCTGTTTTTGCAGTTTTCAGTTTGTGTCAAATTTGAATTTTAATGTAATGTCCCTTAACAAATTTTATGAGTAAATTATATTTTTAGAAAAAACTAAATCTGTTTTAGGAGGAAGAGCTAATGCAGGCCAGACCTCATCAAATGGTGAAACTCTAAAAGAGGGGAAAAGAGTAGAAAGACACAATACTTCATATTATCAAATTCTTAATTCCCTGCTCTTTAAAATCTGATAAGATATTTGTTCCTGATGGGATTCCTCCAGTTCCCCTTTCAGTGCATACCTCTTAACTTAATTCCTGCCTTGCACCGTTATATTAGGTTCTTTTACTCGATTTTCTTCACTCATTTGTGATGGTCAGAGCAGGTCTGACTAATCGGCGTGAACTTTTTTGAAGAGAATGCTAACATGGTGTATGTGAGAGACAGTCTATGGATGTTACTCATTTCCAGAAGGTATTCGATAAGGTTCCACTCAGGATATTTATTAGAAAATAATTTAAGGTATGAGAAAAATGGAAGTGACCTTGTGTCATGGATTAGTGATTGGTTATGAGGGAAGGGGCCTGAGAGTAGCGATGAAGGAAATGTGCTCTGGTATTTTGTGACAAATGCTGTTCCCAAGGGATCACTTGGATACTGCTGAGGCCTCGGCATTTCTTCATATATATTCAAGAATGTCAAAAGAGAAGCAAAAACGTTTGGATGTCCTGACCAAAGCTCTGTACACATGATCATTGGTTAGGCCATCGTTAGAATATTGTTTCCCATTTTGGCTGCCTTATTTTAGGATTTCAAGGCTGTGAGGGTTGTAGAAAGAAAGATGACTACAAGAGTGAATGAAGCTGATGCTCTTTATTAGAACAAAGATAATTTTTTATACAATCTGAAGGTATTCCAAATAGAGGTCTTGCTGAGGTAAATAATATCACTTACTGGAAGGAATCTTTAGTTTGATGGAGAAATGCCATAAACATTTTGGGGTGATAGTTGTCAGAACTGAGGAAAACATCCTGGGGGTTCAAGGATATTGGTTGGAGTGGGTTGGAAGGCACAACTCGAGCAGTAGTTTCTTGGGAACCATTTGCAAAGATTGTAAATACAGTAAGCAGTGGCCACGGTACAGGTTCTGTAAAGAGCAGAGTTAGAAATTTTGTAAGGAGGAGGACAAGTGGGTGACGGTAACTTTTCCCAACAAATCTTATGCAATTGAATGATTCTAAATAATTTTTGAAATTGTTTTTCTTCCAATAAGATGTGAAGGCATAGGGCAGCACGGTGGCATAGGGCAGCACGGTGGCACAGTGGTTAGCGTTTCTGCCTCACAGCACTGAGGTCCCAGGTTCGATCCTGGCTCTGGGTCACTGTCCGTGTGGAGTTTGCACATTCTCCCTGTGTTTGCGTGGGTTTCGCCCCCACAACCTGAAGATGTGCAGGCTAGGTGGATTGGCCACGCTAAATTGCCCCTTAATTGGGAAAAATTAATTGGATACTCTAAATTTAAAAAAAAAAGATGTGAAGGCATTTAAGAGAGTACAAAATATTCATAAGACTGGTCCCAAAGATGAGGAACGTAAGTTACGTAGATAGTGGATGAGTTGAAACTTTATTCCTTGAAAAAGAGGAGGTGAGAGAAGATTTGATAGAGGTTTTCAAAATCATGGGGACGCTGCATAGAGCAGATAAGGAAAGAAAAAAAACTTCCCATTAGTGGAAGGATTGAGAACAAGAGGTCGCAGATCTAAATTAATTGACAAGAGGCAATGACAACATGAGGAAAAACTTTATCATGCAGCAAAAGGGAGATGATGGCGTAGTGATAATGTCACTGGACTCTCAATCAGAAGCCCAGGCTAATGCTCTGGCGATGTGGATTCACATCCCAATACGGCATGGTGGAATTTGAATTCAGTTAACAGAAGCAGTCCATCCAGGCTTGGGTTGACAAGTAGCAAATAATTTTGGTGCCACGGAAGTGTCAGGCAATGACCCTCTCCAACAAAAGAGGATCTAACCATCGCCTTCTGACATTTAGTGGCATTACCATTGCTAGTTTACCCTCATAGTTTATTTCCTCTTTTTTTTTTTGGTAATGATTTGTTAGTTTTAAAAACTTTTCCAAACCTCTGGTTTACCATTAAGTTTTGCCACATTATATGTTTTTTTTCTTTAAGTTGAAGACTACCCTTCATGTTGGTTAACTGTGGCTGATTTATCTCCTCCTAGAATCCTTTTTTCTCACTGGGATATATCTTTGAGTAATTAACTATTTTCAGAAATGTCTGCCATTGCTGATCCACTGTCTTTCCTATTAAACTCCTTTCCCAGTACAACTCTGCCCTCATTCCTTTATAATTACCCTTATTTAACTGTAGCACAGTTGTTTCTAACCCAAATTTCTCGCTCAAATTGGATGCTAAATTTTCCCATGTTATGGCCATTGCTTCATGGGGTATCTTTTAGTCATATTAATCCTTCCTCATTACACATTCCCAATCCAAAATAGCCTGGTCCCTGGTTGGATGCACCATTATTCCAGGAAACTGTCTCGAATACACTCTGAATTCTTCCTCATGGCTACCTCTGCCAATTGATTTTCCCAATCTACATGAAGATTAAAGTCACCCATGATGGCCTTTTTTTACAAAATACGTTTAGAGTACCCAATTCTTTTTTTCCAATTAAGGGACAATTCACCTACCCTGCACATCATCTCTTTGGGTTGTGGGGAGGGACCCACGCAGACACTGGGAGAATGTGCAAACTCCACATAGACAGTGACCTGGGATGGAACCCGGGTTCTCAGCGCCCTGAGGCAGCAGTGCTACCCATTACTCCACCATTCTGCCCTGGAGTACTGCCTTTTTTTACATGCCTTTATTATCCCCTGATTTATTCTCCGTCCTCCCATACTGTTTGTGGGCATATACGCTCCTCCCACAAGTGTTGTCTTCCCCTTCTTATTTCTTACCTCCACCCATATGGATTTTACATCTTCCGACCCAAGATAATTTCTTTGTATTGTACGTATTCCATCTCATACTAACTAAGCTACCTCACCACCCTTTCCTTCCTGCCTGTCGTTATGAAGAGTAACATACCCCTGAATATTTAGTTCTGCATTTTGATCTTGTAACCACATCTCTGAAATGGCTATAAGATCATACCCGTTAATCTCGATATGTGATAGGCAAAAAAATTACAATTCATAGTTTATGTGATTACTGGATTTTGAGGAAACCAATCTCAATTGATATAATTGTTCCCTTAGCAGTGATTGTTTTTTAAATTGGTGGCTGTTTGCTGATTGGTCATTTTAATTTCTTTTGCTACTTGTACTTGAATTTCTTTTGCTACTAGTAGGTTCCCTCTCTGTTCAATTTTAAGCTGTTTTATGAGTATGCTTGCTGATTGGGCAAGTGCAATGTGTACTCTGCATGTGGGGCCATAACACAACGTAAAGTTTTCACTTGTTCAAATTGAGAACTTTCTTGTCTTGCATAACCTAGGTCACAGCCAGAACTTTTTTCATCAAATATCTAGTGTCTCTGGATTTGAATGGTTTTCTTTGTATGTTATCCAGGTTATGGTACCAGTTGTTTACATTTTAATTAAATCTTGCCGTGTTGCTCACCACCTCCAGAATCGGCGGTGGTGTATCTGAGTATAGAATTTTGATACATCCTTGATTTAATCCATCTGTTCCTTGAATAAATTTGATTACTGAGTGAAATTCTATTTTCCCACATCTGCAGAAACTTGTTGCTGAGAAACAGGAGAAAAGGACTCAAGAACGTCTGAAAAGAAGAGAGGAAAGGGAAAAAGAGGAACGAATGAAAAGAAGGTTAGCGGCCCATGTTTTTAAATTATTTTGGGGATGTAGACCACTTCTGTGTAAATAATTGTTGAATTAACTTCATAAATGTTGATACCCCTTGGGTTTCTTTTTGACTATTGAAATATATTGGACTAATATAGTCCGTACTATAGATATATATTACTATATATTCTATACTATATATGGTGGACTATGTTACCAACATGGCTGTATGCTATCTTGCACATTTGTCAGTTTAGTCCTACAGTAGTCCCCCGTTATACCGCGCTCCGCAATACCGCGGTTCGCGATATACCGCGGGGGGCTTATGGACCCCAACTGTCAGTTGTGTCAATTTCAGCGGCCGGCTTACTTTGATCCGGAGAGGGAAGCTGCTCTCTCACTGAAACAATCAGCCGGCCGCTGAAATTGACACTGCCCGCTGCGCTCTCCCTCCAATCAGTACCCCAGCAGCCACAGTACCCCAGCAGCCACAGCCTGAACCCCAGCAGCCACGGCCTGTACCCCAGCAGCCACAGTACCCCAGCAGCCACAGCCTGAAGCCCAGCAGCCACAGCCTGAACCCCAGCTACAGAGGGGAGGGGCGATGTGTGACCATGCTGGTCTTGCAGAGGCCCGTATGACCTCCTCCTGTGTTCTCTGCTCTCTCCCTCCAATCAGCCGGCAGTGTCAATTTCAGCGGCCGGCTCACTTTGATCCGGAGATGGAAGCTGCTCTCTCACTGAAACAATCAGCCGGCCGCTGAAATTGACACTGCCGGCTGCACTCTCCCTCCAATCAGAAACATTAAAACTTAAAAGTTGGATTGGAGGGAGAGAGCAGCCGGCAGTGTCAATTTCAGCGGCCGGCTGATTGTTTCAGTGAGAGAGCAGCTTCCCTCTCCGGATCAAAGTGAGCCGGCCGCTGAATTTGACACTGCCCGCTGCTCTCTCCCTCCAATCCAACTTTTAAGTTTTAATGTTTCTGATTGGAGGGAGAGAGAAGCCGGCAGCGTCAATTTCAGCGGCCGGCTCACTTTGATCCGGAGAGGGAAGCTGCTCTCTCACTGAAGCAATCAGCCGGCCGCTGAAATTGACACTGCCCGCTGCTCTCTCCCTCCAATCAGTACCCCAGCAGCCACAGCACCCCAGCAGCCACAGCCTGAACCCCAGCAGCCACGGCCTGTACCCCAGCAGCCACAGTACCCCAGCAGCCACAGCCTGAAGCCCAGCAGCCACAGTACCCAAGCAGCCACAGCCTGAAGCCCAGCAGCCACAGCCTGTACCCCAGCAGCCACAGCCTGAACCCCAGCTACAGAGGGGAGGGGCGATGTGTGACCATGCTGGTCTTGCAGAGGCCCGTATGACCTCCTCCTGTGTTCTCTGCTCTCTCCCTCCAATCAGCCGGCAGTGTCAATTTCAGCGACCGGCTCACTTTGATCCGGAGAGGGAAGCTGCTCTCTCACTGAAACAATCAGCCGGCCGCTGAAATTGACACTGCCCGCTGCTCTCTCCCTCCAATCAGTACCCCAGCAGCCACAGTACCCCAGCAGCCACAGCCTGAACCCCAGCAGCCACGGCCTGTACCCCAGCAGCCACAGTACCCCAGCAGCCACAGCCTGAAGCCCAGCAGCCACAGTACCCCAGCAGCCACAGCCTGTACCCCAGCAGCCACAGCCTGAACCCCAGCTACAGAGGAGAGGGGCGATGTGTGACCATGCTGGTCTTGCAGAGGCCCGTATGACCTCCTCCTGTGTTCTCTGCTCTCCCTCCAATCAGCCGGCAGTGTCAATTTCAGCGGCCGGCTCACTTTGATCCGGAGAGGGAAGCTGCTCTCTCACTGAAACAATCAGCCGACCGCTGAAATTGACGCTGCCGGCTGCTCTCTCCCTCCAATCAGAAACATTAAAACTTAAAAGTTGGATTGGAGGGAGAGAGCAGCGGGCAGTGTCAATTTCAGCGGCCGGCTGATTGTTTCAGTGAGAGAGCAGCTTCCCTCTCCGGATCAAAGTGAGCCGGCCGCTGAAATTGACACTGTTTTAATTAGATCCACGATGGGGGTTTTAAATTTATTTAAAAATCTATGCTAGCGCTTCCCATTGTGAGTCTCCGGGGGTCTGACCTCTCCCCCCGCCCCCCGTAGACTCTCAATGGGAAGCGCTAGCATAGATTTTTAAATAAATTTAAAACCCCCATCGTGGATATCCGCGGCTCGGTTGCAACGCGGGTGGCTGTCTTGGACCCCAACACTCGCGTTATAAAGGGGGACTACTGTATTACCTCTCCTGTCACCTTGATGGTTATCACCCTTTTCATCCTGCCATTATGTTCTATAATAATGACTGCCCTCCAAATGTTATACTTCTACTGTCTGAATTCTCTGCTCTTTAGAATCGGGTGAGGTCTTTACTCCTGATGGGATCGCTCCTATTTCTCTTTCATTGTGTGTCTTCTAATTTAATCACTGTCTTGCACCATTATTATGGGCTCTTTTATTTCCATTCCACATTTCCTTCACATGTTAGAGTTGGTGTGGATTTGTGATGGGCAAGTCATATCTGACTAATCATTTTGAGCTTTTTATTGAAGAGGGTGCTATTATGGTGTATAGGACGCATTTATGGATGTTATCCAAAAAGTATTTGATAAAGATTAGCACAAGAGATTATTAGAGAGAAAAATAAGACAAGATCACAAGCCCAACCTGTGTGGGTACTACTGGGCCGCCAATGTGGCGATGATATGTAGGTGGGTGGGGGAAGGGGCGGCTTGGAAAAGGATGAAGGTGGCGTCCTGTGTGGGCACGAGTCTGGAGGCACAGGTGACGGCGCCGCTACCGCTTCCCCCAGCGAGGTATACTACAAGCCCAGTGGTGGCGGCTACCCTCAAGATTTGGAGGCGGCATAGGGGGGGAGATGAAGGTTTCAATTTGGTCCCCGATATGGGGGAAACCACCGGTTTGCACCAGGGAGGATGGACGGAGGTTTTTTGAGCTGGCACAGGGCAGGTATCAGGCGGATGGGGGACCTCTTTCTCGACGGGAAGTTTGCGACCTTGGAGGAGTTGGAGGGAAGGTTGGGCCTCCCCCCAGGGAACACCTTTAGATACATGCAGATTAGGGCGTTTGTTAGGCGGCAGGCACTGGCGTTTCCACTGTTGCCGCCAAGGGGGGTTCAGGACAGGGTGCTCTCGGGGACGTGGGTTGGTGAGGGGAAGACCTCGGCAGTCTACCAAGTGATGCAGAAGGGTGAGGAGGCCTCGGTGGAGGAGCTGGGAGAGGAGATTGAGGAGGGAACATGGGCGGATGCCCTGGGGAGTGTGAATTCCTCCTCCTACTGCGCGAGGCTTAGTTTGATTCAACTAAAGGTGCTGCATAGGGCGCACATGACTGGGACGAGGCTGAGCCGGTTCTTTGGGGGAGAGGACAGGTGTTCGGGGAGCCCGGCAAACCACACCCACATGTTTTGGGTGTGCCCTGCGCTGGAGGGCTTTTGGAGGGGTGTCGCGGAGATGTTGTCAAGGGTGGTTGGTTCCAGGGTTGAACCGGGTTGGGGGCTCGCAATTTTTGGGGTGGCATCGGAGCCGGGAGTGCAGGAGGTGAAAGAGGCCGGTATTCTGGCCTTTGCGTTCCTGGTA
Organism: Scyliorhinus canicula; assembly: GCF_902713615.1. Classification (NCBI taxonomy): domain Eukaryota; kingdom Metazoa; phylum Chordata; class Chondrichthyes; order Carcharhiniformes; family Scyliorhinidae; genus Scyliorhinus; species Scyliorhinus canicula. The sequence continues at coordinate 27,192,910 of NC_052168.1, read as the reverse complement.
GCCCGGCGCAGGATTCTTTTGCGGTGGAAGGATGCGAGGCCCCCGAGCGCGGAATCCTGGATCTACGATATGGCTGGGTTTATCAAACTGGAGAGGGTCAAGTTTGCCCTAAGGGGGTCGGTGCAAGGGTTCTTCCGGCGGTGGCAGCTGTTCCTAGACTTCCTGGCGGAGCATTAGGGGGTGGTCAATCTCAGCAGCAACCGGGGGGGGGGGGTCTTTACTGGGTATGTGTATTTGTTTCCATGTTATTTAATTATTGTTTTTGTTAATTTGTTGCTTCTGTATTTGGGGGGATTACTGTTTTTTCTCTTTTTTTTCCGTGTTGTTGGTTAAAATTTGTTGAAAATTTGAATGAAAATAATTTTTTTTTAAAAAGAAGTAACCTTGTCACATGAATTGGTCACTGTGCGGAGTCTGCACGTTCTCCCCGTATCTGTGTGGGTTTCCTCCGGGTGCTCCGGTTTCCTCCCACAGTCCAAAGATGTGCAGGTTAGGTGGATTGGTCATGCTGAAGTGCCCTTCGTGTCCAGAATTGCCCTTAGTGTTGGGTGGGGTTACTGGGTTATGGGGATAGGGTGGAGGTGTGGGCTTGGGTAGGGTGCTCTTTCAAAGAGCCGGTGCAGACTCGATGGGCCAAATGGCCTCCTGCACTATAAATTCTATGATTCTCAAGTTCTATTCCCAAAGGATCTGTTCTGGGACCTTGGCTTTTCATATATACATCAATTTTGGATCATGAAATGGAAAATGTTATCAATGACAATAGATAAGGAACTGTGGAGAAGTTTTGGGCCCCGTATTCAAGGAAGGATCTGCTGGCCTTGGAAAGCATCCAGAGGAGGTTCACAAGAATAATCCCTGGAATGAAGAGCTTGTCATATGAGGAACAGTTGAGGGCTCTGGGTCTGTACTCGTTGGAGTTTAGAAGGATGAGGGGACACCTTATTGAAACTTACAGGATACTGCGAGGCCTGGGTAGAGTGGACGTGGAGAGGATATTTCCACTTGTAGGGAAAACTCCCCGTGTCTGTGTAGGTTTCCTCCGGGTGCTCCAATTTCAGCCCACAGTGTGCGGGTTAGGTGGATTGGCCATGCTAAATTGTACCTAAGTGTCCAAGGATGTGCAGATTACAGGAATAGGGTGGGACAGTGGACCTAGGTGGAGTACTCTTTCAGAGGATCAGCGCAGACTTGATGAGCCATATGGCCTCCTTTTTGCACTGTCGGGACTTTATAAAGGCGGTATTCCAGATGGGGGGTCAGACCACAGTTCTACAATCAAAGCACCACTTCCTCTCTCTTTTAATTCAACCCCATTTGAGATTTAGGCCAATTTTCCATCAGACTTTAGATTATTGTTTCTAAACATGGTTTTATTCATTTAGATCTCTGATGCCAGATCAGGAATTCAAAAAATGGATGTCCTTCATTGTCTCTAGGAGTATTTTCCAGTTTGAAATTGAACACTTTTCATGGCCTCAAAATGTCCCAAGTTGCTTCATAGCCAATTAAGTACTTTTGAACTGTAAACATGGTTGTAATGGAAGGGGAATATGGCAGACGATTTGCACACAGCAGGATCTCACATAAGGCAATGAGTTACACGACCAATTATTCTTTTTGGTTATGTTGGTTGAGGGCAGACAAGAAGGAGAGCTCCCCATGTCATAGTGCAATTTATTATTTTACATTCACCCAAGAGGGCAGATTGGGCCTCAGTATAACATCTCGTCTGAAATTCAAATCCTCCTTCAAACGTAATAAATCAAGGTAGCACTATGCATCCACCACTAAGATACTTTAATCAGGAGCTGAGGCATTTCATCCGACATTTTTACAGACTTTGTGCAATAGGATTCATTTATCCAATGTTTAATTATCATCTTGCATATGAAATTTGTCTGTTGCAATTAAACAACCAAAACTGAGATTGTTTCTTTTCCATTGGCTAGTTTCATGATCCATCTGTTTTAGGAGTATAACGTTTGGTTTGGGAAGTTAAATTTTTTAATGTAAGATAAATACAAATGCCTGCTCAGAATATTGTAACCCAGCCTAAAATGATAACAATTTAAAGGGTGTCCATAGAATCCCTACAGTGCAGAGGGAGGCCATTCGGACCATCGGGTCTGCAATAACCCTCTGAAAGAGCACCCTTTAGACTAGGCCCATTCCCCCACCAATGCTCGTAACCCCAACTAACCTGCACATTCTTGGACTGTGGGAGAAAACTGGAGCACCCGGACGAAACCCACGCAGACACTGGGAGAACGTGCAAACTCCACATAGGCAGTCATTCAAGGCCAGACTCAAATCCAGGTCCCTGGTGCTGTGAGGCAGCAGTGCTAACCACCGTGCCACCATTTTGTTGCCTGCGTTTTATTCAATAAAGGGAGTTGGGGGTTATGGGGAGGAAGCTGGAGATTGGGGATGTGAAACATATCAGCCATGATTGAATGGCAGAGCAGACTCGATGGACTGAATGACCTAATTATGCTCCTATATCTTATGGTCTTAAGGTCAGAATTGTAAGCGAGAAAAGACTAAACAATAGGTGACCCCTTTCTGAGTTGGTAGCGAGGCGATGTCTACAGTTGTCTTCCATCAAGGGTTTAAATTTTCCTGTGGATCCTAGATCAAAGAGAACTCAAAAGCATTGAGTAAAAAGGGAAGACGTTCCATATACTTTTCAGAACAAAGGACAGGTTTAAAGTTGGAGGTAATTGTTTCACATTTTTATCTGGAATATCCCAGGTATGCCACATTGCTATGGAAATAGGTTATGCAGGGAGATATCCTTTTTTGATTTGAACTGTTTGTCAGTTCCAGAGCATCTTTGAAACAGGTAGTTTATGACTGGAGCTGGAACTTGGAAACATGGAGAGACAGAAAGAGAGATTATGTCAGCAGCTGTAGACCAAAACCTAACAGAAATCAGGATTTTGTTTCCTTAGTTGGAGTCACTGAGCAATTATTCAGTGAGACCCATTTTTTATCTGGGCTATCCACAATTGTGAGCTGCTTATGGAGATCTGGAGGGCCGCCTATCTAAATGCTGATGGAAGAGCTCCATAAAATCGCCTAACAGGGCGAACAGCCGAAATACAGGCAAATCAAAGTGAATTCCTGAAGGCTGTGGCACACTTTGGTTTTGACTTGAGAGAACTGAAGGAACCCTCACAATTCTGTAACGTGTAGGGGAACTCTTGGTGAAAATCAAGGGAGAATATGCAGTGTCCTGTTGAGATCCTTTGGCTTGAAGAATAAGTGTTTACAAAATATATTGTTAAGTTAATCGTACATGTTTGCTTAAAACCTGAAATCTTGTGGTATAAATCTTTTAGTAAAGTCTTCTGTTTATATTGCAGGACCAGATCTCGTAGCAGGGATCGTAAGAGGTAAGTTTCTTTTCACATCTTAGCAAGTATAGTTATGTTTCTAACTACTAGGACTTGGTGAATGAAAGGAAAGAACTTAAAGCAGTTTCAGCCAAAAGTGTTAAGTGGATGATCACTTTTTTTTCCCTCTTGAGTAAATCAGCATCATTGATCCCCATTTTGTTCACTCCAAGTGATCATATCGAAGCAGCTAACTACACAACACAGCAAGGGATCTAACCTGTTGCAAGGTTGAAGACCTGCACATCCATACTGACCAATACCCTAGACAAGCTATTTTAGTTTAATAATGACATAGGTCATGGATGATATGAAAGACTGCTCCGCTATGTCCCATCACAAAAGCAGGATATTTCTAACTTGAATTAAATTTGTCAGCAAAAGATGACAGGAGGTAACCGTCCACCCATCGAGGCAATACTTCCTCAGCAGTAACCAATTTGCAAACTCTGCTCAGATTCTCCTGGAGCTCTCAACTCAGTGCTTTAATTCAAACATGGCCATGAACTGAATGTCCAAGGTGACTTCAAGGCAATGACTGAGAGATCAAAAGGGCTTGATTCACAAGAACGTATTTGCATTTCTTAAGAAAAGAGAATAATTGGAGTGTTGGGATTGTTTTTGCAGATCAAGATCAAGGGAACGCCGTCGGCATCGATCCAGGTCTGCATCCCATGACCGGCGCAAACGTTCCCGCTCTAGGTCTCGGGACCGGCGGCGCCGGCACAAGTCTCGATCTGGAAGTAGAAGCAGAAGCCGCAGTCACCACCGCAGCAGGCATAGCTCAAGGGACAGAGAGCGAGAGAGAGATCGGAGCAGAGAGAAAAGTTCCAAAAGAAAGTACGTAGCTTAAAGTTATACATTACCTTGTCAATATGTCTGAGACTAATTAATATAATAGATGTCTGACACCATCATCTTGCATTTGAAATTTGTCTGTTGCAATTGAACAACCAAAGCTGAGATTGTATCTTTCTTTTCCGTTGGCTGAAACAAGCATTTTAACCAGCTAAATGCCAATCCCATTTAAAAGCAATTTCTTCTGAAAGATTTGTCCATCCGTAATGTTCAATTCCATTTTTTTATTAACTGTTTCTGGTTTCTATTTTTTAATGGATCATGAATTTATAGGAAGTATGGATACTAATGTAAGAGACGCATACATTTCCTACAATCATTATCCATAAATTCCCTGAACCAAATACCATGTTAGTACTTTCAATTTTTTTGGAGTCCCTCTTTCATTTTCCTTCTACTTTTATTTAATTTCTTTATTTGGGCCTACTTCTGTTTTGCTTCTTTGGCAGTTCACCAAATTATGTTTGTATTGTATTGTCTGGAGTCATATTCTTCTCACCTGGGCAATCCAATGCTTTATTCACTGTCCACTCACAAAGTCCCTCATTCCCTTCCCTAACCACTAAACTTCCTAAGGGGCACCCTAAATGCTAGAATTTAATTACCTTAATTAGGACCGTCAACAGCATAGGTAATCTTGCTTCAAAAGAGAAAATGCTGGAAAATCTCAGCAGGTCTGGCAGCATCTGTAGGGAGAGAAAAGAGTTAATGTTTCAAGTCCAGATGACCTTTTGTGAAAGCTGAGATTTTCCAGCATTTTCTCTTTTGGTTTCCAATTCTTGCATCCGCAGTAATTTGCTTTTATCCAAGAAATCTTGATGCTTGCCAAACTGGGAACAAACTGAATGTTAGACACTGCCTTCCACGTCAGGAGCAAGTAGCATGAATCAGTATTCCACTTGTGACCTGAGCAAATTGTCGGTTACCAACAGCACCCTCGAATATAATGGATTTGTGTTGGGAATTAGCTTCCAAACGATTAACAGTTATGAAGCTCTATTGAGAACTGTATTACAAAATTGGGGAGGGTCACAAAGGTATGAGGAGGAGACTTTTTTATCATCGGCTTGGAAATTTGTTGGATCACTATTGCAGGCTTCCTCAAACAAAATAAATTTGGAGACAGAGCATGAGTTTCTCATTCTCTCCTTTCTGTGCAAATTTTCCAGTTATAATTACTTCTCTTCAGGCTACTTTATATTGTGGTATTTACACTTGCAGCTATTTGATCGGTAAAGTCTTGAAGCTTTATTATTTTAGAGTAGCAGTTCAAAATTGTGGCTCATTTTGATTCCAGGTTTGTTGATTAAGTGAAAATTAAACTGAGGTGGCTCTTTCAGTGTAGTTAGCAGGACAAGCGCATGAATTGATTATAGAAGTACAATGCTTTCACCACCCTTATCGTCCAAAGTTATAGAATTTGAGGTACTGCTGATTGGTAATGGATGTGCTCTTGTGCAAATACTTTGATAATACACCTAAGCTAAGGTTATCCCATTTTTCTAGGTCGAGAGACCGAGACAGATCCAGAGATCAAGACAGAGAAAAATCAAGGGAGAAAGATCGCAAGGAGAAAAAGCGTTCATATGAGAGTGCTAATGGCAAATCAGAACACAGCTCTGAGGAACGGGAAGCAGGAGAAATCTAATGGACAAAATATTTTTGGAACCGAGGCAGAGGATGTCTTTATGATTGTTTAACTCAACTAGGGGAGCTCTTGTTTTGTTTTTTTGGACTTAGAAAAAAAAATTCCAGCAGCTAGGTGACCGATAACTTAAAATATTAGATAGTTGAAGATGTTGAGGACGTTTTGTCAGTTTAACCAGCTGGTTTGAAGGCAGCAATTGGAGGTACCTAGAATGTACTGTGTGCATGTACTGTAATGCCACTAACATTAGGGTTCCTCCTTCCATTGGCACAAGGGTGCTAATTTGTTTCGAATATTGAAATGATTTGTTTTGCATTTTCTTTTAAATGTGGCATCTGAAACCCATGGCAAAGTTTAGTTGAGCCTAAATAAAAAGTTGAACTGGTAGCTTGGGGGAAGAGACTGTTTCGGATCAGCATTCAGTTTAATATTGACTTGTTACTGTTGGCTGTGCAGGCTTGCAGTCTTTGATCCCTATGCCTGAAATAGTATTTACTACAGAAGTTGCCCTAAAATTTCTAACGTTTGTCTTTGTCACAGTTTCATTGTTTTTGACAGTGGCATTGACTAGCAACCGTTTGGCAAAATCATTCAGAATCACATGCAGCCAGCCAGATTGGAGAAACTGCTCAAAGGTAATGAACAGTTTGTTTCTCACAAGAATAAGCTTCCCTCCTCACACCGAAAGAAAAAAAAACCTCTCCTCTCCCTCTCCACCCTCTTCCCACAAGGCTGTCACTGTTTTAAATAGTAATGTGAAAGAACCTTGATTGGCCTATTCAGTTGCACCCAGAGAAGCCCCCTTGGTTTGGTTGGAGAAAAAGTGTATTGTTTTTAATTAACTTATGTGGTGGAACAAATTTACTGCCCAGTTCTTGTTAAACCACCAAATAGGATTCATCAGGAAAATTGCAACTGCTGCAAATAAACCTGGCCCCTTCATCACATTAATTTCCCCACTTTTCCATTTATATCAAAAAAACTTCAAACTCTATTTGGAAGATTTTCCTCCCCACTTGTAAATCTGGAAACGCTCTGAGACATTTTTGGAAACCAGAAACTTAAATTGCCACGTTTGTATTTTGTCCGGATGTGTACTTTTATTATCATTAAAAAGGATTGGTTTTATTCTTGCAGCTAGTTGCAATAGAAGTTCAGATCAAAAGGGTCCAAAACCCTGGAGGTGATGAGTTAATGTGATTTCAGTAGCTTTTTAGGACTGTCTGTGTCCAGAAACACCGCCATCAAAAAAAGACCTTACTAGCTTTGTGTGCATGTAATCCTCAGAAAATCTTAGCATGTCTTCAGAATACTTCTGGAACACAATACACCTCACTGTTATTTTACTCATGAACTTTTATTTTTTGACAGTGAAATCATGCCCATAAAATAAAGTTTGGTGTTTGTTATTCACAAAACATTGATTCATTATTTGCCAGAGGAACAGAAGAGGATTTTCCACACATTAATAAAAGCAACTTACGGGAACTGTTTTGTTGGGGTTCAGAGAACCCTGGGTTTTCCACATGCTTGTGGTATATGTGGCACACTCCAGGCAGCTTAGGGTGTTGTCTGTGACGGACACCAGGGTGTCACAGATCTAAAATATACCAATGTATTCCATGATGATTATATCGCTAGTTTTTGTTAGCCAATTGTGGTCATCCCACAATTACTGTGATTTTTTTTTTAAGTGGCCAGCTTTACTTTGAGAAGCTGACTTCTGTGCTATAAGAATATTCCAGTGTGATGTTCCTCAGTATCCATAGTGGCATTATTTTTCTCCACCAGGTACTTTGGTTACTAGCTGTTACACTGCTTGCCCCTATCATTTATTTAGATCTTAATGGCCATTTGGACAGTCAGATTTCTGAGTTTACAGTTTGTTTTTAAGTCCCAAATAATAAGGTTTTATTTTTATTCCCCCTTTGTCTCTTTTCCTTACCTGATTTATTGTCTATACTTGTATTGTTAATTGAAAGCAATTGAAATAAATTTCCTGAAAACCATTTAATAAGATTTACAAACAATTTAAGTTTTCCTGTGTTGTATGAAATTGTGATGAATACTTGTTTGCTACTTTGCAATTAAAACAAACCAATATTATGTCTTCCTCTGCTTACTTGGTGAGTCTGTTGGAACCCTTGGCCACTTGCACCTTGTTTCCATTCCATTAATGAGGAGCAATGCTGGTTCCACTGTTCAATTCTACTCATTTGCGAGTGGTAGAATCAATTGCAAAATTAGGATGTGGCATAGCAATGCTTTAGTGTGCTCGCTTTGGCAGCAATATATAAAATTAGAACAATATAGAGAAAATTAGCTTTTGTTAAGATTTCCATATGGTTCAAAATCAACCTGAAATGGGCGAAGTTTATCATACTGTGTTCAGAGTATGTCCCATTCAATTACTACCACGAGGAATAGCTACACAAGCCCTGTGTGGTACAGTGGCAGTGTTAGTAACGTATGTGAGGGTCCAAGTATGTTAATGCTGTCCAAGAAATCAGAAAAACTCAAATTGGGTTTCAATAAAAAGAACCAGCTCTCTTGCAATCAGATCATTATATCAGGCCGCAATGTAAACGCTATCCTTGAAAGACATTTACCACAAGTTAGCTCTAGTTCACCCGTGGAACTTGAAGATTTTCTGAAGAAATTCCCTCTGAGATCCTCTGTCTGGGCAGTTGGTATTACATCAAACAGGGTAGTTTCTGTTTGTTGATGAATCTGACTACTGTGGTGATGGCTTTCTGATTTCTAACGTTCTACAAGTCACCATGACAGCCATAATTTCAGATTAGGGATGGACAACAAATGCTGACTTTGCCATATCCCACAAAAGAATAAAGAAACCCTCTAGTTCGGATTAGTTCTGGTTTAGGAATAGTTTCTGCTGTGTATCCATGATAATGACACTTGGATCAATCTTCCCAAACTCATTTAACTAGGACCCGCTGAGCTAGCAGAGACTTGATCCCATGAGTCTGATCAAGACCCAAAGATGAAATGTTAAAACAATTCACCGTGCCACGAGCCAATACGACTTGTTGGTAATTGGCTTATGTAACATTCTACATTTCACCATGACACCTGTGATTTCAGATTAGGCAAATGCATACTTTATCCATTGATCTCTACGTAGATTGGGAATCGCTTCCAACCAATAAGAAAAAACTTATTCTTGGGAAAGCTATCCTATTAAGTTTCCAATTCAAGTTTGTTACTCTTTCCTTTTTAATTGACTCAATATATGCCTTCAGGCATATGGGCGGTGATCTTTTGTTAATACATGATAATACCAGAATTCAATGTCAATGAGTGTGAAGTGGTACATTGTAGTTTTTAAATATAATTATAATTTGGGGGAGGCTAGGTAATATGGAAGAGCAGAGGTATTTAAGATTGACGCAAGACATTAAGGGCAGAATTTCCACGTGCTTGTTATTTTTAAAAATTGAATGGAATATTGGGTTTTATGGTAAGAATAAAATGCAATATAATGGTTGAGATGAAATGAAATTTAAATCGCTTATTGTCACGAGTAGGCTTCAATGAAGTTACTGTGAAAAGCCCCTAGTCGACACATTCCGGCGCCTGTTCGGTAGGCTGGTACGGGAATTGAACCGTGCTGCTGGCCTGCTTGCAAAGCCAGTGATTTAGCCCTGTGCTAAACAGCCCGTGTAATATTAAATCCTACAACCACAGTTGCAATACTATTTGTAGATTTGTTCTTCATGGTGTAGATAGGTTGTTGAGGTAGTAGATAGTACAGAATACAGAAACAGGAGTAGGCCATTCAATCCTTTGCCTGCTATTATTCAGTTAGATCATGGCTAATCTACGTGCTTTAATAACCTTATCCAACAAAATTCTGCAAATCTCCACTTATAATTTTCAATTGACCCAGCCTCAACAGACTTTTGGGAAAGCTACCCTTGGTGCTCTGAAGTTATTTTTGATATAAATTTAGAGTACGCAATTATTTTTTTCCAATTAAGAGGCAATTTAGCATGGCTAATCGACCTAACTGCACATCTTTTGCATTGTGGGGGTGAAACCCATGCAGACACGGGGAGAATGTGCAAACTCCACACGGACAGTGACCCAGGACACGGGATTTGAACCCGGGTCCTCAGCGCCGTAGTCCCAGTGCTAACCACTGTGCTGCCCTGAAATGCTCCCTGACATCACCCCTGAATGTCCTAGCTCTAATTTTAAACTTGTCCTTTTCCTCTGGGTTTCCTACCAGAGGAAATATATTCTAGTTACGCGCCCAGATTTTTTGAGTTAGGGATGGGGGGGGTCGAGGGTAAGGTTGAAGGCATGAAATGAGGGCATCCATAGTGACGAGCAGAAGTGATTGAGAGAATAGGGCAAGACTGAAGGCAGGAAACCGATTGAGACCGACAGGCTGGCACAGTGGTTAGCACTGTTGCTTCACAGCGCCACCATCCCAGGTTCAATTCTGGCTTGCATCACTGTCTATGCGGAGTCTGCACATTCTTCCTGTGAAAGGGTGGGTTTCCTCCGGGTGCTCCGGTTTTCTCCCACAAATCCCGGAAGACATGCTTGTTGGGTGAATTGGACATTCTGAATTCTCCCTCATTGTACCCGAACAGGCGCTGGAGTGTAGCGACTGGGGGATTTTCACAGTAACTTCATTGCAGTGTTAATGTAAGCCTATTGTGATAATAAAAATTATTATTAGGAGCGTGGGAGAGGAGATCGGGGACAAGGCCAAGTGTAGGAGATGATGTTGAGAGGTATTGAAAAGAGCGAGGCAGTGTGTTCCACTGTGTTAGCATGTCCAAGCAAAAGATCCAAACCTAGCCACCAACAGTGAGAGGAAAAGTTCAAAATGTAAAGAATGATTTTTAGAAGTTGTGGAACCCACAACAGATGCCCCTGGTATGGGCTATATGAAACTGGGAGACATTTCTCAATATTCAGTTAGTATTGGGGTGTGTAAGATATGTTATGAATAAAAGTAATGGAGAATTTCCATGTGGTAAAAGATGGACTGAAAACACTGAAATCCAATCTGAAATCTCACTGAGCTCAAAAAGCTCATGTTGATGTGGTTTAAAACTATACAAATGGAAGTATGGCATTGGAATTTATTTGCAGTCTGTTGAAAAACCAGCATGCACTAGAGATAAGGGGATGTCTGAGCAAATTGACCAAAATAAAAATTTTGACTTTGACGGATGTGTTACTTGCTATAAAAAATAAACGCATCCATGTTTGATTGATTGATTTATTGTCACATGTACCGAAGTACAGTGAAAAGTATATTTCTGCGGCCAAGGGAACATACACAGTACATACATAGCAGACAAAAATAATAATCGATATAAAGTCCATCGACAAATAGTTAGTGCAGAACAAGGACCAAACAAAGCAAATATGAGTAAGAGCAGCATAGGGCATTGTGAATACTGTTCTTACAGGGACTAGATCAATTCAAGAGAGACTCGTTGAGTCTAATAGCTGTGGGGGAGAAGCTGTTTCTATGCCTGGATGCAGGTCTTCAGACTTCTGTATCTTCTGCCTGATGAAAGGGTCTGGAAGAGGGCAAAGCAACAAGTCAACAACCACATGGCAAGATATGTTAAATGTTCCTGTGAGAAGCCAGAATTATGGTTTTAAAAATGTATAGTTTATTAACACTAAGTCAAAAAGATAATTATATCTATGCAATTTTTGAGTTCAAATGCTGATAGCTCTGACATGGTTGTGTAAAAGATGCATATTCTGAACATCAAGTTTCAAAAGCAAAATTATACCGTCACATAGTTGTTTGCTGGCATTATCCAACTAAGTGCATATAATGCTCAATATTACAGATGCTATCAAACATTCTCCACATTACGGTCTGACTCTGCAGAGACTGCTGACTACAGATGGCGTATCTGTCGTGCTGGTTAAGTGTAAGCTGCCTAGTTCTAAAGTGAGTACCGCACTAACTAGAACAATTCTTGTCCGTAGAGAAGATCTAGGAGTCATTGATGTTTGGAAGCACCAACAATGAAAGCCGTGGAACTGTGCAATATTTAGCAGATCATCGGTTTAAAAAACATTTCTGATGCACGGTCATGTACGTGAAATGTTCTCTCTCTCTGCAGATGCTGCCAGACCTCCTGATTAACTCTAGCATTTTCTGGTTTTTATTTCAGATTTTAAGCAACATTATATTTTGCTTTTGCAAAAGAAAGCTATGTTTGTGAGTTAGCCAGCAATTTGCAAGTTGATGCATTATCATTCTGAAGTTTTGAATAAAGTGCACTGGTTATGGCATTAGTTTTCTATGTGACGATTGCACAGCAGAAGCCATTGATAATAATCCTAGAGCAAAGTACTGTCTCAGCAAGTTTACAGAGCCATAGCATATTGAAGACACTGCTAGATGATCCATAGATTCCCTAAAGTGCTGCACAGACCCTCTGAAAGAGCACCTTACCTATGCCCACTTCCCCACCCTAACCCGCACATCTTTGGACACTAAGGGGCAATTTGGCTTAGCCAGTCCACCTAACCTACACATCTTTTGACTGGAGAAAACCCACTCCGACATGGGGAGTACACGCAAACGCTGTACAGACAGTAACCCAAGGCCTGAATCAAACCCAGGTCCTGACTATGTGATGCTTCAATGCTAACCACTGTGCTGGCGATGTTTTCGAGAATTGTCTGAACTGGGCTACACTTCCAAAGAAAGTGTCATTGAAGCCCATCACGATGCAAATACATGCCTGCTACCTCCGAGAAAAAGACTTGATAGAATGAGAAATTGAAATAGGAAATGGCAAACGGTACTCTATTTCATTACGAGGCAATATTTAGATGTTCAATTTTTGGAAAATGGGCGTAAAAGTGGTCTGCGTTCAAGAAAAAAAATGCTGGTTCTTGCCAAATCTGATCACAGCATTGAAAATGGCTGTAAACTCCAGTACCAAGTAGTCTTAAACCTACCTATGCAAACCGGTTTGATGACATTTATTATTGCAGATAAATTTTAAAGAAGCTGTATTTCGTGCATTTGCTTGACATGGTAGTTCACACCCTAAAGTTAGAGCAGTTTACAAAGTTGGCTAGGTTAGTTGATGTATCTGCCACTTTAAATGGCTCCAGTTTCATGATCAAAACCATGTCCCACGACAGACTGGGAGTTGCCCTCATAAGATAGTTGAAATGGGTAAAACCTTACTTCACAAAACAAAGATGTCAACTTTGAAAGAATGTTCCATCAGTGAAAAATGGAGAAAGACAAACACAATGTCCAGCATAATGTAAGTCATGTTCAATAAATATCAATGTTATTTACTTTGCTACATGTATGCTGTAAGTGATTATTTTTAAAAATATAAATTGCTCATGGACAAAATGTAGTGCTCAGAGAAATTTGTAACCTGCCCAGCAAAATAAAATTCAGAGGGGGCATTGGTCTCAACCCAAAATCTATCCATGCCATTTCTCCTAGAGGTTGTTGAACCTCCATGTTTCCAGCTTTTTCTCATAAAATCATAGAATTTACAGTGCAGAAGGAGGCCATTCGGCCCATCGAGTCTGCACCGGCCCTACTTAAGCCCACACTACCACCCTATCCCCATAACCCCACCTAACCTTTTCTTTGGACACCAAGGGCAATTTAACATGGCCAATCCACCTAACCTGCACATCTTTGGACTGTGGGAGGGAACCGGAGCACCCGGAGGAAACCCACGCAGACACTGAGAATGTGCAGACCCCACACAGTGACCAAGCCAGGAATTGAACCTGGAACTTGAGCTGTGCAGCAACAGTGCTAACCACTGTGCTACCATGCAACTAGTTTGATTCTGGCATGCATTCCTAATTTACTCAATTAAAACCAGTTTGTTGTGCTGAAGAGATCTGTTCCAGGGATATTTACTTCTCTTTGGAAGGACTAATTGTATAACCAGGAATAATGGGCTGCTCTCTTGGAGCAGTTGGGAATGGCGACTGAATGTAATTAAAGAGGATTTTTATTTTATTATTTGATGGGCAAGGCCAGTATTTGGTTCCCATCAGTAATTAACCTTGATGGGGATAGTGAGCTGCTTTCCTGAACTGCTGCAATCCATGTGGTGCATTTCCACAATGTAGTTTGGTCAGGAGCTCAGGATTTCAGCTAGTCAAGCTGAAAGTTGTTTGAAGTTGGCAGTCTCATGCATGTGCAACCCTTATCATTCTAGGTGGCTGAGAGAGATCAAGGACTGCTAAAGCTTTGGCAAGTTCTGCAGAGCATCTTGTGGACACACTGCAGCCATATTATCTTGGTGGTGGAGGGGGTGAAAGTTTAAGATAGCGGATGAACACCATAACAAATAGCTAGGAGGTGGAGGAGTAGACCCTACAGTCCATCGAGCCTGCAGTGCGATGCATAGAAACATAGAAAATAGGAGTAGGTCACCTTTGAGCCTGCTTCTCCATCTAATATCATGGCTGATCCTTTATATAAACACCATACTCCTGCTCTTTCCTTATACCCCTTAATGCCGTTAAAGTTTAGTTCAATGACCTGGCCCCTTGCCTTTAACCGCTGCAGTCTATGTGGCAATAGGAAGGGATATCCATGGCTTTGACCCAGTGACGGTGATGGAACGGCAATATTATTTCAAGTCAGGATGATAGGTGGCTTGGAAGGGACTTGTAGGTGATGTTGTTCGCATGCATCTGCCTTTGTCCTAGGTGGTGCAGATTGTGGGTTTTGAAGGCACTGTTGAAGGAGCCTTGGGTGAGTTCCTGCAGTACAAGTTGTAGATAGTCCACACTGCTGCCACTGTGTCATCTGGTGAAGGGAGTAAATATTTACAGTGGTGAATGGGTGCCAGTCAAACAGGCTTTGCCCTGGATGTTGTCAAGTTTGTTGAGTATTGATGGAGCTGCACTCATCCAGGCAAGTACAGAGCATCCATCGCAAGATATGAATCTTGTAGATGGTGGACAAGCTTTGGAGAGTCAGAATATGAGTTGCTCACCACATAGTTCCAAGTCTCTGACCTGGTGATTCTGATACCGACCGGTAGCCACAGTATTTACCAGTTCCGTTTCTGGACAATGATAACCCCCTAGGATGTTGATATGAGGGATTTAGTGATGGTAATGCCATTGAATGTCATGGGGAGTTGGTGCGAATTTTGCGTTTTAATTCCATCACCTCTCATTCGCAGGTACGGTAGAACAGTTGTTTGCACTATTGGTTCACAGCTCCAGGGTCAGGTTCGATTTCCGGCTTGGGTCACTGTGTGGAGTTTGCACGTCCTCCCCGTGTCTTTGTGGGTTTCCTCCGGGTGCTCCTGTTTCCTCCCACAGTCCAAAGATGTGCAGGTTGGGTGGATTGGCCATTATAAATTGCCCTTGTGTCCAAAAAGGTTAGGTGGGTTTATGGGGATAAGGTGGAGGTGTGGGCTTAAGTCGGGTGCTCTTTTCAAGGGCTGGTGCAGACTTAATGGGCCGAATGGCCTCCTGCACTGTAAATTCTATATTATGGGCCAAATTTACTCAATCTCTTGTAATTGGGCCTCATTCAGAGGGCCCAATCTAGTGAACACTTGCTGTACTTGCCTACAATGCAAATTTGTCTTTCCATAAATATGGACACCAAAACTGCAGACACTACTTCAGATGGGATGCTAATTAAGCGGGCTGCTTTACCCTGGATGCTGTTGAGATTCTTGAATGTTGTTGAAGCTACACTTCTCTAGACAAGTGGAAAGTATTCTATCACATATCAATTTTGCCCAGGGCGGCACAGTAGCACAGTGGTTAGCGCTGTTGCTTCACAGCGTCGGGTTCGATTCACAGCTTGGGTCACTGTCTGTGCGGAGTCTGCACGATCTCCCCGTGTCTGCGTGGGTTTCCTCCGGGTGCTCCGGTTTCCTCCCACAAGTCCCGAAGGACGTGCTGTTAGGTAATTTGGTCATTCTGAATTCTCCCTCAGTGTACTCGAACATGCACTGGAATGTGGCGAAGAGGGACTTTTCGCAGTACGTTCATTTCAGTGTTAATGTAAACCCACTTGTGACAAAGATTTTTTTTTTAAATGAGCCCTTTCCTGGGAATAAAGACTCACTGCAGAGTATCCAGTCTCTGATTTGCTTTTTTAGTCACAGTATTTATGTGGCTTGTCCAATTTCTGATCAATGATGACCTAGTGATGGTGAGTGGTTCAAGGATGATGATGCAATTAAATGCCAAGCGAAGGTCGTTTGGATGCGTCTTGTTGAAGATGGTCACCGTTTGATGTTACTTGCTATGTATTGGTTCAATTCAGGATCTTGTCCACGTCTGCTGCACATAGACTGCTGATATTTCTGCAAATAATGAAACAATCTGGCTCATCACCTGAGCGAGGACAGCAGTTGTTAATCAGCAGACAGTTTCCTTGCCCATGTTTAACCTGTTTCAGAAGACTTCATGGGGCCAGATATCAAGTGCATTTAATGGTGGGGCCACAGTCTATTGTGAGGATCCACAGGGCTACGCCCTCCTGACTCAACCCTATGTCATTGCCTCTGGACGCACCCAGGGATGGTGATGGAGGATTCTGGAATGTTGGCTGAAATGTATGATTCCGAGTATGGCTATATCAGACTGTTCCTTGCCTGGTCTTTAGAACAGCTCTTCCAGCCTTGGCACAAGTCCCCAGATCTTAAGTGAGGAGGATTTTGAAGGATTGAGTGGGGTAGGTGTACCTTTTCCTCGGCTTGTGCTGCTTGACCAATTCTGTTTTTAATCATACCTATTCATGGCTGTTTGATACAACTGAGTTGCCAGCCAGGCCATTTTGGAAGGCGCTTGGAGTCACATTGGGGGCGGCATGGTGGCACAGTGATTAGCACTGCTGCCTCACGGCACCGAGGACCCGGGTTCGATCCTGGCTCCAGGTCACTGCCTATGTGGAGTTTACACATTCTCCCCGAGTCTGCGTGGGTCTCACCCCCACAACCCAAAGATGTGCTAGATAGGTAGATTGGCCATGCTAAATTGCCCCTTAATTGGAAAAGAAAAGAGTCACAGTGTTAGGGAGGTTATGCTGCAATTGTATAAGGTGTTCGTGAGGCCACACCTGGAGTATTGTGTTCAGTTTTGGTCTCCTTACCTGAGAAAGGACGTACTGGCGCTGGAGGGTGAGCAGAGGAGGTTCACTAGGTTAATCCTTGAGCTGAAGGGGTTGGATTACGAGGAGAGGTTGAGTAGACTGGGACTATACTCGTTGGAATTTAGGAGGATGAGGGGGGGATCTTATAGAAACATATAAAATTATGAAGGGAATGGATAGGATAAATGCGGGCAGGTTGTTTCCACTGGCGGGTGAAAGCAGAACTAGGGGGCATAGCCTCAAAATAAGGGGAAGTAGATTTAGGACTGAGTTTAGGAGGAACTTCTTCACCCAAAGGGTTGTGAATCTATGGAATTCCTTGCCCAGTGAAGCAGTTGAGGCTCCTTCATTACATGTTTTTAAGGTAAAGATAGATAGTTTTTTGAAGAATAAAGGGATTAAGGGTTATGGTGTTCGGGCCGGAAAGTGGAGCTGAGTCCACAAAAGATCAGCCATGATCTCATTGAATGGCGGAGCAGGCTCGAGGGGCCAGATGGCCTACTCCTGCTCCTAGTTCTTATGTTCTTATGAGATCACTAACTTTTTATTCCAGATTTATTTAAGGGCTCCTCAATTCAAATTTGCAAACTCTAATGGTGGGATTTGGACTTCCATCTCCAAATTATTATTCAGCCTCTGGACTGCAAGCATTATGCTACCTTACATGTATCAAAACATGTGCTGAGTTCAATGCTCTGTATCATGGGGAATATCATATATCGCATTGAGGTACAAATCAACATTGGAAAAAAGAACTGACCAGAGTTACTCACGTTGGGCAACAAGATCTCATGTGCTGCCTATCCAGCTGAAGGTTATTTTAACCAATGTAACATTTCGGTGGATGCAGCAACAGTGACGCATTTTGAGGTGTGTTTTGACTTTAAATAACTTGTGCTACACAGTGCAGCAGAGTGTAATTTATTAAGAGGTTTTCATGTACAACTTAATAAGTACATTTTACGCGTGGGATCATTCCTATCCAAATGGGGTCTGTCCAAGCCTCAAATGTCCGATTTCCTGCAGTCATGGACACTGAGACAAGTTGACCATTTTCATCCCCTCTATCTGAGTAGAGATATTCTGTTGTACAACTCTATGCAAGACACAGTACATAAAGGAATATATGAGTTAGCGATTTATCAAAACAATCCCAAACCCCCGATCGGCAAGGGGATATTTCTATACAATCTGCAGTTGTCGGTTCATACTTTTTTTACTTGGCCAACATATTGCATTCCATGGTGGGGGACCACTTGCAATCACTCCTGGTCCATCCATTGAAATTTGCTGATGGAAACATTTCTACCTGGGATGAATACCAGTGAAGAGTGAGCAGGTAAGTAGTACACTAACTATTGGCTGTTGAGCGAGGTGTGGCCAGCTCTTCCCTGTGACCATGCTTGGGCTGGAGTGAGCAAAGCTATTTTGACAGCCTCAACAAACTGAAGATATATTTCCCATAAGCTTGGAACATCATTGGGAATTTCCACACGTTACTGACGCCCATCGGTGACGGGTTGTGCATAACGCCACATAACACAAAATGAGAAGAATCATTGAATTCAAACCCTAACACGATGCTAACAACCTTCCATGGAGTAAAGGCAGAATGTAGCTGCTTGGATCACCATAATCCAGGGACTCTGATGATGATGATGGACCGTTTTCTGCTTACTTGCAGCTTGCAGACCCGACATCCCCTGTGATTACACCAGCGATGTGGAGCTCTTGCCAATCTCTGGGGGCGAAGGTGACTGTCTTCAGCCAATGCACTGACAATTTTTAAATTGTCCTGTCAACTCTGCTGGAGTATCTTCCAATCATGCTTCAGAATATCAATTATTTTTCACCTTATTTTTGAAAATGCTGAGAGCGCAAGTCATAAGTTGCTAAAATGATCTAGGTGATTAAATCCTTTCCTGTAATTAATATTTCAACATCAAACCCTAAAATACCTCCTCAAATAAAAATGGGAGCCAATCTTGGCGTCACAATACAACAAGTTATTTGCCAAATTGTGGAGTCCTGCATCAGGACCAGTCAATGTTAGCAGCTCAACCCTGTAGTATGAACCTGGAAAAATGTACTCCATTTAGGGTAGTGAAGGGATCTGGGGATAGTGCAGGAAATTGGAGTTGATGAAAGAAGCTGAGCCATAATCTTATTCAATAACAAAGCAGGCATGACGATGCAGTGGTGTAGCTCTTTGACCGCAAGGATATGTATTGGGTGAATGGGCATTGATGTGTGTCAGGAAGTGGGCAGCACGCTTACGGAGGGTGCAAAGTGGGAAGCTGCCCAACAGAGCTGCTGTTTAAACCATTGCTAGTTTGCTAGTCCCAACCACTGTTAAGTCAGTAGCCTATATCCTAACGTCGAGTGGGCCCACATGTAATCCACAAGATAAACTGATGTTTAACCTTCATGCCTTGGTGTGGCGAGCAGGGGGTTAGAAGTTTCCACCGTGCTAACGTGGGTGAATGCTCGCGTGTGGGCTTTCAATTCCTGTCCTAGCTCATGTGGAATCAGAGTTTGAATTCTACTGCCAGCTTTGAAATTCAATGTTCATATGTTCTACTCGGGGTGGAAATCCTGGCTAATGGGGATTTTCATACTGGAAGAATGGGTGGGGATTCAAATGACGGCAAGGGCAAATATTTTAATGATCTAATTGCATTTTGCACACATTCATTATATTGTGAGTGAATTCACAAAGTAAATATTAAAAACTGAGTAGCCACCTCTACCAAGCTTTTATAGACAAACTATTTGTTACAATTTCTCTGCTGTTAGCTGTGAGCTTGACTGAGGTGTGGCATCTTTACCCTCTTTAACCCTGGAAGTTCGCTTCCTTGTACAGATTCTCAAGGTCAGTGCAGATGATTTTAAAAACTTTTGAGAATGAATCTTGCATCTGTCCGGTCATATCACCTGGGTACATCTCGGTCAGCACCTTCACAGCAATATTGGTGATTAACTAGGAGAAAATACAGAGGGTGAGTAAATGGATATGTTCAATGTAAAATTAACAGGTTTCACCTTGTCCAGCTTGGCACTGGTTTCTTTTTTAAAACATTTTAGAGTACGTAATTTTTAGAGTACCGCAGCACGGTAGCATGGTGGTTAGCATAAATGCTTCACAGCTCCAGGGTCCTAGGTTCGATTCCCGGCTGGGTCACCGTCTGTGCGGAGTCTGCACGTCCTCCCCGTGTGTGCGTGGGTTTCCTCTGGGTGCTCCGGTTTCCTCCCACAGTCCAAAGATGTGCGTGTTAGGTGGATTGGCCATGCTAAATTGCCCGTAGTGTCCTAAAAAAGTAAGGTTAAGGGGGGGGGTTGTTGGGTTACGGGTATAGGGTGGATACGTGGGTTTGAGTAGGGTGATCATGGCTCAGCACAACATTGAGGGCCGAAGGGCCTGTTCTGTGCTGTACTGTTCTATGTTCTATGTTCTAATTCATTTTTCCAATTAAGGGGCAATTTAGCGTAACCAATCCACCTACTTTGCACATTTCATAGAATTTTTTTTCATAGAATTTACAGTGCAGAAGGAGGCCATTCGGCCCATCGAGTCTGCACCGGCTCTTGTAAAGAGCACCCTACCCACGGTCAACACCTCCACCCTACCCCCATAACCCAGTAACCCCACCCAACACTAAGGATAATTTTGGACACTAAGGGCAATTTATCACGGCCAATCCACCTAACCGGCACATCTTTGTGACTGTGGGAGGAAACCGGAGCACCCGGAGGAAACCCACGCACACACGGGGAGGATGTGCAGACTCCGCACAGACAGTGACCCAAGCCGGAATCGAACCTGGGACCCTGGAGCTGTGAAGCGATTGTGCTATCCACATTGCTACCGTGCTGCCCTCGAATTTAGAGTACCCAATTCATTGTTTCCAATTAAGGGGCAATTTAGCGTGGCGAATCAACCTGCACATCTTTGGGTTGTGGGGGCGAAACCCACGCAAATAAGGGGAGCATGTGCAAACTCCACACGGACAGTGACCCAGGGCCGGGATCGAACCTGGCACCTTGGTGTCGTGATGCAGCAGTGCTAACCACTGTGCCACGGTGCTGCTCTGCACTGGTCCCTTATAGAGCAGAATCTGAAGTTATGTGTGTATGAGAGGGTTGTCATATTAAGAACTGCTAATCGTGAGGATAGTTACATTTAGCCCCAGTGCCTTTGGAGGGGGTTTGAAAAGTAATATTTTCATCCAGAGGATGATAGAGGTCTGAAACCCACTTGTTTGAAAGGGTGAGGGAGGCAGAAACCCTCATCGTACTAGAAAAACATCTGGGTATGCACTTGAGGTGTCCCAGACCAGGGGCTGGAACATGGAATTAGACTCGTCAACTCTTTGTCACTGACATGGACTCAGTGGGTGGGATTTTCTGGCCCGGTACAGATACAGGGCAAAAGAGTTACTGGGGGGAGGGTAGGGCGTCTTAAGGATAAACAAGGTCATCTATGTGCAGATCCACAAGGGATGGGAGAGGTCCAAAATGAACATTTCCCGTCATTATTTACTGTTGAGAAAGGCACGAATGTTAGGGAAATAAAAAGTGATACCTTGAGTGTTTATATGATAGAGAAGGAGTTGGAGGTATTAAAGCGCATTATGATAGATAAATCTCCGAGACCAAATGAAATGTATCCCAGGATGTTGTGGGAGTCTAGGGAGGAAATTGTCGGTCTCCTAGCTGAGATATGTGAAATCATCGACAGCCACAGGAGAGGTGCCTGAAGATTGGAGGATAGAAAATGTTGTGCCCTTGTTTAAGAAGGGCTGTGGGGATAAGCCTGGGAACTACAGACCGGTGAGTAGGTAAGTTGTTAGAAGGTATTCTGAGGGACAGGATCTATAGGCATTTAGACAGGCAAGGGCTAATAATGGAAAGTCATGTCTCACGAATTTGATTGAGTTTTTTGCAGGGGTAACAAAGAAGGTAGATGAGGACAGTGCGGTCGATGTTGTCTACATGGACTTTAGCAAGGCCTTTGACAAGATACCGCACGGTAGGTTGTTGCAAAAGGTTAAATCTCACGGAACCCAGGGTGAGGTAGCCTATTGGATACAACATTGGCTTGGCGACCGAAGCCAAAGGATGGTTGTGGAGGGTTGTTTTTCAAATTGGAGGCCTGAGACTAGTGGTGTGCCTCGGGGATCGGTGCTGGGTCCACTGTTATTTGTTATTAATACGTTTGCAGATGACACCAAGATTGATGGCATGGTGGATAGTGAAGAAGATTATATAAGATTGCAACAGGACCTTGCCCAATTGGGCTAGTGGGCCAATGAATGGCAGATGGAGTTTAATTTGGATAAATGTGAGCTAACGCATTTTGGTAGATCAAATCAGTGCAGGACCTACTCAATTAATGGTAGCGAGCTGGGGAGAGTTACAGAACAAAGAGATCTTTGCAAACAGGTTCACAGCTCCTTGAAGGTGGAGTTGCAGGTGGACAGGGTGGTGAAGAAGGCATTCAGCATGCTAGGTTTTATTGGTCAGAATATTGAACACAGGAGTTGGCACGTCTTGTTGAAGTTGTACAAAACATTAGTAAGATCACAAATGGAATACTGTGTTCAGTTCTGGTCACCCTATTATAGAAAGGATATTATTAAACTAGAAAGAGTGCAGAAGAGATTTACGAGGATGCTACCAGGACTTGATGGTCTGAGTTATAAGGATAGGGTGGGACTTATTTCCCTGGAGGAAGGTGGCTGAGGGATGATCTTATGGAGGTCTATAAAATAATGAGGAGCATAGATAAGTTAGATAGTTGCTATCGTTTTCCAACGGTAGAGGAGTATAGAACTAGAGGGCATGGGTTTAAGATGAGAGGGGAGAGATACAAAAGAGACCAGAGGGGAAATTTCTTCACACAGAGGATGGTGAACATCTGGAACGGGCTGCCAGAGGCGGGTACGACTTTGTCTTTTAAAAAGCAGTTAGACTGTTAGATGGGTAGGGTGAGTATAGAGGGGTATGTGCCAAATGCGGGCAAGTGGGACTAGCTTAGTGATGGAAACTGGGCGGCATGGACAAGCTGGGCCAAAGAGCCTGTTTCCATGCTGTAAACATCTATGACTATGGCTGGAAGATCCCAATGGTTGGCCTCCTTCACTGCAGAACACACGGGGGGGCAGAGAACCCTGTACAATGGGTTCAAAGAGCAGCCTTCTGTGCTGTTAACCTTTCTATGTTTCGATGTGACAATGTCAAACATAATCAAACATGATTCAATTCGAGCCATTTCCTGTACGGTTATGTCATACTTACCGTGAAGTTCTGTGGTGGAATCTTATGTTTGTTAATGTGGGAGTCTGCGAGTTCCTTCACATTGGCACTGTGGCTGCCCTTCTGTTTCAAGATGTTGCCCAGAGCCCGGAGAACAATGGTGCCATGTTTGCTGACATCCTCGTTGTTACCCAGCTGTTCCACGGCAATGTCCTTAAACTTGGGGAAGTGAGCTTTGGTCTCTTTGTGTTCCTGGAATAATCTGGAGGGAGTGGGGCATGGAGAAAGACAGGTTAATATGGCGTTTTCACACTTTCTAATCATGAGACACAGGAATTGGGGAGGAAATTGTGGAAGTTGTAGCTAGGATATGTGGTATTATCATAAACGTAAGAACTGCACGGGTTAATGAAATGTCTCAATCAGCCACTAGAGGGAGCTAGAGTTACAAGTATATAAGACATTGATGCTAAGCCTTGTGGGGAGAGAAGTTAAGGAGATAGCTAGAGTGCAGACTGAAGGAAAGATAGTGTGAGTGAGAGCAGATCATAGTTTATTATAGAGTGGAGATTAGTAGTAGATGAGTAGATTATATGTTAATTATCAATTATGTATTATATAGGAGTAAGTGTCAAATCCAAATTGGTAGTGTTGATAAATTAATAGTTTTGTTCAAGTAAAAGCTATTTTGTGGTCTTTGTGAACACGACGCCAACCATCCTGAATTTAGCATCGCAAAGAACACTGAGTGGGGGGAGTGAAAAATGATAAATTTATGGCAAAAAGCTTGAGGAGAGAGAATTGTGACTTTCGTCATTCGTGGAATGTGGGTATTGTTGGCTGGGCCAGCATTTATTGTCCGTCCCTGATTGCCCTTGAACGGAGTGGTTTGCTCGGCCATTTCAAAGGGCAGCTAAGAGTCCACATTGCTGTGGCTCTGGAGTCACATGGAGGCCAGTCCCCCCCCCCCCCCCCCCCCCCCCCCACCCCCAACCACTCACAAGTGTTACCAACCCTCCAGGATTGATACAGCTTCTGCCTGAATTGTAGGGACGTTGAAACAAGTCGTGCTTTTCCATTTTCTTGGAACATTTCAAACTAAACATTTTGGAGAATGTGCGATAAAATGCTGACTGACCAGGCAGGGCGGTTGGACACAGGGTGATCCTGTGATGAAACCTCCAGGAGAAATATCCCACTGCGAGTTAGAAACCAATGTGGAGAACTCCCCAGATGTGGCCTCAAGTTCTTTTTTATAAGTGTCACCCTGGGCAGCACGGTGGCGCAGTGGGTTAGCACTGCTGCCTCACGGCGCCGATGTCCCAGGTTTGATTCCTGCTCTAGGTCACTGTCCGTGTGGAGTTTGCACATTCTCCCTGTGTTTGCGTGGGCTTCGCCTCCACAACCCAAAGATATGCAGGGTATGTGGATTGGCCATTCTAAAATTGCCCCTTAATTGGAAAAATGAATTGGGCACTCTAAATTTATTTTTAAAAGTGTCACCCAAAAGGCGACCGCTCTAACCGTGCTGCGAGCCCTCAGTACTGCACTGGGAGTGTCCGCCTGGATTATGGACTCAAGTCTCTGAGCGTGCTTCACATCGAGCCAAGACACAGATTTCATTTTTATCTTGCTCCATGTCCAAATATTATCACCTTGGAAGCATCTGATGAGCTGGAATGTGTTAGATATTTATGGTTATTGTCTCTCTCTCTCTCTCTCTCTCTCCCACATCTTGACATTATCCTGTCTCACAGGAAACAAGTGGCATTACTCAACCCTCCATCCAATAATCTTCAGTAACTGTCAGCAATCCAGCGCTAACGACAGAATGGACAACACAGAGCATAAGAGGGTGGCATGCGACACAGTGGTTAGCAGTGCTGCCTACGGTTCTGAGGACCCAGGTTCAAATCCTGGCCCTGGGTCACTGTCTGTGTGGAGTTTGCACATTCTCCCCGTGTCTGCGTGAATTTCGCCCCCACAGCCCAAAGATGTGCAGGGTAGATGGATTGGCCACGCTAAATTGCCCCTTAATTGGAAAGAAAAGGGGGCAACGCGGTGGCGCAGTGGGTAGCACTGCTGCCTCACGGCATTAAGGTCCCAGGTTCGATCCCGGCCCTGGGTCACTGTCCGTGTGGAGTTTGCACGTTCTCCCCGTGTTTGCCTGCGTTTCGCCCCCACAACCCAAACATGTGCAGGGTAGGTGGATTGGCCACGCTAAATTGCCCCTTAATTGGAAAAAATGAACTGGGTACTCTAAAAAAAATTTTTAATTTTAAAAACAGAGCGCAAGAACCAGCAGCAGGATTAGGCAATTCAGTCCCTTGAGACCGCTCCGCCATTTAATACGCTTATGGCTGATCTCGTCTTGACCTCAACTCCACTTTCCTGCCCGTTCTCCGTAACCCTTCAACCCATCACTAATTTAAAAATCTGTCTATCCCTTCCCTAAATTCACTCAAAGTCCACCACCCTCAGGGGCAGTGAATTCACAACCCTTTGAGAGAATAATTTCTCCTCGTCTCTGTTTTAAATCTGCTACCCCTTATCCTAAAACTGTGACCTGAAACAGACCATTCGGCCCAGCTATACTGGTGCTTATGCTCCACACAAGCCTCCCCTGCCCTTCTTTACCTCGCCCATCAGCTTGCCGATATTCTTCTCTCTGTCATGCGTCTATCTAACTTCCCATTTAAATCCACCTCATCCATTCACCTCGACCATCCCCACACAATGATGAGCAAAGAAGGATAAAGAGGCTAAATTTTTATTCCAAAATTAATTTCTTAATGACTCTCTTACTTTTCTGGCCACTGCTTTCAATCCCACTGACAAGTGGAAACATTTTCTTTCATTCTTTTTGTGATTGGATGTATCATTGGCTCGGCCAGCATTTGTTGTCCATCCCTTTCCTTTCAGAAAGTGGTGGTGAGCAGCCATCTTGAGCCGCTGCAGTTCTCGTGGTGTAGGCAAACCCACAGTTCTGTTAGGGCCGTTTTAGCTCAGTTGACTGGATAGCTGATTGGTGATGCAGAGCGAGGCCAACAGCGCAGGTTCAAGTCCAGTATCGGCTGAGCCTATCCATGAAGGCCCCGCCTTCTCAGCCTTGCTCCTTCCTTGAGGTGTGGGTGATCCTCAGGTTAAATCACCAGCAGTCAGCTCTCCCCCCTCAAAGGGGAAAGCAGCCTATGGTCACCTGGGACGATGGAGACTTTTTCTTAGGGAGGGAGTTCTACGATTTTGATCCAATTGTTAGGTAGAGTGAGTGACTGTGGACGGAGCGTCCATCACGTGTGCTGGATTCTCCAGGATGGTGCCCTCTGTCCGTGGAAGTGGGGAGCATTCCATCACCTGCCTGAATTGTACCTTGGAGATAATGGAGACTTTTTTGGGAAATGGCGAGGTGAATAACTGACCTCAGAGAACCCAGCCTCTGGCCTGTACTTGAAGCCACATATTTATCTGGCTGCTCTGGTTAAGTGAATGGTGCCCCCCGCCGCTGTCAATGTGATTTCCCATTGAAGCCACCCCCATGCCGCCGGGAATCTCGCGGATGGGGGTACACTGCTGGAATAGAGAATCCGGCTGCCAGAGAGTGGCGGAGAATTCCAGCCCTGTTCTTGCAGCACGTGGAGAGGGGGGAGAGGGGGGGGGGGGGGGGGGGGGGGGGGGGGGGCTTTGCTATCGGAGGAATTACACATGGAAATAAACATTGTGCAGTCATCAGCAAACATCCCCATTCTGACCTTCTGATGGAGGGAAGGTCATCAATGAAGCAGCTAAAGATGGTTTGAGCCTGGGGCGCTGAGGTAATCCTGCAGGAATGTCCTGGGGCTGAGGTGTTAGGCTTCCAACAACCACAGCCATCCTCCCTGTGCTCAGACGCGAGCCAGTGGAAAGTTTTCTCTCTCTATCAAAATGTTTGACCTTCATTAGGTCGTAGCAACAACAGTCCTGAGCTCAATAAGCAGACTGTTGAGATGTGTCCCACACAAAAACGATAGCCAGAGTAGCTCATGTCAGTTTGGAATGTGAGACAGAAACTCACTAAGTGTGTCAGAGGGGACTAAATAACTGAGCGCAAGAGAGATTTGCTGCAGACAGTGCCCAGTGTTCAGTCACAGCTTCATACCAGACAGCTATAACTGTTCACCCTGTGCACACCACTTCACAACTGTCATTTGGTGCACAACATCACAACAGTAGCTGCTGTAGTAAAGCTTCTTTTAAAATTAAATTTAGAGCACCCAATTCTTTTTTTCCAATTAAGGGGCAATTTAGCATGGCCCATTCACCTAACTTGCAGATCTTTTTGGGTTGTAGGGCTTGAGACCCACGTAGACACGGGGAGAATGTGCAAACTCCACATGGACAGTGACCCAGGTTCACCCCCACAACCCAAAGATGGGCAGGTTAGGTGGATTGGCCACGCTAAATTGCCCATTAATTGGAAAAAAATAATTGGTAATTTAAATTGATTTAAGAAAAAATCTTTGTACACATGGTGCACACATACCCCTCGATAAGTCATCTTTCTACACAAAGTGCATGAATGCCCCTCGGTAGCAGTCACCGTTGTACACAAGGTTAACACACACCCTTTGATAGCAGTCACCGTTGTACACACGGTGTATACATACCTCCCAATAACAGTCATCATTGTACACACGGGGGCAGCATGGTGGTGCAGTGGTTTGCACTGCTGCCTCACGACTCCGAGGTCCCAGGTTAGATCCTGGCTCTGGGTCACTGCCCGTGTGGAGTTTGCACATTCTCCCCGTGTTTGCGTGGGTTTCACCCCCACAACGCAAAAATGTGGAGGCTAGGTGGACTGGCCACGCTAAATTGCCCCTTATTTGGTAAAAATGAATTGGGTACTCTGAATTTATTTTTAAAAAATCATTGTACACACGGTGCGCACACACCCCTCGATAACAGTCGTCATTGTACACATGGTAAATGCACACCCCTCGATAACAGTCGTCATTGTACACGCGGTACACACATACGTCCCGATAACAGTCATCATTGTACACACGGTGCACACATACTCCTTGATAACAGCCATCATTGTACACATGGTAAATGCACACCCCTCAATAACAGTCATCATTGTACAGGCGGTGCACCCATACCCCTCGATAACAGTCATCATTGTACAGGCGGTGCACACTTGCCCCTCGATAACAGTCATCATTCTACACACACAAATCCGCAACATTCACCACTGCACAGATCTTCCACTCGTTGTTTCCCAAAAGCCAGTTCCCTGTAAACACTGTACACTAGATTTTGCAATGATCACCACAGTTGCTTCACAGAAGAGAGTCACCACTGTGGACATTGAGCGGGTGGTAAGGGAGGGGGTATTTGGTGGGTGTGGTCAGAGAAGGGCAATGGGGTGCTCGGCGAGGGGTGGTCGGGAGTGGGTGGTTGAGGAAGAAGTGTTCAGGAGGGGATGCTCGGGGAGTGAATAGTTGAGGAAGGGTTACTCAGGAGGGAGCACCCAGGAGGGGCTGGTTGGGGAGGGGGTGCTCAGGGGGGAGTGGTTGTGGTGTTCAGGAGCCCCAGGAGGCATGGGGCTGCTCGGATGGTTGGGAAGGGGGTGCTTGGGTACTCGGGGAGGGGGTGTTCTGGTGGTTGGGGAACAGGTCATTGGGCAATATCCGCCCAGCAGCAGAGGGAGAGAACACAGTGAAACGTTTGTAGAAAATAACTCTCCTCACAAATAATTGGTTAGAATATTTACTGTCCAGGAGGGCAGCAGAGTGACTCAGTGGTTAGCACTGCGGCCTCACGGCGCTGAGGTCCCAGGTTCAATCCTGGCCTTGGGTCACTGTCCGTGTGGAGTTTGTAAATTCTCCCCGTGTCTGCGTGGGGTTTGCCCCCACAACCCAAAGATGTGCAGGGTAGGTGGATTGGCCATGCTAAATTGCCCCTTAATTGGAAAAAATGAATTGGGGACTCTAAATTTATTTTAAAAGAATATTTACTGTCCAGTAATAGAAACAACTTTGGGTTAAAACCTTGATAAGTAAACAAAAAGTCAATTGTATTTACATTGCTCCTTGATGGCATCTCAAAGCACTTTTATACCTGATAAAGCCCCTGGGATGAACTTGTAATCTGGAGTGTCACAGCTATAATCCCTGAAAAGAATTGACAGAATGATTTTCACAGGACACACAATCCTAAGAGATTGAGAAAAGTGATTTACCGCAGTAGAATAACCTGCCCGATTGCAGTTATGTTCGGCTCCACCTTTGCCCAGACAACGTTGGCATTATCCCAGTCACTCATTCTCCGAGAACCAGCCG
Organism: Scyliorhinus canicula; assembly: GCF_902713615.1. Taxonomy (NCBI): domain Eukaryota; kingdom Metazoa; phylum Chordata; class Chondrichthyes; order Carcharhiniformes; family Scyliorhinidae; genus Scyliorhinus; species Scyliorhinus canicula. Next base: position 27,163,303 of record NC_052168.1, on the reverse strand, counting down.
GAAAAAATTTTCTGCTTGGAAAGTAATGTCGGGAGAGATTCTGTCTCCAGCTCCAAGTCAGGACCTTTTATACTTTGCTGAACCCTTTTGTCCCCTCCTCCCTCCAATCATCCATCCGACGCAGTCCAAGCAGCCTATTTTCAGCTGCATTTCTGAACAGGTAGAAGAGAGTTTGGCAGCTTTTTATCAGTGAGTAACAGTATTGAGCAACAGGTCAGCGAGGGAGCTGCCAAGTCCTCACTCCCAGCCATTCACCCAGTTCCCTGAGCTTTGTCTTGCTGAGTGCTGGTGATTGTGACATCCTCTTTGACATTTTTCTTCCACTGAAGTTCACTTCACAAAAGGTTTTGAAACAGGAATGAAGTGTCAGATCTCAGGAGCCAGAGATGAATACGTGGCCAAACACACAAACAATGAAACTCACACACACGTGTACTTGTGTACACATTCACACAAGTACGTACGTGTGTGCGCACACAGGCGCACATGACAATAATAATCTTTATTATTGTAACAAGTAGGCTTACATTAATACTGCAATGAAGTTACTATGAAAAGCCCCTAGTCGCCACACTCCAGCGCCTGTTCGGGTACACGGAGAATTCAGAATGTGCAAATTACCTCACAGCACGTCTTTTGGGACAAAATGGAAGAACGCAAAGGTTACAGGGAAAAATGGACATTAGCAAAGAAACAAGCAGTCTGCAGAATCCCCTGTCTTCTAGCTGCTACAGAAACCAGACAGAATTGTAACTAACAAGCTGCGCATATTAAGTGAACGATTCACGGTGATTCCCAGGCATAATGGACACAACAGTTAACTGCAATCGCTACATTCTATAGAAGGTCAGACATCCCGGCGCCAGTCGAGTCTGAGACAAAGGACACCAATAAGGTGGAAGGAACCGCCTGGTGATCGAGGAACAGCCCCGTTATTGGGGAAATTCAAATCAATCGATTGGGAAGAGAACCAATCGATTGCAGGTTTAGAGAGGGTCCGCCCAGAAGGGTGCGAAGCCCCTGGGACCTATAAAAGTCAGGTCCCAGGACTGATTCTTTCTTCTTGACCAGCCGGCCCTCCCAGCAGAACACCTTTGCAGCAGAAGAATCTTGAGAAGGAGACGCCTGGTCAGCAGCCGTCATCAAGTAAGTGTCATACAACGCACGCTATGAGAGTATACACTCCTGACCCCTTTAGTCCACACCGACTGGAAGCCTGCGGATCCAGGACAAAGCAAGAGGCCGTTGTTCCCTGATCCGGCAGTTCCCTTATTCCAGATAAGTATTGGCCTGTTAGTGATAGGATTAGCCTAGTCTTGTAGTTTATAGGCATAATTAGTAGATAACTATTATAATAAACGTGTCTTGTTTGAACTTACTAACTGGTGTATTGAGTTATTGGTCTGAACTTGAACTTGAATCTTGTGGCGGTATCTTAACGATACCTGGCGACTCTAGAGCTAAGGAATAAAACAGAGCCAGATTGAGTGTAAAGCACACTCACCCAGAACGAGCAACAACGTGCACGCATAAACACATGCATACACACAAGCACATCCACACATGTGTGCACACAAGCATGCACATGCACTCACCACACGTGCATACAGACACGGACATCCGCACACAAGTGCACACACACGCATGTACACACGTGCACACAGACATACATACACACACACACATCCACGCGCACACACGCGCAAGTGCACCCACATGCACGTGAGGTATCGGTAAAGTCACCACAGTTCCAGATGATCATAAGCTGCTTTCTTCTTTGGGGGGGAAGAGCTGAATGGTGGTGATTTAACCTGAGGGTCACACACGCACATACACAATTCTTAAAGCAGCTTTCTGTTAAAATTCAATTTCATGAGCTTAAGTAATTTTTAAAGCTTTCCTCATTCGTGTGCTGTTGATATTCTTTTCTGCAAAATATATTTTTTTCATTATTTTTTTCTGAAGAATGTACTTTATTCATACACTTTGTAAATTGTACACGATTGACATTACAGAAACTACCATCCAATTTCTTTCAAAGCAGTACATTGACACTCTGTGCTGCCTCACTCCACTTAGATAACAGCTTCTATTTACAATGTCTATTTATATTTAATTTTAAACATTCAGCTCTAGGAGTTTTACACAGTTTCCAGCCCCTCAGTTCACCATGGCTGAAAGGTCTTAGATAGCGACCTTCCCCCATTGCACCTCTGTGGCGGCTTCCCCAAACCTGAGTGCATCCCTCAGCACATAGTCCCGGGCTTCAGAATGTGCCTGTCTGCAACACTCGGTCAGGGACAACTCTTTGTGCTGGAAGATCAACAGGTTTCGGGCAGATCAAAGAGCGTCTTTCACCAAGTTGATGATCGTCCTTGCGCGGCGCAATGGTTAGCACTGCTGCCTCGTGGTGTGGAGGACCCGGCTTTGATCCCGACTCCAGGTCACTGTCCATGTGGAGTTTGCATGTTCTCCCCGTGTCTGTGTGCATCTCACCCCCGCAATCCGAAAAGATGTGCAGGCTAGGTGGATTGGCCACGCTAAATTGCCCCTTAATTGGAAAGAAATCATTGGGTACTCTAAATTTATTTTTTAAAAGTTGACGATCCTCCAGCAGCAGCTGATGTTTGTATCGGTGTGTGTCCCTGGGAACAGCCCGTCGAGCACAGAGTCCTGCGTCACGGAGCAGCTCGGATTGAACCTCTCCAGACCTTCTTTGCAAAGGCACATTCAACGAGGAGGTGGAGAACAGCCTCTCCCGGTCTCTCCCCCCCCCCGGTCAGCTCGAGGGCAATATGCGGACAGAGACCATCTGAATGGAGCGTTCTGCGGCAGCGTGGCCAGACCCATCCTTCACAGCCCCTGCTGCAGGTAGAACATAGTGACACTTGGTGTTTGGAGACCGAGGATCAATGCACAGCTTGATGCAGCTGCACGCAAAGGTGACCATCAGGATTAGGGCGATGTTGGGCATGTTTTTTCACCCTCTTTATCAAGAGATTTTAAAATCATATCATGTGGGCCCAAGACATATTCGACCTCTAGCTAAAGTCGAAGATGGTTCGGACAGCCACTGCAGCACAGGAGTGGGGTATAGGCCCAAATTGAATCCGGTACAGCAACACTAAGAGCGCCTCGCACCCGATCACCAGGTCCTGACCCACAGTGGGAGAAAGAGCATTCCTCCCACAAGCCAGATTCTGTCTCACCTTCGGGCCTCACTCTTTCCTGTTTTTTTTATTTTTTTTTTGTTTTTTTATAAATTTAGATTACCCAATTATTTTTTCCAATTAAGGGGTAATTTATTGTGGCCAATCCACCTACTCTGCACATTTTTGGGTTGTGGGGGCAAACCCCACGCAGACACGGGGAGAATGTGCAAACTCCACACGGACAGTGACCCAGAGCCGGGATCGAACCTGGGACCTCAGCGCCGTGAGGCGGTTGTGCTAACCACTAGGCCACCGTGCTGCCCTACTCTTTCCTGTTTTTGACGCACACCCTCTGATCCATATCCCCAGCACCTACAGTCAGCCTGACCTGACAGTGCAGGGGACAAGGGATCGGTGTTAAGAGCCAGGGTTGAGAGAACCCCAAAGTCTATCATGGAGTTCACCTGACCCACAACTTTTAATAGATTGTGGTATAGGGAGCACACGGCCCACTCTACAGGTGTGGTACAGCAGAAATGGAAAAATATTTTTTAAAGCAAAATAATGTTTATTCTATGAACTCAAGTTAACCTTTTTAAAACATACAGTGAACATCTTAGTAACCATCAATTCAAATACAACCCCCAAAGAATACAACACTAAGTAATCCTTAATAACTTCCCAAACAACATCCAGAAGTCAAAAGAAACACCTTTTAACAGAAGCACATCAGGTTTACATTCACTACTGAAAACATTTATAATTCTGAATTCACCAAATGATCGAGAGATAGTCTTTTCATGGCAGAGAGAACAGCAGTACACCTGCTTTGTCTGGCTTCAGCTCCAACACTGAAAACAAAACTAAAACACACCCTGCAACAAACAGCCTAAAACAAAAGTAAAAAGCTGACAGACAGCCCAGCTCCACCCACACTCTGACATCACTGATAAACACCCATTTCTTAAAGGTACGCTCACATGACATCGGTCAGCCCAGTTCCCCCCACTTCCAGCAGGTCTGGGCCAATCCAGTCCCACAGAGCCACAAGTCAGCTGGTAAACCATCGCTTCCGGGAGTTTTACTCGTCACAAAGGACTTGACGGCCTTTGTCAGCTCATCCAGAGTTAGCAGTTTGTCCAGGCTTTCCCGCTCACTGACCCTTGACACTCGATGATAGACGGCTTTGCGTCAGAAAGTCTGGCAAAGGATTTGTTGGCCTTTTGAATGTCCGACATTACTGAGCCGTTCTCACAGCCTCACGGTGCCGAGGTCCCAGGTTCGATCCCGGCTCTGGGTCACTGTCTGTGTGGGATTTGCACATTCTCCCCGTGTTTGCGTTGGTTTCGCCCCCACAACCCAAAGATGTGCAGGGCAGGTGGATTGGCCACACTAAATTGCCCCTTAATTGGAAAAAATGAATTGGGTACTCTAAATTTATTTAAAAAAAATAAAAAATGACTGAGCCGTTCTCTTCCTCCTGTTGACATCGTGAAGAGCAAATGATCGAGTCTGTGACCTTGAGTTGAAAGATGACACGTCTCAGAGTGCTGGCAATCACTCAGTCACGCAGTGAGGGTGGCAACGTGTGAGGAAGATTCAGGGGCAAACTTAGACCATCAGGCTGATGGGGAGAAGAGTGGGCGGAATTCTCCATTCCTGAAATTAAATGTTGGCGTCGGGGCGTGATTCGTGGATTTCCATGACAGCAAAGCTGGCGCTGCACCTGGACCGATTCAGCGACTGTGGAGGGGCTAGCACCAGCGCCACGTGGAACACAGTTGATTCCAATGAAAAATGGTGTGGGATTCGCCGGGTCCGTGATTGACACTCGGGAGGCTGACAAGCTGCAGCTGCATATACACACTGCACCCCCCACACACGCCACTCCAGCCATAGATGGCAGCAAGACACAAGGCCCTACGTTTCAAGGATGCTGAACTTGAGACCCTCCTGGACGCCGTGGAGAAGAGGTGAGCCACCCTGCACCCCGGCCCGGGAAGGAGGCTGCCAGCCACCGCCGTTCATCGTACCTGTGCACAGGTGGCAGAGGCATTGAGTGCCGTGAGCAACACCATCTGGACCAGCCAGCAATGCCGGAAAAAATTGCACCACCTCCTCAGGGTGGCCAGGGTTAGTGGGCAGAACTGTGTCCCTGGCGCTAACTCCTGTCCCACACACTCATTATCCTCCCCCCGCAGCCCAGAAGGTGGCCAAACCCCTACCCTGAGCCAGATGCCGACACCATGGCCGGGTGCCCTGGCCACTGAGGTCACCAGCAACCCACCCACTGGGCTGCATGCGCTGGACTATCTAACACTGTGCATTTACTCCCTCAGGGGTGTAATGTGGTGTCAGCCTGGATTATGCCCTTGAGTGTCTGGAATGGCTCGATGACCCAGGACCTCCTGCCTCAGTGGCAAAAGCTTTATTGAAGCTGACACTGCTCCCTTCACAGAGTCATCGAGTCATAGTCGCACAGAAGGAGGCCATTCAGCCCATTAAGTCCACACCGGCTCGCTGTAGAACGATCTGGTGGGTCTAACCCCCTTGCTCTAAGCATGTCGCCTTGCAAGTTTATTTAATAGAGTGAAGGCCTTTTCACCCACATCACCCATGCTAGCCCACTGCAGGAGCCACTCTGCTCGCCAACCTCACCATTATTTACCCTGTGGCCCTGCAACGCTCACCAGCTCAGATAATGAACCGATTCTCTTTTGAAACCCTCCCCAGATCCTACATTCCAGATCTTGGATGTAGGTAATATTTTGGAATTCTGCGTTCTGCATCCTAACCACTCACTCCCGAGAGGGGCTTTCCTTTCCTTTGCAAATATCACTTGCTTTATCTTGAGCTATCCTGTAATTCAGTCAAGTCTCCTCGCGTTCCTTCTGCTATGCTTCCATTCTGCTCTGTAAGGCAGTCTTCATTCCTTGTTGAATGGCGACACATTCCTTTTGCATTTGATCTTGAAGGACAATCAACTATTCGAACAGTTTTTTCTCTTGTTGCCCTCCTTCCGGAGTCTCGAGCAACCTTCGCTCTGGGGTCTTTTGTTGTCCTCTCAGAGTTTCTTACCATGTGACTCTATACATCATACCGTAGGTGATGCTACTCTCCAGTCCCATGTTAACCCTCACCCTACTGGATACACAGGCGAAGATCACAAAGGGTGGGCTATGTTTACATCCTCTCTGCACACTGGATATATAATTACTGAACCCTGTCTAATGTGGTTTGTCTGAGTCAGCTTCTGAATGCACAAACCAGTGAGCTGGTATGTGAGGGATTGTAAACAAGCCATAGGGAACAGTAGGCAGCTATTCACCTTATTGTGCTGATCCAATTAAGAACATAAGAACTAGGAGCAGGAGTAGGCCATCTGGCCCCTCGAGCCTGCTCCGCCATTCAATGAGATCATGGCTGATCTTTTGTGGACTCAGCTCCACTTTCCGGCCCGAACACCATAACCCTTAATCCCTTTATTCTTCAAAAAACTATCTATCTTTACCTTAAAAACATGTAATGAAGGAGCCTCAACTGCTTCACTGGGCAAGGAATTCCATAGATTCACAACCCTTTGGGTGAAGAAGTTCCTCCTAAACTCAGTCCTAAATCTACTTCCCCTTATTTTGAGGCTATGTCCCCTAGTTCTGCTTTCACCCGCCAGTGGAAACAACCTGCCCGCACCTATCCTATCTATTCCCTTCATAATTTTAAATGTTTCTATAAGATCCCCCCTCATCCTTCTAAATTCCAACGAGTACAGTCCCAATCTACTCAACCTCTCCTCATAATCCAACCCCTTCAGCTCTGGGATTAACCTAGTGAATCTCCTCTGCACACCCTCCAGTGCCAGTACGTCCTTTCTCAAGTAAGGAGACCAAAACTGAACACAATACTCCAGGTGTGGCCTCACTAACACTTTATACAATTGCAACATAACCTCCCTAGTCTTAAACTCCATCCCTCTAGCAATGAAGGACAAAATTCCATTTGCCTTCTTAATCACCTGTTGCACCTGTAAACCAACCTTCTGTGACTCATGCACTAGCACACCCAAGTCTCTCTGCACAGTGGCATGCTTTAATATTTTATTGTTTAAATAATAATCCCGTTTGCTGTTATTCCTACCAAAATGGATAACCTCACATTTGTCAACATTGTATTCCATCTGCCAGACCCTAGCCCATTCACTTAACCTATCCAAATCCCTCTGCAGACTTCCAGTATCCTCTGCACTTTTCGCTTTACCACTCATCTTAGTGTCATCTGCAAACTTGGACACATTGCCCTTGGTCCCCAACTCCAAATCATCTATGTAAATTGTGAACAATTGTGGGCCCAACACGGATCCCTGAGGGACACCACTAGCTACTGATTGCCAACCAGAGAAACACCCATTAATCCCCACTCTTTGCTTTCTATTAATTAACCAATCCTCTATCCATGCTGCTACTTTACCCTTAATGCCATGCATCTTTATCTTATGCAGCAACCTTTTGTGTGGCACCTTGTCAAAGGCTTTCTGGAAATCCAGATATACCACATCCTTCGGCTCCCCGTTATCTACTGCACTGGTAATGTCCTCAAAAGATTCCACTAAATTAGTTAGGCATGACCTGCCCTTTATGAACCCACGCTGCGTCTGCCCAATGGGATCATTTCTATCCAGATGCCTCGCAATTTCTTCCTTGATGATAGATTCCAGCATCTTCCCTACTACCGAAGTTAAGCTCACTGGCCTATAATTTCCTGCTTTCTGCCTACCTCCTTTTTTAAACAGTGGCGTCACGTTTGCTAATTTCCAATCCACCGGGAACACCCCAGAGTCTAATGAATTTCGGTAAATTATCACTCGTGCATCTGCAATTTCCCTAGCCATCTCTTTTAGCACTCTGGGATGCATTCCATCAGGGCCAGGAGACTTGTCTACCTTTAGCCCCATTAGCTTGCACATCACTACCTCCTTAGTGATAACAATCCTCTCAAGGTCCTCACCTGTCATAGCCTCATTTCTATCAGTCGCTGGCATGTTATTTGTGTCCTCCACTGTGAAGACCGACCCAAAAAACCTGTTCAGTTCCTCAGCCATTTCCTCATTTCCCATTATTAAAACTCCCTTCTCATCCTCTAAATGTCCAATATTTACCTTAGCCACTCTTTTTTGTCTCATATATTTGTAAAAACTTTTACTGTCTGTTTTTATATTCTGAGCAAGTTTACTCTCATACTCTATCTTACTCTTCTTTATAGCTTTTTTAGTAGCTTTCTGTTGCCCCCTAAAGATTTCCCAGTCCTCTAATCTCCCAGCAATCTTTGCCACTTTATATGCTTTTTCCTTCAATTTGATACTCTCGCTTATTTCCTTAGATATCCACGGTCGATTTTCCCTCTTTCTACCGTCCTTCCTTTTTGTTGGTATAAACCTTTGCTGAGCGCTGTGAAAAATCGCTTGGAAGGTTCTCCACTGTTCCTCAACTGTTCCACCATAAAGTCTTAGCTCCCAGTCTACCTTAGCTAGTTCTTCTCTCATCCCCTTGTAATCTCCTTTGTTTAAACACAAAACACTAGTATTTGATTTTACTTCCTCACCCTCCATCTGTATTTTAAATTCCACCATATTGTGATCGCTCCTTCCGAGAGGATCCCTAACTATGAGATCATGAATCAATCCTGTTTCATTACACAGGACAAGATCTAGGACCGCTTGTTCCCTCGTGGTTCCATTACATACTGTTCTAGGAAACTATCGCGGATACATTCTATAAACTCCTCCTCAAGGTTGCCTTGACCGACCTGGTTAAACCAATCGACATGTAGATTAAAATCCCCCATGATAACTGCTGTACCATTTCTACATGCATCAGTTATTTCTTTGTTTATTGCCTGCCCCACCATAACGTTACTATTTGGTGGCCAATAGACTATTCCTATCAGTGACTTTTTCGCCTTACTATTCCTGATTTCCACCCAAATGGATTCAACCTTATCCTCCATAGCACCGATGTCATCCCTTACTATTGCCCGGATGTCATCCTTAAATAACAGAGCAACACCATCCACTCTGTCCTTCCGAATAGTTTGATACCCTCGGATATTTAACTCCCAGTCGTGACCATCCTTTAACCATGTTTCAGTAATGGCCACTAAATCATAGTCATTTACGATGATTTGTGCCATCAACTCATTTACTTTATTCCGAATACTACGAGCATTCAGGTAAAGTACACTTATGTTGGTTTTTTTTACCTCTGTTTTGAATATTAACATCTCCAGTTTTATTCCTTTTGTTATTACTGGGCCTATTCACTGAGCTCCCCTCAGTCACTGTACCTTGTACTGTCGCCCTTTTAGATTTTTGACTATGTCTTCTCTGCCTTGCACTTTTCCCCTTACTTCCTTTTGCTTCTGTCCCTGTTTTACTACCTTCCAACTTCCTGCATCGGTTCCCATCCCCCTGCCACATTAGTTTAAACCCTCCCCAACAGCTCTAGAAACCACCCCCCCAGGACATCGGTTCCAGTCCTGCCCAGGTGCAGACCGCCCGGTTTGTGCTGGTCCCACCTCCCCCAGAACCGGTCCCAATGCCCCAGGAATTTGAATCCCTCCCTCTTGCACCATCCCTCGAGCCACGCATTCATCCTATCTATCCTGACATTCCTACTCTGACTAGCTCGTGGCACTGGTAGCAATCCTGAGATTACTACCTTTGAGGTCCTACTTTTTAGTTTAACTCCTAACTCCCTGAATTCCGCTTGTAGGACCTCATCCCGTTTTTTACCTATATCGTTGGTGCCTATGTGCACCACGACAGCTGGCTGTTCACCCTCCCCCATTCCCAGTGCAATTTACCCACAGCAATGAAATATTTTCCTTCCCAAGAATTTACCCAATTTTTTTCCCTAGTAAATCAGTTTTGGCCGCCCCATTCTGTCCTTGGGTTTTAGATCTCCACAACTCCCTGCAGGAATTTCCCATCCTCGCCCTGCGTCTGTGCCCTGCAGCTGCACCTACAGTTTTTTGCTTCTCCACTTCGTCAAAACCCATTTGTGGTTTTGAAACAGGAGAAGAGGGGGAACCGGGACTCCCAAATGGTTACATTTATGCAGCTTCGTTTGTAGACGGACCCGAGATCTGCAGCGCCACCCAAGGCCACAGACTGGCTTTCCCACATACCGGAAGTCCTCAAATCGGGAAAGATACATGGAAGCAATTTACCAGGCTGTTCGAGGGCCTGCTCGTGACCAGCAACCAATAAGGGAGGGGAAAGGGAGGACCGAAACAGACAAAGGAAGAAGAGAAGGGGGGGGGAGGTTAGGAGAAGAGAGAAGGGAAGACACTACCAAGGGTACAGGGGAAGCAGGCAGAGGAACCAAAGGATACCGATGGAAAGGGAGCCCAAGGGTGCGGCCATAATAACATCAGGGTTCGCCTGGGTGGCTGCAGACATGCCCCTGGTATGTTTTTTGTACCATGGGGCCACATGTACGGTTGTGGTAACCGACTGCTGGGGGCCCAATCTTTTTTTACAATAAATTTAGAGTGCACAATTCATTTCTTCCAATTAAGGGTCAATTCAGCCTGGCTAATCCACCTTCCTTGCACATCTTTGGGTTGTGGGGGTGAAACCCACACAGACACGGGGAGAATGTGCAAACTCCACACGGACAGTGACCCAGAGCCGGGATCGAACCTGGGACCTCGGCGCCGTGAGGCAGCAGTGCTAACCACTGCGCCACCGTGCTGTATTCATACCCGTTTTCCCTTTTGTCATTTTTTATCTTTTCTGTTTGTATTTTTACTCTTTTCCTTTTGGCAATGTTGTCACAATCGAATGCAAAAAAACAATTAAAATATTTTTATAAATTTAGAGTATCCAATTTCTTTTTCCAATTAAGGGGCAGTTTAGTGTGGCTATTCCATCCACCCTGCACACCTTTGGGTTGTGGGGGGCGAAACCCACGCAGACACGGGTAAAATGTGCAAAATCTACACAGACGGTGACCCAGGGCCGGGAATTGAACCCGGGTCCTCAGCGCCACAGTCCCAGTGCTAACCACTGCGCCACATGCCGCCCTATAAAAATATTTAAAAATAAATAAAAATTGATGGGCAGACCCTGCACCAGCTACCAACAGTTCACAACAGTGACTATGGCCACTGTTCCTCTTCATACTTTCAGAGAAATGCATCAAGTGTGTAGCACTTGTACCTCGTGTCAATTGGGAGCTCGCACCGCCAGCCTGTCAACCTGGAATGTGCAACGACCCAGCCAGGACCACGCTCTTCAAACTAGCAATCTGAACATGTTTGAGAGGACATTAAGATTCCAAAACCCCAGCATCCCGAGGATAGGGGATGCAGAGACCAGTTGCTAAAGGTTATGTCAACTCAGAGGCATCTGATTGCAACCTATAGATAGACTGGTGTTGCAAGGAAGAGTGAGTGCCCGGGTGGAAGCAGATGGAGTCAGCTCCAGAAATAAAGCCTCCCCCCCGCAGAGTGCTCTCTGTCGCAGTGACCTGATTCAACACAAGCACAAAGCCTTCCATTGGGAGCTGCCGCTCTCTGTGGAAAAAAGAACAAAAGATTGGCCATGAAGTAACACCGAGCACAATCCCGGGGTGTTCCACAGTGCCTCGGTCACAACTAAGTAACTCTTGAAGTGTCGTCTCGGTAGCAATGCGGGAAGGGCAGTGATGCCTGGGTGATGAAATAGGTAGAGAGTAAGATGAAGCAGAAAAGGTGGTGGTGGGGGGAGGGGGGTGGTGCGGAAGGAGCATATGATAGAGGCCAGGTTGATAATACAAGGGAGAACCAGGCAGGATTTAGACAATTCAGAGGGGAAGTAAAAGAGAGGCAGAGAGAGAATAGGAGAAGGTCCAACCCTTATGGGGAGAACAGGGCTGGAGAGAATCAAACTAAACTGGACCGAGGTGAACCTCATGTCAGAGTCCGAAGCAGGTCTACCAAAGATTTTAAAGAATCATAGCATCCTGACAATGCAGAAGGAGGCCATTCGGCCCATCGAGTCCACCCACTCTCCGAAAGAGCACCCTACCTCGGCCAAACTAGGTTTAGCTCACTGAGCTAAATCGCTGGCTTTCAAAGCAGACCAAGCAGGCCAGCAGCGCAGTTCGGTTCCCGTACCAGCCTCCCCGGACAGGCGCCGGAATGTGGCGACTAGGGGCTTTTCACAGTAACTTCATTGAAGCCTACTCATGACAATAAGCGATTTTCATTTCATTTTTCAATTAACAGATGCAGCATATAACAGTGTGAGGTATCATTGAAGGGGCTCCTTGAATTACATACAATTACTTAGAATTTACAGTGCAGAAGGAGGCCATTCGGCCCATCGAGTCTGCACCAGCTCCTGGAAAGAGCACCCTACCCAAGGTTAACACCTCCACCCTATCCCCATAACCCAGTAACCCCACCCAACATTAAGGGCAATTTTGGACACACTAAGGGCAATTTATCATGGCCAAACCACCTAACCCGCACATCTTTGGACTGTGGGAGGAAACCGGAGCACTCGGAGGAAACCCACGCACACACGGGGAGGATGTGCAGTGTCCACACAGACAGTGACCCAAGCCAGAATCGAACCTGGGACCCTGGAGCTGTAAAGCGATTGTGCTATCCACAATGCTACCGTGCTGCCCAACTGAATAACAAGGTGGTTTATTGGAAACAGCAATGAGGTTTAACTCAGGCACAGAAGTAGAACATTTGCAGGTCCTTGTCTCCTCAGACCATACTGCACAGGCCTCTGCTCCCAGGACCCCATGCTTTCTCCCTATTGGTCACGAGCGGGTCAACGTGGCTCGCCGACGTTTGTCCCTTAAAGGGGCCACGCTACCACAGAATATAACATGGGAAAATGTGGAGTTATCCACTTTGGAAGGAAGAATATAAAAGCAGAATAAGCGATTTTCAACTCCCCAAGAAACCCAGAACCCCACATAACGTTGCACACTAAGGGACATGTTTCATGGCCAATCCACCTAATCTGCACATCTTTGGACTGTGGGAGGAAACCGGAGCTCCCAGAGGAATCCCACGCACACACGGGGAGAACGTGCAGACTCCACAGAATCACCCAAGGCCGGAGTCGAACCCTGGTCACTGGCATTATGGACATGGTGCTTTATGGCAAGAGCACAGGAGACAACCCAGAAGTTCTTAAAAATAAATTTAGAGTGCCCAATTATTTTTTTTCCAATTAAAGGGCAATTTAGAGCGGCCAATCCACCTACCCTGCACATCTTTGGGTTGTGGGGGTGAAACCCACCCAAACACGGGGAGAATGTGCAAACTCCACACGGACAGTGACCCAGGGCCAGGATCGAACCCAGGTCCTCAGCGCTGTGGGCAGCAATGCTATCCACTTGTGCCACCGTGCCGCCCAGCTCATCCAGAGTTGAAGCCATTTGTTACTACCCCATCTGGGAGCTTAGTGAGCAACAGGACAAACGCAAGCTGCTTAACCAGTGCAGTGTCGGGATTGAGAAACAATCTGAGGGAGGATTGAGAAGCAGGGTGAATTAGAGCCAGCAAATTCAATTTCAAGTCAGGTATAGAGAAGAAAAGAAAGTGAGGGAATGAAATATTCAATTGAAAGTGGGAGAAAGGTGGGTGTGGTGATGTGCATCACTGTAAATACACAAGGGGTTAATGTATATACATGTTGACTAGATAGACAGTAGAGGGAGCATCAGAGACATGACACACTCAACCAATAGATCAGTTAGATAGGACACGACCAATGGGCATTCACGATACACACAGAAGTGACATGACCACAGGAGGGCATTACACCAATTCATATATAAAGGACACCACACACATGATCTTCCTCTTTCCAGTGGAGACAGTCAGTGAGTACAGACTCAGGGTTGATTTGATATCACTCCCACCCCGTGGATTGTAGCAGACTGGTTAGTCAGTCTGAGTAGCTATAGAAGGATTAACAGTAGTTAATCCGAGTTATAGAAGTATATATAGTTTAATAAACGTGTTGAAGTCATCTCCACGTCTGATCCTTCCTTTGACAAGTGCACCACAACGAAGCCGCTTATGCTTCACCTAGAGCATAACAAGATAGTGGGCAGCACGGTGGCGCAGTGTTTAGCACTGCTGCCTCATGGCGCCGAGCACCCGGTTTCGATCTCGACCCCTTGTCACTGTCCGTGTGGAGTTTGCACATTCCCCCCCCCCCCCCCCCGTGTCTGCGTGGGTCTCACCCCCACAACCAAAAAGATGTGCAGGGTAGGTGGATTGGCCATGCTAAATTGGAAAAAAAAAAGAAAGAGAGAGAAAAATAGCAGAGAGGAAAATAAATAAAATTTGCCACTTTAAAAAAAAAACTGCTGAAACCATTCACGACTTGAAGGAATGAGTCTGTATGCTTAGAAATGACTCACTTTCTGGGAGAGGGGTTGATTGTAAATCATTAATCAGCACATTGTTAAAAGGGCATTCACACAGATAGTTAGGCTTAAATTTTTTATTTTTTAAAAAATAATTTGTATTGAAATTTTTACAAAATATAAACATCTTGACTCTATTAACAAACAACGGCGGTAACACCCCAGGAACAATACCCCCCCCCCCCCCCCAGCTTCAAGAGCAACTTCAAACAAAAGGAAAAAGAAAAAAAACAACAGATCACCCAAACAACAAAAGGGAAAGAGATAGCACCCGCCACACCCCACATACCCATGTATACAGTTCTCCCTCCCCCCAATCCAAACCCCCCCTCCCTCCATCTCTGCCCCCCCCCCCCCCCCCCCGGGTTGCTGCTGCTGTCGGCCTATTTCCCTACCGTTCCTCCGCCGGGCTACTAGGGACGCAAAGGCCAGGACCCCGACCTCTATCGCCTCCTGCACTCCCGGCTCCACCCCAACCCCAAAAATTGCGAGTCCCCAGCCTGGCTCGGCCCTGGATCCCACCACCCTCGACACCGTCCTTGCTACCCCCTTCCAAAACTCCCCCAGCGCTGGGCATGCCCAGAACATATGGGCATGGTTCGCTGGGCTCCCCGAGCACCTAGCACACCTGTCTTCGCCCCCGAAACCCCTACTCATCCTCGTCCCAGTCATGTGGGCCCTATGCAGCACCTTGAACTGTATGAGGCTGAGCCTCGCACAGGAAGAGGAGGAATTCACTCTCTCCAGGGCATCTACCCACGTCCCCTCCTCAATCTCCTCACCCAGCTCCTCTTCCCATTTACCCTTCAGTTCCTCCACCGAGGCCTCGTCTACCTCCTGCATTACCCGGTATATGTCCGAAATCCTCCCCCCTCCAACCCACACCCCCGAGAGCACCCTGTCCCGTACCCCACTTGGGGGCAACAGGGAGAACCCCTCCATCTGCCGCCTGGCAAACGCGCTAACCTGCATGTACCTAAACATGTTCCCCAGGGGGAGCTCAAACTTCCCCTCTAACTCCCCCAAGCATGTTCCCCAGGGGGAGCTCAAACTTCCCCTCTAACTCCCCCAAGCTCGCGAACCTCCCCTCCACAAACAGGTCCCTCAACCTCCTAACCCCTGCCCTGTGCCAGCCCAGAAATCCGCCATCAATGCTCCCTGGGACAAACCGGTGGTTCCCCCGTATCGGGGCCTCCATCGAGCCCCCCATTTCTCCCCTGTGCCGTCTCCATTGCCCCCACATTTTGAGGGTAGCCGCCACCACCGGGCTCGTGGTATACCTCGTTGGAGGGAGCGGCAACGGCGCAGTTACTTAGCGCCTTCCAAGCTCGTGCCCACCACAAGACGCCGCCTCCATCCTCTTCCATGCTGCCCCTCCCTCGTCCGTTACCCACTTACGCACCCTCGCTGCGTTGGCAGCCCAATAGTACCACAGAGGTTGGGCAACGCCAGCCCCCCCCTATCCCTGCCCCGTTCCAGTAACACTCTTCTAACCCTCGGAGTCCCATGCGCCCACACAAATCCCGTGATACTCCTGTTAACTCTCCTAAAAAAGGCCTTTGGGATAAGGATGGGAAGGCACTGGAACAGGAACAAAAACCTCGGGAGCACTGTCATCTTGACGGACTGCACCCTCCCCGCCAGTGACAGCGGTAACATATCCCACCTCTTAAACTCCTCCTCCATCTGCTCCACCAACCTTGTGAGGTTGAGCTTGTGCAGGGCCCCCCAGCTCCCAGCCACCTGGACCCCTAGGTACCTGAAGCTCTTCCCTGCCTGCTTCAGTGGGAGCCTACCAATCCCCTCCTCTTGATCCCCCGGATGCACCACAAACACCTCACTCTTGCCCAAGTTCAACTTATACCCCGAGAAACCTCCAAATTCACTAAGAATCCTCATCACCTCCGGCATCCCCCCCCACCGGGTCCGCCACATACAGCAACAGGTCGTCCGCATAAAGCGACACTCGATGCTCCTCCCCACCCCGCACCAGCCCCTCCAGTTCCCTGACTCCCTCAATGCCATGGCCAGGGCTCAATGCAACCAAGCGAGAGCAAGGGGGACAGGGGGCACCCCTGTCTCGTCCCCGTACAGCCGAAAGTACTCCGACCTCCTCCTATTTGTGGCTACACTCGCCATCGGGGCCTCATAGAGCAGCCTCACCCACCGGATAAACCCCTCCCCAACCCAAACCTTTCCAACACCTCCCACAGATACCCCCACTCAACCCTATCAAAGGCCTTCTCCGCATCTAATGCCACCACTATCTCCGCCTCCCCTTACCATGGCCGGCATCATAATGACATTGAGGGAGCCTTCGCACGTTTGTATTCAGCTGCCTTCCCTTCACAAAACCCCGTCTGTCCTCATGGATGACCCCAGGCACGCATCCTCTATTCTAGTGGACCAGGATCTTTGCCAGCAGCTTAGCGTCGGCGTTCAGCAGCGAATCGGCCTATATGATCCGCACTGCAGAGGGTCCTTGTCCCGCTTCAGGATCAAGGAAATCAGCGCCCGCGACATAGTTTGGGGGCAAAGCCCCCCCCTCCCCCCCCCCCCCCCCCCCCCCCCCCCCCCCCCCCCCCCTCCCTTGCCTCGTTAAAGGTTCCGGACCAACAGGTCCAAATACCTTTTATAAAATTCTGCCGGAAACCCGTCCGGCTCCGGCGCCTTCCCCGACTGCATGCTCCCTATCCCTTGTACCACCGCTCCTCCAGCTCGATCGGCGCCCCTAGTCCCTCCACCTGCTCCTCCTCCACCCTCGGGAATCGCAGCTTGTCCAAGAAGCGCCCCATTCCACACCCCTCCACCGGGGGTTCAGACCGGTACAGTTCCCCATCGAAGTCCCTGAAGATCCCATTAACATCTACTCCCCTCCGCACCACCTTCCCAGCCTTATCCGTCACTCCCCCAATCTCCCTGGCCGTGACCCGCTTTCAGAGCTGGTGTGCCAGCATCCTGCCCGCCTTCTCCCCGTATTCATACACCGCCCCCTGTGCTTTCCTCCACTGAGCTTCCGCCTTTCTGGTAGTCAATAGGTCAAATCTGGCCTGAAGGCTACGCCTCTCCCCCAGCAATCCCTCCTCTGGGGCCTCCGCATATCTCCTATCCACCCTCACCATCTCCCTATCAGTCTCTCCCTCTCCTCTGCCTCCCCCTCTCCCTATGGGTTCGGATGGAGATCAATTCCCCCCTCATCACCGCCTTCAATGCCTCCCAGACCGTCCCCACTCGGACCTCCCCGTTGTCATTGCCTCAAGGTACCTCTCAATACACCCCCGAACCCTCCCGGCCACCTCCTCATCTGCCAACATCCCCACCTCCAGGTGTGCCAGAGCAGGCGCTGGTCCCTCTCTTCCCCCAGCCCGAGGTCCACCCAGTGCGGGGCATGATCTGAAATGGCAATGGCGGAGTATTCTACATCTCCACCCTCGACACCAACCCCCTGCTCAGGACAAAGAAATCAATCCTCGAGTAAGCCTTATGTACGTGGGAGAAAAACGAGTATTCCCTGCCCTGGGCCTCGCAAACCTCCAGGGATCGCACCCCCCCCCCCCCCCAATCTGGTCCATGAAGCCCCTCAACACCTTAGCCACCGCCGGCCTCCTACCCGTCCGGGACTTGGATCGATCCAGTGGGGGATCCAGTACGCGTGTTGAAGTCCCCCCCCATGATCAGGCCCCCCACCTCCAGGTCCGGAATGCGGCCCAACATACGCCGCATGAAACCCCGCATCGTCCCAATTTGGGGACGTAAACATTCACCAACACCACCCGCATGGCCACATCCTGCCTTCAGTCCCTTCAGGGCGCAAACACCCGGGCCCGTTTGACCGGCCCATTCTCCCCTCACATTCCAGGGTATCAGCTGGATCAGAGGCTCCCTGCCCCCCTCCCCTGCCGATAGCCATACCCCATCCCTTGCCCACCCCCGGCCAGCGCCCCCGCTCTGCCAGTTTCCCACGGCGACAACTCCCCCCCTCCAGCCCCCCCTCCAGCGGGTCGGGTGCTTTTTGGCGCCACCTTTTTGGCCCCGATCTTTTGGCGCCGTTTTTTTGGCGCCAGTTGTTATGGCGCTCATTTTCTTGGCCCACCACGGTTTGGCGCCAAAATCAAAATTAAAGCATGTAATAAACCTCCGTTAGTAACCTCTGAAAGCCCGTGCATGTGTCCCACAAGAGGCACCCCCCCCCACTTCTCTCGCACAGGCGCCCCCCCTCTCTCTCACAGGCTCCCCCCCCCCCCCTCCGTAGTCCTTAGAAGCCTGAATAGTCTATAGAATCTAGTTATTTAACTTCAACGCCGAAATTATCAACGCCGAAATTACAATTAGCACGGCGGCATACGAGTGTCACGCCCAGTGACACCAGATGATATTGAAGGCGGGCGGCTGGAAAGGTGATCAGAAGAATCTTAAAGGAAGCGAGATAAGCAGAGAGGTTCGGGGCGGGGGGGGGGGGGTCCCAAAGATTGGTGCCAAGGCAGCTGGGGGCGTGGTCGATGGTGAATCAATTTATATCGGGATGCTGAAGAGAGCAGGAATAGATCTGCAGAGACATCTGGGATTTTACAGGGGGCATGGTGACCCCTGAAGGGCTAAACGGTTCCGCTTTCCATTTTGAAAGTTTCATGAGCTACCTTCGCATTAAACATTCGCAACTCTGACCCCAAAAGGGATCCTCCATTAATTAAAACTTTCTTTTAAAAAATAATAGCACCTGCTGCGAATCATTTCTTCACTGTGCGATGCAATGTTTAACTCTGCTCCTGGAAGCCGTTTGACTTTCTAACCTCCTTCCGATGGCGAGAGTCAGTAAATAGACACACAGCCTTAAAGGCACATTCACCTCCACACCAACACTTGGATTGCAGGGCAACCTTTTAGCTCACGTTCAAAAGATGAAAAAAGCAGGAAGGTAGATATGCATTTATGTAGCCTTTCAGGGCCTCGGGGGCAACTTAAAGCCCTTTAAACAGATAATGAAGTACGTCGGAAATGTTGGCGGCGCAAAAAGGCCCAGCGCCAAAGAACAGGTGAGTGCCAAAAGGTCGGCGCCGAAAGGTCGGGCGCCAAAAGTGTCGACGAGCCAAATAGTGTCCGATTCCCCCCTCCAGCACCCCCTGCGTCCTCCAGCTCTTTCCTGACCGTTTCAGCAGCAACCCCGGACCCCCCCCCTCCCCTCCCCCCCCCCCCCCCCAGGCGAGGACCCCTCCTAGCCAGCGCCCTCCCTCCACAGCACAGCCCGTGAGCCAGCTAACCTTCTGCTGACCCCGGCGACTCCCGCCCTACCTTCGCTCCTCCCCACGTGGGACTACTCCCGTCCCTCCATTGTGCCCGTCAACGGTCCCCCCTCCCCCCGCTCTTGCGCGGGAAAAGGAAACAGCCAGCAACGACCCGCACTTCTCAGCCCTGGCCCCGCCCCCCCATCTCACAGCGCGGGAAACCCGCAGAAAGCCCGCGCTTTCGCCCTGCCCGGCCCCGCCTCCTCCAGGGCCACTCCCATTGTCAGTCCCCCCCACCAGCTCCCCGCAGTGTGTAGCTTAGTGTCTGATTGGCTGAAGCTGGCCCCACCCCAATTGCTGAGAGGCAGTTATCTCTCACTCCCCTGAAGCCTGCTTAGTGGCACAAAGGTGTACATTGTATTCTTCTGTTTGAAGCTTAAGTAGTGAGAGTCACCCTGGTTAGCTGAGTTCTGTATAAAAGACAGACAGAAAGCGCACTCAGTAAGCTTTGCGCAGGTGAAGGAGACACAGCCTGAGTGAGTGAGACACATCCAGAGTGGGAATTGGAACTTGGTAATTTGGTGCAGTGAGGTAATTCGGTGCAGAGTGGGAGAAGGTGCCTTTTCCCTACTGTTTTGTTCTCTTTCTTCTGCCTTGTAACTGTTAATCTACAGGGAGAGAACCAGAGAGTATCCTCGGAAGGTAAGTGATTTTTATAACCTTTTCAAATTGTGTTGGGGGGGGGGGGGGGGGGGGGGAAACTGAAGTGACATCACAGTAAAGCTTTGACTTGATTGGGAATCTGTTAAATTTGAAAAAAAAATAATATTGCAAAAAAAATCTAATTGATTAACTAGATATTGGAGTAACTAAACCTGAGGGCAGTGATCAGTATTTAATTTAATTTAATTTTACAGTAAAAATCATCGCGCGTCAGGGTCATATTGTTAATTGTAACTCAATCTACCAATAATTCAAGTGTTTATTTTAATTTATTAATTAGTGCTTAAATGTCACTCAGAGGGGTGCAGTGCTCCAACTGTGAGATGTGGCAGACCTGTGACGCTTCCAGCGTTCCGGCCGACTACATCTGCAGCAAGTGTAACCAATGGCAGCTCCTCACAGACCGCGTGGTTCAGTTGGAGCAGCAGTTGGATGCACTTGGGAGCATGCAGGTGGCGGAAAGCCTCATAGATATAAGTTATAGAGATGTGGTCACACCCAAGGTGCAGACAGAAAGATGGGTGACCACCAGAAGGGGCAGGCAGTCAGTGCAGGAATCCCCTGTGGTTGTCTCTTTCTCGAACAGGTATACCACTTTGGATACTGTCGGGGGGGATAGCCTATCAGGGGAAAACAGTAGCAGCCAGAGCAGTGGCACCATGGCTGGCTCTGATGTTCAGCAGGGAGGGTCAAAGCGCAGAAGAGCTATAGTCACAGGGGACTCTATAGTCAGGGGCACAGATAGGCGCTTCTGTGGACATGAAAGAGACTCCAGGATGGTACGTTGCCTCCCTGGTGCCAGGGTCCAGGATGTCTCCGAACGGGTAGCGGGCTTCCTGAAGGGGGAGGGCAAACAGGCAGAGGTCGTTGTGCATATTGGTACTAACGACATAGGCAGGAAGGGGCATGAGGTTCTGCAGCAGGAATTCAGGGAGCTAGGCAGAAAGTTAAAAGACAGGACCTCTGGGGTTGTAATCTCAGGATTATTCCCTGTGCCACGTGCCAGTGAGGCTAGAAATAGGAAGATATAGCAGCTAAACATGTGGCTAAACAGCTGGTGTAGGAGGGAGGGTTTCCGTTATCTGAACCACTGGGAGCTCTTCCGGGGCAGGTGTGACCTGTATAAGAAGGATGGGTTGCATCTAAACTAGAGGGGCATAAATATCCTGGCTGCGAGGTTTGCTAGTGTCACACAGGAGGGTTTAAACCAGTATGGCAGGGGGGGTGGGTACCCGAGCAATAGGTCAGAAGGTGAAAGCATTGAGGGAGAACTAGGGAATAGGGCCAGTATGGCTCTGAGGAAGAGCAGACAGGGCAATGTTGCTGAAAACAGCGGGTCTGGTGGCCTGAAGTTCATATGTTTTAATGCAAGAAGTATAACAGGTAAGGCAGATGAACTTAGAGCTTGGATTAGTACGTGGAACTATGATGTTGTTGCCATTACAGAGATCTGGTTGAGGGAAGGACAGGATTGGCAGTTAAACTTTCCAGGATTTAGATGTTTCAGGCAGGAAAGAAGGGGATGTAAAAGGGGTGGCGGAATTGCGCTACTGGTTAGGGAGAATATCACAGCTGTACCACGGGAGGACACCTCAGAGGGCAGCGGGTATATGGGTAGAGATCAGGAATAAGAAGGGTGCAGTCACAATGTTGGAGGTTTACTACAGGCCTCCCATCAGCCAGCGTGAGATAGGTAGACAGATTTTGGAAAGGAGTAAAAGCAACACGGTTGTTGTGATGGGAGACTTTAACTTCCCCAATATTAACTGGGACTCACTAAGTGCTAGGGGCTTAGACGGGGCAGAGTTTGTAAGGAGCATCCAGGAGGGCTTCTTAAAACAATATGTAGATGGTCCAACTGAGGAAGGGGCTGTACGGGACCTGGTATTTGGGAATGAGTCTGGCCAGGTGGTAGAAGTTTCAGTAGGGGAGCATTTCGGGAACAGTGACCACAATTCAGTAAATTTTAAAGTGCTGGTGGACAAGGATAAGTGTTAGTCCAAGGTGCATGTACTAAATTGGGGGAAGGCTAATTATAACAATATTAGGCGGGAACTGAAGAACCTAGAGTGGGGCGGATGTTTGAGGGTAAATCAACATCTGACACGTGGGAGGCTTTCAAATGTCAGTTGAAAGGAATTCAGGACCGGCATGTTCCTGTGCGAAAGAAGGATAAATACGGCAAATTTCAGGAACCTTGGATAACAGAGGTATTGTAGGCCCTCGTCAAAAAGAAAGAGGATGCATTTGTCAGGGCTAGAAGGCTGGGAACAGACGAAGCCTGTGTGGAATATAAGGAAAGTAGGAAGGACTTAAGCAAGGAGTCAGGAGGCTAGAAGGGGTTACGAAAAGTAATTGGAAAATAGGATTAAGGAAAATCCCAAGGCTTTTACACAGTACAGAAAAATCAAGAGAGTAGCCAGGGAAAGGGTTGGCCCACTGAAGGATAGGCAAGGGAATCTATGTGTGGAGCAGAGGAAATGGGCGAGGTACTAATGAATACTTTGGATCAGTATCCACTGTTGCCCGTTCTGGGTGAGTGTGCTTAACACTCAATTTGGCTCTGTTTCGTTACTTAGCTCTGGAGTCGCCAGGTATCGTTAAGATACCGCCACAAGTTTCAAGGTCAAGTTCAAATCAATAAAACCATACACCAATTAGTAATTCAAACAATGATTTATTATAGTACAATTCTAATACTACCCATGCACACGCTAAGATCATTAAACTATTCCTACCACTAAATAGACCAATATTTATCTTAAAGGGAACTGTCGGATCAGGGAACAAGCCTCTTGCTCTGCACTGTTCCGCAGACTTCAGGTTGGACGGGTTAAAAAGGGGTCAGGATGTCCTATCTCTGGTAGCGATCGTTGTGAGACGACTTACTTGCGGTGGCTGCTGTCCCAAACCTCTCCTCTCTCTCTCGTCAAGGTCTTCTTTGGTAAAAGGGCTGGGTTGAGAGGCTGGTCCAGAGAGGAGGGCTGGTCAAGAAGAACAAACTAAGTGTGGGACCTGTCTTTTATAGGTCCCAGGGGGCGTTCGCGCCCTTTTGGCGGACCCTCTACTGCTGGGAATCGATTGGGTCTCTTCCCAATCAATTTGTTTGAATCCCCCCAATACTGAGGCTGTCCCTCGTTACTGGGCGGGCCTTCAGTGCTTTGTCTTCGAACCCCGCTGGTGCCGGGGTGTCTGGTTTCCCATACCTGTGTGCAATCGACTTCCCTTTTGTGTCATTGTCCCTGGGATCGTTCCATTACTATGTTAACTGTCCCGGAGATTGCCTCAATTAGTATGCGGAATGTTTCGTTTCGGTGCTGTCTGTTCTCTTAGCAGACAGAATATACATTGGCTTGTGCAGCCTGCTGGGGGCTGCAACTTTGTCCATTTTACCTACAAGCTTGCGTCCTCCATTTTGTATTGAGGGTATGGCCAACTTCGTGGCTACGCTCCCTCCTTGTGATCCTCATGAGAAATCATGAAGGATCACCCCAAGTACGGTGTCTTTGGGTCCCTGACCTCAGCAAGTTCCATGGCTTCTATCCTTTCCTCAATTATGGCAAAAAAATTTTAACTAACAATTTCTGATTGGCGCTATGTCAAAGGGGACATGCATTACCAATTGGAATCGGGAACCTCTAACTATCCTCAATAAATTACTCTCATCTCATATTTAAACATTCTACAACATTCTAAACCCTTAATCATTCATACAGCAGCATCATCACATTTCATTCTCTGACTCGGCAGTCGATCTCAGAACATTACAATACATCCGCAAAAATCTTTATTTACACATCACATCAAAATTAAATCCTTTATTACACATCAAAGGGTTGGGGGGATTGGTGGAATCCAATTGGTGAGGCACGGGAGCGGTGGGCTCTCCTTCTCCATTTCCTCATCCTGAGGATCTGGACTATAATACAGAGAACTGCAATCACCAAAAGTGATTCTATGACATACGACAAAGAGTACCATGTCAGAAATCTGGTACACCAGGTCGGGGTACTGTTACCATTGACTGGGCTGGGGGTGGTCTGGGTTTGGGAGAAGTTAGCAAACGTTGTACTGTGGGAAAGGGGGCCCGTGTCCACGCGCAACCACACAGATGCCACATAGCTAAAAACATAGCAATTGGAGTGCTCTTCATTTTCTCTGTCTCTTCTCTTCGCTTCCTTCCTGGGATCTTGCTGTGCTGTTGCTTCGGTTCCTCTCACGAACCTCCGAAAGCTAAGGGATCAAGCATATTATCTGTTAGTGTTCAGTTTACTATCTTGACTAAGTATATCTGTCCTCTTGTTCCAATTTTCCCTTTATGATGGTCACTCCATGTGACTCCCTCATTTCCTTTTTCAAAAGCGGATTTAGAACCAGACATATACTTAACTACTAAACCAGTGCGAGCCGTCTCGCAGAGTGTTGCAATTTACCATCCCAAAATGTTCCTGGATGTAAATAGCATATGGAGTGGCGGCCGAAGGGCTACCTTAAACAAAAATGAAACCAAGCTTTAGAAACAAAAGGTCAAATCCAGGGGGGGCGGCTAGCCCTCCCGAATCTACAATTCTACCACTGGGCGGCAACAGCCGAGCGAGTAAGGGGATGGATCCAGGAGCCAGAAGCCGAGTGGGGTGCGTGCGGAGGAGGCCTCCTGCATGGGAACCTCCCTCCGGGCCCTCGCCACGGCAGCACTCCCATCCCCACCCAAAAAACACTCCACCAGCCCAGTGGTGACAGCCACCCTCCAATCCTGGAACCAACTGCGGCAGCAATTTGGCCTGTACAAAATGTCGGACAAGGCTCCCCATCTGCAACAACCATAGGTTCAAACCAGCACTGACCGACGCCACCTTCAAAAGGTGGAGGCAGGACTGGGGGACACTGACAGTCAGGGACCTATACACGGACGACAGGATCGCAACACTGGACGAACTGACAGAGAAATTTCAGCTAGCTGGGGGGGAACGAGCTACGGTACCTGCAGCTCAAAAACTTCCTACGAAAGGAGACAAGGACGTACCCACAACCGCCACGACAGACACTATTGGAAGACCTACTGGACGCAAGTATCCTAGAGAAAGGGAACTGTAGTGACATGTATGACCGACTGGTAGACAGGGACGACACCGTACTGGACGCAACAAGAAGGAAATGGGAGACGACCTGGGGATGGAGATAGGGTGGGGACTCTGGAGCGAAGCACTGCATAGGGTCAACTCCACCTCCACGTGCACAAGGCTCAGCCTGACGCAACTAAAAGTGGTACATAGAGCCCACTTAACAAGAACCCGTATGAGTAGGTTCTTCCCGGAGGTGGAAGACAGATGTGAACGGTGCCAAAGAGGCCCGGCCAACCACGCCCACATGTTCTGGTCTTGCCCCAGACTTGTGGAGTACTGGACAGCCTTCTTCGAGGCTATGTCCAAAGTGGTGGGGGTGAGGGTGGAGCCATGCCCGATAGTGGCGGTCTTCGGGGTTTCAGACCAGCCAGATCTATTCCTGGGGAGGAGGGCGGACGCCCTTGCCTTTGCATCCCTGATCGCCCGCCGTAGAATCCTGTTTGGCTGGCGGTCAGCAGCACCACCCAGAGCTGCAGACTTGCTGTCCGACCTCTCGGAATCTCTCCAAATGGAGAAAATCAAATTCGCCATCCGAGGGTCGGACAACGGCTTCCACAGAACGTGGGAGCCATTCATGCAACTGTTCCGGGACCTGTTTGTGGCCAACGTACATGAGGAAGAATAGTCGGGTGGCCAAGAACCAGGGGAAAATGGGCGGGAATCGGGGGAAGGTAGCCGGGGGGAGGGGGGGGGGGGGGGGCTACGGGCTCGGTATGGGGGGTTTGATGGCAAGCCAAGGCCCAAACCAAACTATAAATAAATGCCTATAAACATGTGCCCTCGGCCATATTGGGGAATGTAAAATATGTATGCTGGCTAAAGGGGGCGGCCACAATTATTGTTATGAAGATGCTTACCTGTAAATATTCATGTAAAATTTTTGTGTTTTCCTTTTTTTTTTCTCTCTCTCTAATAACTTGTAATTTGTCATATATAAAATATGAAAACTCAATAAAAAAACATTTATAAAAAAAGAAACAAAAGGTCAAATGAGTTGCGTATGGGCCGCGACGGGTAAGAGTTGAATGGGATCCCCGGGTAGGGCGTGCTGTGCTGTACCCGAGCTTAGCTGACCAAAGGGGTGGGCCTCAGACAGGGTGGGTCCTCAATGCCGTTTCTCCACTGCCTGAGCAACCTGAAATGAACGGGCAAGAATGTAGTCGTAGTGGAATTTGCAGCCTCTATTCCCAGAATAGAGGGGCACCCAAAAAAAAGGGGGAGCCAAGATGCTCCTAGTGGGGTAAAGGGTGAAGCCTTGAGCTGGGCTCCAGACATTGCAGCTGAGTCAAGTTCCCAGAAATATCGGTGGACAAACTAACGTGCATGTGAGGTGGTCACAAGCTTTTCAGCTGAAAACCCAGTGGCCAATCTCCAAAACAAACATTAACAAACAAACAAACATGACCAACATGCGTGCAGGATCCATCAGAAAGGACATCGCTTCTCTCAAGCGGTTCCTCTTTTACATCATCTGGACACCTCACTTCTCCTCATTCTCTGCGAACAGGGTCGCAAAGGGGTTGCCGTGTCGGGAGTCAGACTCAGAGTCATCCTCTTCTCCCGGATCCCATACCCTTGTATGGATCAGGCAGGCAATTTTTGCATTGTGTGACCGGGGGGTCACTCATCATTTCGGACAAGTCTCCAAGAATTGTCCCTGTGCCAAATCGTGGGGTCTAAATGTGAAGGAGCGTTGTCGGGGGCGTCAGTGTTGGGTGGTGGGTTTGGGTGTGGGTCTGGATTTTTTATGTAAGTGATCTCCATGGGGTCAGTGGAGTCGGGGTCGAAGTCGCTGAAGTGGGGGCTGTAGGGTGGAGTGCTGTGGTTGTGTTCAGTCTCACAGTCACTGTCACTGTCTCTGCTGTGGCAGTTTGTGGGCGTTCCGGGGCGTGTCCTAAAGTCGGTGGGCGGAGTCGAGGTCGAGTCCGATGAGGAACTGGTCTGTGAGGGGGAGGGTGGAAATGTGTCTCTTGTGGGCGGGGTGAGGTGTTCTGCTGCGTCTAGCAGGACATGGTGTGAGTGGTTTGACTGTGTTCCATAAGCCTTTAGCTGGTTAATATGGAACCAGGCAGTCCTCCCGTTTGGGTACTTTATCCTACATACCGAGGGGCTGATTTTGTCCGAAATTGAGTACGGGCCGGAAAATTTTGGTGCCAAAAACGTGCTGGGGTTATATACAGATAACATCACTTGGTGCCCAACCTGAAATTCTGTGGGGTGGACATTTTTGTTGAAACAGGCCTTGCTCTGTTTCCTCCTTTTACCCAATTTTACTGCGGCTGCTAACTGAGCCGACCTTACAGTCTCAACTAATTGTTTTACTGCTTTCTCGTGTGTGAGGGCCGTCACCTCTGGCTGGTCATGTCGAGTCCTGAAAGGAATTCTGAACCTTTCATAGGGCGTCCGGTCATGAGTGTGTGTGGGGTGAAACCTGTAGATGATGAAACTGTATTTCTTATGAACATTAGAGCGAATGGGAGCACTGAATCCCAAGTCAAATTGTTCTCCTGTACCATTTTCCTGAGGGTCGATTTTAGAGTCCGATTCATGCGTTCCACTATCCCGCTTGACTGGGGGTGATACGCGATGTGAAAGTTCTGTTTGATTCCGAATATGGTCAGGACGTTCCTCATGACCCGTCCTGTAAAGTGAGATCCCTGATCTGATTCTATACTTCTGGGGAGTCCCCATCTCGTAAAGATGTGGTGGGTCAGGATCTTTGCGGTCGTTTTTGCTGTGTTTGTACGAGATGGGAATGTCTCTACCCATTTCGTGAACGTGTCTATGACCACCAGAACATATTTATAGCCATTCCTGCAAGGGGGCAATGGACCTATAAAATCAATCTGGAGGTTAACGGGGCGAGTGTGGCTGAGTTGTGCTTTCTTTGAATACCTCTCCGGGTTATTCTGGGCGCAAATTAAACAATTCTCTATTTAGTGGGTAACACTCGTCTTAAGTTGGGCCACCAACAGAGTTGTCTAAGGTGTGTTGTGGTAGGGTCGATCCCTTGGTGTCCATGACCATCATGGAATAAGGCAATCATTTGATTCCTGTCCTTTTCAGGAACCACATACAATTTGTCTTTTATGATCACCCCCTCAATGTGTGGTCAAAGCGTGTTTGAATCTATCGTACTGGGCCATAAAGTTTCCTTTTAAAATCTCCCGGAGATTTTCGTCCTGCTTCTGCGCCTGTACTAAATCTTCGATTTCTGTCTGTGAGACCTGAACTGCGCTCACAGGGTCGCTGGCTGGTGCGCTAGCTGGGGGTGTCCAAAAATGACCTCGCCTGGAACCTGCTTTAGCCAGTGCGTCGGCTTTTACATTTCCTGGGGGGATGATCGATGGTGGCTTCTAACTTTAATGATGCCATACGTCCTATCCTTTGCCTTCTCTAGGATATGGCGGAGTAATGGGGCTGATGGAAGGGGCTTCCCGTCCGCGGAGACAAAACCTCTTGTCCTCCACAGGGGTAGAAAATCTGTGAGGCTGTTACAGACATATAGACTGTCCGAATAAATATCTGCTGGCTGGGGAACGAAGCTGGGTGGTCCACTATGTATACTATGTCCACGAGCTCTGCTGCCTGCGCGCCTAAGTGACCTGGGAGTTTTAGCGATATCTCCTCTAAAGCTCGTCCCTGCGCATCCTCAACATAAATCCCGCATCCAGTGATGCGTTCGCCATCTAAAACTGTGGATGAACCATCCACATAGATCTTCAGTGAGGCACACATGTCGGTGTGCTGGGGGCTCTGGCTTGAATTCCCTATCTTTCTGGGGGGTGTCTTCGCTATGAAGGGTCCTGTGTTGTGTAGGGGTGCTACTATCTCGCATTCATGGGGTTGTCCTGGATACTGTAGGTTGTCCGCTAAAAATGTGTGTGTCCTGGTCCGTTTAACTGTTATGTCCCGTCCCTGTAACAGAAGTGTCCATCTAGCTGCTCTTATCTGGCTCACTGAACCGTCCTTCAGTCGTCCGTCTAGGAGTAACTGTGTGGGGGTGTGTTCGGTCAGAATGGTGATGGGGTTGAGTCCGGTAATGTACGAAAAGTACTGAACTGCCCAAAAAACTGCTAGGAGGTGCCTCTCACAGGCTGAAAATCCTTGTTCTACTGGGTCTAAAAGTCGGGAGGCATAAGCCACTGGTCTTAGCTGCTCGTGCCGTTCCTGAAGGAGCACGGCCGAGAGGGTCAGATCTGTGCTCACTACCTCTATTGCATAGGGGGAGAGCGGGTCTGGGACTTGTAGCGTGGGTGCTGCGCTAAGGGCTTTCTTTAACTCTTCCACAGCCTCTGTATGCTGCGGAAGCCATTCCCATGGGGCTCCTTTCTTAAGGAGGTCTGAGAGTGGGGCTGCCTTAGTCGCAAAACCATCGATATGGTTCTGACAATACCCAACCAGTCCTAAAAACGACCGGAGGGCTGAAACATTTTGGGGAAGGGGCAATTTGATGATCGAGTCAATTCTTTTGAACTCGATCTCGCGTTTGCCGTGCGTGATGACTGTTCCCAAATACATCACTTGATTCTCCAATAGTTGGGCCTTTCTGGGGTTAACTTTACATCCAATACTTTACAATAGTTCCAGGAGTTCGGACAGAAGCGTGATGTGCTCTGCCTTGGTGTCTGTCTGCCGTAATAGGTCATCCACATACTGTACCAGACATTCGGGTCAGGAAAATTTTGCTAGTCCATTTGCCAGCTGTCAGTGGAAAATGGAGGGGGAATTGTGGAATCCTTATGGGAGGCATGTCCACGTATACTGCTGTCCTTTAAATGTGAAGGCAAATTTGTACTGGCACGCCTTTGCCAATGGGATTGACCAGAAGCCGTTGCTAATGTCCAATACCGTGAAATATTTGAAGTGGAGTCCCTGTTTGAGCATGGTCTCGGGACTTGTTGCTACCGTGGGGGCTATTGCTGGTGTAAATTTGTTGAGTTCCCGATAATCAATGGTCAGACGCCATGATCCGTCGGGTTTCCTAACTGGCCAAATAGGGGCATTATTAGTTGAGGCTACTGTCCTAAGTACACCCTGCTCTAATAGGCTCTCTATAACCTTTCCAATTTCTCCCTCCGCTTCTAGGGGAAATCGGTACTGTCTCTGTGGTCTCGGGTCAAGTCCTGTAATCTGAACTTGTCCAGTCATTCTGCCGCAGTCGTGCCGGTGACTGGCAAATTCTGTCCTGTGTGTGTTCAAAACTGCCCTAACCTGTTTGGCCGTGCTAAGCGTGGTCGGGTCAAAACAATAGTCGCCTACTGCGCTAATCCTGTTTGCATACTCTCCTAATGTGAGAGTTGCGGGTGCTCTGTCAGATTTTGCCATTCTCCAGACACACTGATTGACTGGATCGAACGACAGGCTGTGGGCATTCATAAAGTCAATACCCAGTATGTGTTCTGCTGTGCGGGGCAGATTAACTAAAACAACGGGGTGTCTGGTGGAGATATTCCCTAGTTGGATTGATACAGGGGCTGTAATGTGTCCCTGCTGTGAGTAACCTGTAAATCGGCTGAGTGTAATTGAAGCTGTAGTGGGCCACGTGTCTGCCTGTAGTGTAGTGGAGGAATTAATGGTAGTGCCATTACTGGCACTTCATGAATGCCCATAGCCTGTCGTTTGATCCAGTAAATCAGTGACTTCACCCCACTGTGTCCCAAAGTAATTCTATGGGCTTCCCTCTAATTTTTGCTGTGACCACCGGCCTTCCGGATCGGTCCCAGAGGGTGTCACAGACCCAAGTGGGGGAGCCCGAACACCGTCAGTCCGTTCCGTCCACATTGGTCTGTCCTGACTGCGTCCCTATACTGTGGATTGGCTTAGCTTTGTTCCTGTTCAGAGTGCCTGTCTGCTGGCCTCTCTGAGATCTCTGTGGGCCGTTGCATTCCCTTGTGAAATGCCCTAACTGTCCGCAGTTGTAACATTCCTGCGATTTCTGTGGGGGGCTGTTCTTTCCTTCGTTTACCCATGCAGGGTTTTGGTGCGCTCTTACTGCCTGAATATCTGCTGCAGCCTGAGCAGCTTCTGGGGTCTTCACTTTAACCTTGCCTTGGACAGATTGCTCCCAAGCGCGGGACAATCTTTTCAATACCCATTTTTCATTCTGGGACTCTTCTGAGGGGTCATAACTACTGCAGACATTCTGTCCTGCATCTGTGGCGTGGGAGATTATGGTGCGGGTCCATTTAACCATATTATCGAGGGTTAAATATGCGTGGTCTAAATCGCCAAAAACGGCAGTGAAATGAATCCACAGCCTTCCTGCGAATGCTGTGGGATGCTCTGTCCTCTTCTGCCTACACTTATTTAGGCCTTCAACTGGGTCTCCTCTATTGTACCCTATCGCGTCTAAAATAGATGTATGCATCTCTTCGAGGGTGCCTCCTCCAACGTTCTGTGGGTCGGGGAGGGCTGCTACAACCAATGAGTCTAAACTCAACACTGTGAGCTTTACCTGCTCTCACTCATCCAGGCCGTACATGGTCGCCTGTTGCTTAACTTTTGCAAAGAATTGGTGGGGGTCTGCAGTGGGGAGGAACGGGGTGATTTTCTCACATGCGTCCCTTAGTTGAGTCACGGTTAAGGGGGTGGTGTACGTGACCTTGGCTGCACCTTCTATGGTTGCCTTTCTTTGGGTGGTGACTGGGTTGATTGGTGCGGGTGCTATCTGATCTGTGGGGGGTTGGGGTGCTTTCCTTTTCTGTTGCGCTGCTGGTGCACATGTTCCCTGAACATATCGCTACGCTGTCTCGCTTAATTCTTGCCAATCTGGGGTATTTTCCTCATCTAACTGGGTCCCAAATGTCTCTTGGAACCCATTCTGTACAGAAAGCAGAGATTGCAGCTCCGCAATCTGCTTCCTAGATTTAGCATGATCCACTGTGCTTTGCCTTTGCTCAGTGGTGGCAGCATGGAGTGCTCTTAAAGCTGCCTTTAGGTCAGAGCATTGCCTTTGCAGTGCCTCTACCTGCTTCTCTGAATCTTCCCTGGTCAGAACTGCACGCTGCACAACCTGATAGGCTTTCTCATACTGGGCTTGGGAACTGCTCAGATGGGCTAGACAAGACTGATGTGCCCTCTTGGCATCATCCACCTCTCTATCCTTCTCTGCCAGTCGTTGCCTTAAACCTAGATTCTCCTTTTCGATGTCCCTGACATCCACTTTGCTCATCCTATTCCTCTCCTCTAATTCTTTGCGGAGCGTCCAAATGACCTCCTCTGTGCCTCGCAATTGTGCCAAGCAGGACACAATTGCCATCGGCTTGCGTGCTTTTCCTAAATTCTTTTTATGAATTTGAGAAAGGTTCTCCCATCAAATATGTCCTATACTCCCGGGACTTGTCTCCTCATTCACACAAAACTCACTCCAAAGGGGCCATCCTTTCCCTTTGAGGTACATCCTGAGTTCCAGCTCCCACACGGGACACTGGCCTACTCTGCTGCTGTTGGTCACTGCGACCACGAACTGCTCTGGGTTCATGAGGCGTTCCATTGCCTGCATGGCCATTTCCTTTTCTCTCTGCTCTTTTTAATTTGGAACGAGGGATGATAAGGCAATGCTTATAAATACGGGTACGGCTTTCGCTATGTTCCGACTTATAAACTCCCGACAGTTTGTCGCAACAAAAATCTCTCGGTTTAACCTTACAACCCTGTTAGTTACGCATGCAAAAACACACTTCCGAATTATGATTATTGATTTGAACTACTTGAACACTTGTAGTTTTTCCTTTTCCCAATTGGATTTCAAATTCAAATTTCTGGGTTTTCTCGGAGTGGGGGGGGGGGGGGGGGGGGGGGGGGGGGGGGGGGAGCCACTTCTAATCGAGTCCCAGCGGATGTCGCCACTAAATGTTGCCCGTTCTGGGTGAGTGTGCTTAACACTCAATTTGGCTCTGTTTCGTTACTTAGCTCTGGAGTCGCCAGGCATCGTTAAGATACCGCCACAAGTTTCAAGGTCAAGTTCAAATCAATAAAACCATACACCAATTAGTAAGTTCAAACAAATGAGTTTATTATAGTACAATTATAATACTACCCATGCACACGCTAAGATCATTGAACTATTCCTACTATTAAATAGACCAATATTTATCTTAAAGGGAACTGCCGGATCAGGGGACAAGGCCTCTTGCTCTGCTCTGGTCCGCAGACTTCAGGTTGGTACGGGTTAAAAAGGGGTCAGGAGTGTCTATCTCTGGTAGCGATCATTGTGAGACACTTACTTGCTGGCGGCTGCTGTCCCAAACCTCTCCTCTCTCTCGGTCAAGGTCTTCTTTGGTAAAAGCTGGTCGAGATGCTGGTCCAGAGAGGAGGGCTGGTCAAGAAGAACAAACTAAGTTTGGGACCTGTCTTTTATAGGTCCTAGGGCTTCGCGCCCTTTTGGGCGGACCCTCTACCTGCTGGGAATCGATTGCGTCTCTTCCCAATCGATTTGTTTGAATCCCCCCAATAGTGAGGCTGTCCCTCGGTTACTGGGCGGGCCTTCAGGTGCTTTGTTTTCGAACCCCGCTGGTGCCGGGGTGTCTGGCTTCCCATACACTGTTGCAATCACTTCCCTATTTGTGTCCATTGTCCCTGGGATCATCCCATTGCTATGTTAACTATCCCGGAGATTGCCTCATTAGTATGCGGAATGTTCGTTTCGGTGCTGTCTGCTCTCTTAGCAGACAGAATACACATTAGCTTGGTGCAGCCTGCTGGGGCTGCAAACTTTGTCCATTTTAACCTGCAAGCTTTGCGTTCCTCCATTTTGTATTGAGGGAATGGCCAACTTCGGTGGCTACACCACCAAAGAGAAGGAATTGGTGGATGTTGAGTCTGGAGAATGGTGCGTAGATAGCCTGGGTCACATTGCGATCCAGAAAGACGAGGTGCTGGGTGTCTTGAAAAATATTAAGGTAGATAAGTCCCCAGGGCCCGATGGGATCTACCCCAGAATACTGAAGGAGGCTAGAGAGGAAATTGCTGAGGCCTTGACAGAAATCTTTGGATCCTCACTGTCTTCAGGTGATGTCCCGGAGGACTGGAGAATAGCCAATGTTGTTCCTTTGTTTAAGAAGGGTAGCAAGGATAATCCAGGGAACTACAGGCCGGTGAGCCTTACGTCAGTGGTCGGGAAATTACTGGAGAGAATTCTTCGAGACAGGATCTACTCCCATTTGGAAGCAAATGGACGTATTAGCGAGAGGCACCATGGTTTTGTGAAGGGGAGGTTGTGTCTCACTAACTTTTAAAAAAAAATTTTTTTTTAAATAAATTTAGAGTACCCAATTATTTTTTCCAATTAAGGAGCAATTTAGCGTGGCCAATTCACCTACCCTGCACATCTTTTGGGTTGTGGGGGTGAAACCCACGCAGACACGGGGAGAATGTGCAAACTCCACACGGACAGTGACCCAGGGCCGGGATTCAAACCCGGGTCCTCAGCGCCGTAGGCAGCAATGCTAACCACTGTGCCACCGTGCTGCCCCCGTGTCTCACTAACTTGATAGAGTTTTTCGAAGAGGTCACAAAGATGATTGATACAGGTAGGGCAGTGGATGTTGTCTATATGGACTTCAGTAAGGCCTTTGACAAGGTCCCTCATGGCAGACTGGTACAAAAGGTGAAGTCACACGGGATCAGGGGTGAGCTGGCAAGATGGATACAGAACTGGCTCAGTCATAGAAGACAGAGAGTAGCAATGGAAGGGTGTTTTTCTGATTGGAGGGCTGTGACTAGTGGTGTTCCGCAGGGATCAGTTCTGGGACCTTTGCTGTTCGTAGCATATATAAATGATTTGGAGGAAAATGTAACTGGTCTGATTAGTAAGTTTGCGGACGACACAAAGGTTGGTGGATTGCGGATAGCGATGAGGACTGTCAGAGGATACAGCAGGATTTAGATCGTTTGGAGACTTGGGCGGATAGATGGCAGATGGAGTTTAATCTGGACAAATGTGAGGTAATGCATTTTGTAGAGTCTAATGCAGGTAGGGAATATACAGTGAATGGTAGAACCCTCAAGACTATTGACAGTCAGGGTCACCTGAAAGGGGCAACACAGGTGGAGAAGTTGGTCAAGAAGGCATACGGCATGCTTGCCTTCATTGGCCGGGGCATTGAGTATAAGAATTGGCAAGTCATGTTGCAGCTGTATAGAACCTTAGTTCGGCCACACTTGGAGTATAGTGTTCAATTCTGGTCGCCACACTACCAGAAGGATGTGGAGGCTTTAGAGAGGGCGCTGAAGAGATTTACCAGGATGTTGCCTGGTACGGAGAGCATTAGCTATGAGGAGAGGTTGAATAAACTCCGTTTGTTCTCACTGGTATGAAGGAGGTTGAGGAGCGACCTGATAGAGGTCTACAAAATTATGAGGGGCATAGACAGAGTGGATAGTCAGAGACTTTTTCCCAGGGTAGAGGGTCCAATTACTAGGGGGCATAGGTTTAAGGTGCGAGGGGCAAGGTTTAAAGGAGATATACGAGGCACGTTTTTTACACAGAGGGTAGTGGGTGCCTGGAACTCGCTGCCGGAGGTGGTGGTGGAAGCAGGGACGATAGTGACGTTTAAGGGCAACTTGATAAATACATGAATAGAATGGTAGGCACAGTAAGAAGTCTTACAACACCAGGTTAAAGTCCAACAGGTTTGTTTGAAACAAACCTGTTGGACTTTAACCTGGTGTTGTAAGACTTCTTACTGTGCTCACCCCAGTCCAACGCCGGCATCTCATCATCATGAATAGAATGGGAATAGAGGGATACGGACCCAGGAAGTGTAGAACATTTTAGTTTAGACGGGCAGCATGGTCAGCACAGGCTTGGAGGGCCGAAGGGCCTGTACCTGTGCTGTACTTTTCTTTGTTCTTTGTTCTTTGATAGTGATAGGAAGGGGGACAGAGATAGTTTACAGTGTACGGAGGCACAGTGGGATAGCACCCTTACCTCACCGCCAGGGACCCGGGTTCGATTCCAGCCTCGGGTGACTGTGGAGTTTGCCCGTTCTCCCCGTGTGTGCGTGGGTTTCCTCCGGGCGCTCTGGTTTCCTCCCAGAGTCCGAAGGTGTGCAGAATAAATGGATTGGCCGTGAAAAATTGCCCCTTCGTGTCCAGGGGTGTGCAGATTAATGGGATAGGGTGGGCTGGACAGGGGGAATGGACATGCGTGGGATGCTCTTTCGAAAGGTCGGTGCAGACACGATGGCTCCTTCTGCACTGTAGGGATTCTATGCATCCACCTAATCGGCACATCGTTAGGCTGTGGGAGGAAACCGGAGCATCCGGAGGAAACCCACACAGACACGGGATGAAGGTGCAAACTCCACACAGACACCGAGGCCGGAAATTGAACATGGGTCCCTGCGCGCTGTGAGGAAGCAGAGCTATTGTAACTATGTGAGGTCCCAGCACTGATCCCTGCGACACACCACAATCTATCAACCTGAAATAGTTCTGTTTATTGGTACCGCCAGTTTTCTGTCCATTAACGGATCCTCAATCCGCACTACATTATTACCCCCAATTCCTTGATTAACGCAGAACAAAAATCTTCAGCAATATTCAAATCTGATACAGGAAGAGAAATAAATAGAAGGAGAAGAAGACTGGATTTAAAGAGGAAGGGAAAGAGTCAGAAAAGTTTTTTAAATGTTTTAAATCTCCTGAGACAGCTCATCGCTTGAAGGAATGAGTCTCCACACTTAGAATTGTTTACTGGGTCAAAGTGATTGACTAGTCGTCATTAACAGTTTATCTTCCAGTCAAAGGATATTTCAGCTGATAATTATTGGTCTTATCATTTAGCAGACAATTCATGTACAGATTCACGTACATTGAAAAATTAGAGAAGCTAATCACAAACTGGCCCATCACTTTTGGTGATTTGCAATTGACAGAGAATCTCTTCCTTGCTACTAATTTCTGCCCAATTTGCTCATTAATAACAGCAAACGTCCTTCACTCAAGTTAATCTTTCAACAAGCCCTGGACCAAGATTTTCACACACACACACACACACACACACAAAGGGCCGGACTGTAATTGTAAGGTAGCACTGCCACCTGGTGGCCAACTCCTGACTTTCGTGCAGCGCATACCCTTCCAACCTGATGGCTGATTGAATTTGAGGCCAACCTTTAGACGTTTGTGACTGTCGATAATCAGGACTCAGAGGAAGTCGGGCAGCGCAATGGTTAGCACTGCTGCCTCAAGGCGCTGAGGTCCCAGGTTCGATCCCGGCCCAGGGTTACTGTCCCTGTGGAGTTTGCACGTTCGCCCCGTGTCTGTGTGGGTTTCGCCCCCACAAGCCACAGATGTGCAGGGTAGGTGGATTGGCCCCGCTAAATTGCCCCTTAATTGGGAAATATAAATTGGGTACTCTAAATTTGAAAAACAAAAGGACTCGGAGGAAGTCCCGATGTGTGCACATGCACGGTGCTTACCTGGTGGGGACTGGGGTGCATGATTGATCCCTTTAATCACATTTTGTTTTGACCTTTTAAGTTTCTTTTGCAATTGTGTTTACTTTGATATGGTATCTCTTCAAGCAACTGCATTTGTAATTTAGCCCACAGTTTGTTGGTTTAGTTTGTGGTGAACCAAAAGATTCACGGTGCTTACCCGGGAATTTCAAACTTCCGATGGACATGGTCTGCTGCCTGGATTCTGCCAACACTGACCATACCATTATAGACATGAGCTACGCCTTGAACTTGCCAAAGATTTATTCCAGGATAGTAATGTGGTTAATCACAGGCATAGGACCTGAGTTAAAAGTGATTAACAGCAGAAGATGTGTCGGGAATTCCTTAAAATGTGTTTAATGTAAATGTGCTGAATAAGCAACACCGCTCTCACCCCCCCCCCCCCCATCCACTGATCTAAACCCCCCTCAACCCACTCCCCCATCCACCTCCCCAGCCAACACCCACCTCCATTAACCCCAACCCATCCCTCTTCCCAGTCAAAACCCACCTCCATTACCCCCTCAACACCGGGGCAGCACGGTAGCATGGTGGTTAGCATAAATGCTTCACAGCTCCAGGGTCCCAGGTTCGATTCCCGGCTGGGTCACTGTCTGTGTGGAGTCTGCACGTCCTCCCCGTGTGTGCGTGGGTTTCCTCCGGATGCTCCGGTTTCCTCCCACAGTCCAAAGATGTGCGGGTTAGGTGGATTGGCCATGATAAATTGCCCTTAGTGTCCTAATAGTAAGGTTAAGTGGGGAGTTGTTGGGTTACGGGTATAGGGTGGATACATGGGTTTGAGTAGGGTGATCATTGCTCGGCACAACATCGAGGGCCGAAGGGCCTGTTCTGTGCTGTACTGGTCTATGTTCAACCCTCCCCATTCATCTACGCCCAGCTCCCCCAGCCAACGCCACCCACCACCTTCAGTATCCCCAACCCATGCTCCATCATCTCCCCCCAGCCAACACCCACCTCCATTAACCCCAACCCACCCCCCTAACCACCTCCCTCAGCCAACACCACCCACCTACTCCACTGCCCCAACCCATCCTCCATCCACCTCCTCCCCCACAGCTAACCCACCTCCATTAACCCCAACCAACCCCCCAATCACCTCCCCCAGCCAACACCACCCACCTACTCCACTGCCCCAACCCATCCTCCATCCATCTCCTCCCCCACAGCTAACACCCACCTCCATTAACCCCAACCCACCCCCCCAATCACCTCCATCCCAGCCAACACCGCCCACCTACTCCACTGCCCCAACCCATCCTCCATCCATCTCCTCCCCCACAGCTAACACCCACCTCCATTAAACCCAACCCACCCCCCAATCACCTCCCCCCAGCCAACACCGCCCATCACTCCCACTAACCCCAAACCATCCACCTTCCCCCAGCCAACACCATCTCCACTACCACTTCAACCCACCCGCCATCCATCTCCCTCACCCACCTCCACCCCCACATGCCCATGAACCTCGGCATCGGTGCTGACTGGAAGAACTCGGCCGGTATCAAATCTCCGAGCTCGTCCCCCTGCCGACCTGGGGCTTTGTTCAGCCGATTTGTGGAAAGGTCTTCCTCTGGCCAGAACGTGAGCAGAACCACAGCTGGGTTGGCATGGATACGGGAACATGAGAGACCGACTGCAGCCTGATTGCTAACGGACTTTATTTCGGGAAACAAGGAATAAATTGTCGGATGGAAGCAGATTCTTGAGTCAGATTTTGGGTAGGATTGGGAATGAGGAGGTGGTCAGAGAGGCCAAAGGGTGGTGGCTAGTGATGGGGAAGATGTGTTTCGAGTGTATAGTGAGGGAGCAATGCAAGGACAGATCAGCCCTTCCCACCCCTCCTCGATCATGTTTTTCCTGTTTTTGCTTTCGGACACAGCTGTTCAATATTCTGCCATTCCCACTCGCTCTGGGAAAACATTTTGTCCCTTTATTACAACCATTCCTGTTCCCTTTTGCACCATGACATATTTTGTCTTTCCTCCTCCTCCATCCTATCACAGAACTTCCCTTTTCTCCTTCCTCCCTCTCCGCCCCCTTACTAAAATCTATAAATTAATAGTCACCACACAGGAGGAGGCCATTCAGCCCATTGTGTCTATACTGACCCTCTGAAGGGACATCTAGTTCCACAGCCGTGCCATTTCCCCATAGCCCTGTATTTCCTGTGCCTTTTCAGCTATTGACCCAATTTCCTTTTGAAAGCTTCGATTGACTCTGCCTGTGCCACACTGTCAGCTACGCATTCCAGATCCGAACCACTGGCTGCATGAAAACGTTCCCCCTCGCGTCGCCATTGCTCTTTTGCCAATCACCTGAAATCTGGGCCTCCATGGTTCTCGATCCTTCCACCAATGGGAACAGTTTCTCCCCCACCACCCCCCTCTCCAGACTCCTCATGATTTTGAACACCTCAATCAAATCCCCTCAACCTTCCCCTCTCCCCAGATAACAGCACCAACAGGGATGTCTTGCTGCAATCAAACAGGGCCATGGTGAGGCCACACCCGGAATACTGTGTGCAGTTTTGGTCTCCTTACTGGAGAAACGATGTTCTTGCTCCAGAGGAAGTGCAGAGAAGGTTTACCAGGCTGATTCCTGGGAGAAAGTGCAAACTCCACACAGTCACCCAAGGTCGGAATTGAACCCAGGTGCCTGGTGCTGTGAGGCAGCAGTGCTAACCACTGTGCCACCGTGCTGCCCATTTATGGTACACCTATAAAAGTTGGTAAGAGTCAATGTGGACAGGCCGAATTTCCTTAATTTCCTGAGGAAGTAAAGGCACTGTTGTGCTTTCTTGGTCGATGTGGGTGGACTAGGACAGATTGTTGGTGATGTGCACACCGAGGAATTTGAAGCAACTCCACCTCTGCCCCGTTGATGCAGACAGGGATGTAGGCAGCATTTCACTTCCTGAAGTCAATGACCAGCTCCTTTGTTTTGCTGACATTAGACCATAAGACATAGGAGCGGAAGGCCATTCGGCCCATCGAGTCCACTCCACCATTCAATCATGGTTGATTTCAACTCCATTTACCCGCTCTCTCCCCATAGCCCTTAATTCCTCGAGAAATCAAGAATTTATCAATTTCTGTCTTAAAGACACTCAATGTCCCGGCCTCCACCGCCCTCTGTGGCAATGAATTCCACAGACCTACCACTCTCTGGCTGAAGAAATGTCTCCTCATCTCTGTTCTAAAGTGACTCCCTTTTATTCTAAGGCTGTGCCCCCGTTGACATTGAGGGAGAGATTGTTGTCATTGCACAATGTCACTACGTTCTCTATCTCCCTCCAGTACATGAAGTGCCTCACTCCACTCTCCATTACAGGCTACATTAGCAATGTACATTTACATTTCATGTCAAACATTCTCCGGTGCATTCAGCCCAAGGCATGTTACACAGTTTCCAGTCCCTCGGTGTGCTGTAGCAAGAGCGCTTCAAGCAATGACCTTCCCCCATTGCACCTCTGTGGCGGCTGCCCCCGGCTTTAGTGCAGCCCTCAACATCAATTCTGGGGCTTTGGAATGTGCCAGTCTCCAACACTTAGTCATTGGCAGCTTTTTGCTCTGTAAGGCCCGTAGGTTTTGGCCAGACCAAGAAGGGTTTTGCACCGAGTTGATGATCCTCCAGCAGCAGGTGATGTGTGTCCCTGGGAACAGCCTGTAGAGCACGGAGTCCTGCGTCACGGAACTGCCCTGGATGAACCTTGACAAAAACATCTCTCTCTCCAGATCTTCTTTGCAAAGGCACATTCCACAAGGAGGTGGACAGTGGTCTCTCAGTGAGGATGAGGTGAGACTCTGGGCGTGTCGGAAGGAGCTGACTGGGTGGGCCTTCCCCACCACCACCCAGACTTGGTGCTTGTTTGAAAGTTCTGGTGATGAGGCATTCTGCCAAATGACTTTGGCTGATCAGGGAACCATCCGACAGGATCCACAATATCCATTCCCCACAAGCCCTCCAGGACATTAAACGTAGACGACCACTTCGTGTATGTCACATTCTCCGCACGGAATTTGATTTGACTGTCCAGCTCGGAGTTTTTTTTAAAATCTGCACGCAATGCGGTCATCGCTAGCACGGCCACCATTTATGGTCCATGCATAATTGCCCTCAAAGGGTGGTGGTGAGCCGCCATCTTGAACCGCTGCAATCTATGAGGTGTAGGTACACCCACTGCGCTGTTAGGGAGGATTTTGACCCAGCGATGGTGAAGGAACGGCCAATATATTTCCAAGTGGGGATGGCGACTGACTTGGAGGGTAACCTCCAGGTGATGGTGGCCCCAATGAGTCTGCTGTCCCCGTCTTTCTGGGCGGTAGGTAGGTTTGGTTGAGTTTTTTAAAATATAAATTTGGAGCATTCAATTCATTTTTCCCAATTAAGGGACAATTTAGCCAATCCACCTACTCTGCACATCTTTGGGTTGTGGGGGCGAAACCCACGCAGACGCGGGGAGAATGTGCCAACTCCACACGGCCGGGATTGAACCTGGGGCCTCGGCGCCGTGAGGCAACAGTGCTAACCACTGCGCCACCGGGCTGCCCCTCAAAGGCAGAGAGTTAACAATAAATCGGCAGC
Source organism: Scyliorhinus canicula (assembly GCF_902713615.1). NCBI lineage: Eukaryota > Metazoa > Chordata > Chondrichthyes > Carcharhiniformes > Scyliorhinidae > Scyliorhinus > Scyliorhinus canicula. The sequence continues at coordinate 27,120,591 of NC_052168.1, read as the reverse complement.
CCTGTGTTTCTGTATAAACCGGTGCCATTGCGCCCCCTGTTGTGTTTATGGGGAATCGCGCCATGTTAGCGCCTCCTGTTGGGCAGAAGGTGGATGCACAGGGCCCTGGCCATTGAGGGGAATGTGATTCTCTGTTGACCAAGGCATGAACTCGACCTTTCACGCCAGCTGTCCAGTGATTGGACGGGGCGGTGTCAATCAAGCGGGGCGCCGCGGCCGATTGGATACCAATCTGCCCCGCCTCCGTGGGGGATACCAGGCTCTGATTGGTCACTGGAAGGGGGAACGTCCGTCAGACGTGGGCGGAGCCACGTGGTTGTTGTCCGTGCGCAGGCGCAGATCATTGACGCTTCCGGCCCCGTGGGTGGAGGACCTTCCAGGTAAAGGCTGAGTGTCAGTGAGGGGGACTCACCTGGACGGCACTGCTGAGGAAATATCACATTTAAATTGTTTGGGGATTCACCTTTTTATAAATGTTTTGAATTGAATATGTTTTTGGAAAATAAATCCTGAGGGGGGTGGCCTGTAGGTCCTGAGCCAAGTTGAGGAAAAGCAGATGGGATCCTGAGGAGGAGGCTCCAGAAATGAAAGAAGTTAAACTAAACCTGGAGCGAAGCACCGGTTAGGCCTGAGCTGGAGCCTGGTGTTCCTTTCCGGGGCAGCACGGTAGCATGGTGGTTAGCATAAATGCTTCACAGCTCCAGGGTCCCAGGTTCGATTCCCGGCTGGGTCACTGTCTGTGTGGAGTCTGCACGTCCTCCCCGTGTGTGCGTGGGTTTCCTCCGGGTGCTCCGGTTTCCTCCCACAGTCCAAAGATGTGCGGGTTAGGTGGATTGGCCATGCTAAATTGCCCGTAGTGTCCTACAAAAAGTAAGGTTAAGGGGGGGGGGGGTTGTTGGGTTACGGGTATAGGGTGGATACGTGAGTTTGAGTAGGGTGATCATGGCTCGGCACAACATCGAGGGCCGAAGGGCCTGTTCTGTGCTGTACTGTTCTATGTTCTATGTTTACCAGAATGGTTCCAGTAATGAGAGGTTTGGGTGATGTGGAGAGAGTCAGGAAGCCACGACTGTCCTGTCGAGGGTAGTTGGAAGGTGGTTTGAAGTGTTCAAAATCATGACGGTGCAAAGCCACAAGGCATAGGGGGTAGGGGGCGGCACGGTGACACAGTGGTTAGCGCTACTGCCTCACAGCTCCAGGGTTCCGGGTTCGATTCCCACTGTCTGTGCGGAGCGGTGTCCCTGTGTCTGGGCGGGTTTCCTCCGGGTGCTCCAGTTTCCTCCCACAGTCCAAAGATGTGCGGGTTAGGTGGATTGGCCGTGCTAAATTGCCCCTAAGTGTCCAAAAGATTCTCCCTCTGTGTACCCGAACAGGTGCCGGAATGTGGAGACTAGGGGCTTTTCACAGTCACTTCATTGCAGTGTTAATGTAAGCCTACTTGTGACAATAAAGATTATTACTGTAATTGAGGTTACTGGGTTTCGGGGATAGGGATGGAGGTGTGGATTTAGGTAGGGTGATCTTGGGGGCTGCACGGTAGCACAGTGGTCAGCACTTCTGCCTCACGGCGCCGAGGACCCGGGTTCGATCTCGGCCCTGGGTCACTGTCATGTGGTGTTTGCACATTCTCCCCATGTCTGTGTGGGCCACAACCCAAAAATGACCAGGTTAGGTGGATTGCCCCTTAATTGGAGAAAAATAATTGGGTACTTTAAACTTATATTAAAAAAAGGTAGGGTGTTCTTTCCAAGGATTGGTGCAGACTCGATGGGCCGAATGGCCTCCTGCACTGTGCGGTTCTATGAGTTAGGCCATTCGGCCCCATCAAATCTGCTCCACCATTCAATCATGGCTGATATGTTTGTCTGACCTGATTAATACTACGCTCCTGTATGCTTCACCCGATGCTGGTCTATGTATTTACATTGTGGACCTTGTGTTGCCCTATTATGTATTTTCTTTTATTCCCTTTTCTTCCCATGTACTGAATGATCTGTTGAGCTGCTTGCAGGAAAATACTTTTCACTGTACCTCGGTACACGTGACAATAAACAAATCCAATCCAATCATCCCCATTCTCCTGCCTTCTCCCCATAAACCCTGATCCCTTTATTTATTTTTTAATAAACATTTTATTGAGGTATTTCTGGTATTGTAACAACAACAAAATAAACAATGTACATGAAACTATAAACATTATGCAAAAGCCGTCTCCCTTCCTTACAGGTCCCACCTTTATTAACCCCCGACTCTAAGCTAAACTAACCCCCCCACCTCGCCTGACAATTAATTTTCCATGAAGAAGTCGACGAACGGTTGCCACCTCCGGGTGAACCCTAACATTGACCCTCTCAAGTCGAACTTGATTTTCCCCAAACAGAGAAAGCTAGCCATATCCGATAGCCAGGTCTCCGACTTTGGGGGCTCGGAGTCCCTCCAAGCTAATAGTATCCGTCTCCGGGCTACCAGGGAAGCAAAGGCCAGAACGTCTGCCTCTTTCTCCTCCTGGATTCCCGGGTCTTCCGACACCCCGAAAATCCCCACCTCTGGACTCGGTGCCACCCTTGTTTTTAACACCGTGGACATGACGTCCGCAAGCCCCTGCCAGAATCCCCTAAGCTTCGGACATGTCCAGAAGATGTGGACATGGTTCGCTGGCCCTCCCGTACACCTTGCACACCTATCTTCTACTCCAAAGAATCTGCTCATCCGGGCCACTGTCATGTGAGCCCGATGAACGACCTTGAATTGTATCAGGCTGAACCTGGTGCATGTTGCAGACGCGTTGACTCTACTCAACGTGTCCGCCCATAGACCATTCTCTATCTCTCCTCCCAGCTCCTCCTCCCACTTGCGCTTCAGCTCCTCCGTCTGTGTATCCTCTGACCCCATAGATTCCTTGTAAATGTCTGAGATGCTCCCTTCTCCTACCCCTCCTCTGAAACTACCCTGTCCTGAATCCCCCTTAGCGGTAGGAGTGGGAAGGTTGACACCTGTTTATGTAGAAAGTCCCCACCTGCAGATACCTGAATTAATTTCCCCTCGCCAACCCAAACTTCTCCTCCAGCGCCCTCATACTCGGAAAGCTTCCCTCTATAAACATATCCCCCATCCTCTCAATCCCTGCTCTCCGCCATATCCGGAAGCCCCCATCCATACTTCCCGGGGCAAACCGGTGATTATTACAGATTGGGGACCAGACCGATGCTCCCTCTGCTCCCACATGTCTCCTCCATTGCCCCCAGACTCTCAGGGCCGCCACCACCACGGGGCTGGTGGAGTACCGTGCCGGCGGGGACGGCAGAGGCGCAGTTACCAACGCCCCCAAACTGGTGCCCTTGCAAGAAGCCGCCTCCATACGCTCCCATGCCGACCCCTCCCCCACCACCCACTTCCTGATCATGTCTATATTCGCCGCCCAGTAATAGTAACTACAATTTGGCAGTGCCAGCCCGTCCTCTCCCCGACTCTGCTCAAGCATCACCTTCCTTACCCGCGGGGTCTTGCCCGCCCAAACAAAGCCAGTGATCACTTTGTTGGCCCGTTTAAAAAAGGACCGCGGAATGAAGATGGGGAGACACTGAAAGACAAACAGGAATCTCGGGAGTTCCGTCATCTTCACCATCTGCATCTCCCAGCCAGTGACAACAGAAGCACGTCCCACCTCCGAAAATCAGCCTTTATTTGATCTACTAGCCGGGCCAGATTTACTTTATGCAGCCGGTCCCATTCCCGCGCCACTTGAATGCCTCGGTACCTAAAGCTTCCCCCAACTAATCTAAACGGCAGCTCCCCAATCGCCTCTCCTGTCCCCTCGCCTGGACCGCAAACATCTCACTTTCCCCCATATTTAGCTTATACCCCGAAAACCGGCCAAATTCCCCCAGAATCCTCATGATTTCTTCCATCCCCTCTAATGGGTCTGATACATACAGAAGCAGGTCGTCTGCACAGAGCTAGACTCTGTGCTCTCTCTCTCTCTCCCCTCTCCCCCCCCCCCCCCCCCCCCCCCCCCCGGACCAGCCCCTTGAGGCTCTCAGAGCAATTGCCAACGGCTCTATAGCTAGCGCGAACAACAGTGGGGAGAGGGGGCATCCCTGTCTCGTCCCCCGGTGCAGTCTAAAATAGTCCGATGTCCTATTCATCCTTACACTTGCCACAGGAGCCTGATACAGCAACCTGACCCAGTCAATAAAGCCCCACCCAAATCCGAACAGTCCCAGTACCTCCCACAGATATTCCCATTCTACTCGATCAAAACCCTTCTCTGCATCCATTGCGATCACTACCTCCACTTCCCTACCTTCCGGGGGCATCATGATCATGTTTAACAACCTTCTTACATTGGCCAACATCTGCCTACCCGTAACAAACCCCGTCTTGTCCTCCCCAATAACGTCCGGAACACAATCCTCAATCCTGGAGGACAAAATTGTGGCCAGCAATTTAGCATCCACATTCAACAGGGATATCGGTCTGTAGGACCCACACAGCTCCGGGTTATTGTCCCGCTTCAGGATCAGCAAAATCGTGGCCTGTGACATCGTCGGGAGCAGCACCCCTCTTTCCCTTGCCTCATTGAACATCTTCATCACCACCGGCCCCAATATAACAGAGAACTTTTTATAGAACTCCACTGGGTACCCGTCTGGCCCCGGGGCTCTACCCGACTGCATGGCCTTCAGACCCTCCACTATCTCTTCCAACCCGATCGGGGCCCCCAGCCCTTCCAACTGCTCCCCGTCCACCTTTGGGAAATTCAGCCCCTCCAAGAAGTGCCTCATCCCCTCCGGCCCCGTAGGGGGTTCCGACCTATACAGCCTACTGTAGAAATCCCTAAACACCTTATTCACCCCGACTGAATCTCCAACCAGGATCCCATCTCCGTCATTTTCTTTCTCTATCTCCCTGGCTGCCTCCCTCTTTCTCAGCTGCTGTGCAAGAATTCTGCTGGCCTTCTCTCCATGCTCATAGATGGCCTCCCTCAACTTTCTCAGCTGCTCCACCGCCCTCCCTGTGGTTAACAAGCCGAACTCCGTCTGTAGCCTCCGCCGTTCCCTCTGGGGTCTCCGCATACTTCCTGTCGATCTGTAGTAACTCCTTAACCAGCCGGTCCGTCTCTGCTCTGTCCACCTTCTCCCTGTGGGCCCGTATCAAGATCAGCTCCCCTCTGACCACCACCTTCAGTGCTTCCCAGACCATCGCTGCTGAAATTTCCCCGTGTCGTTGACCTGCAGGTAGTTCTGAATACATTTCCTCAGCCGCTCACACACCCCTTCGTCAGCCAAAAGTCCCACATCTAACCTCCAGTGCGGGCGCTGCAGGTCAACTATACTAACCTGCAGGTCAACCCAGTGCGGAGCATGGTCTGAGATTGTAATCGCCGGGTACCCTGTGTCCACCACCCCAGCCAGCAAGGCCCTGCTCAAAATAAAGAAATCAATCCGGGAGTACACTTTATGCACGTGTGAGTAGAAGGAGAACCCCTTCACCCTCGGCTGCCCAAATTTCCATGGATCCACACACACACACACACACACACACACCCCCCCATCTGCTCCATGAACCCTTTTGGTTTCTTTGCCATTGATGGCACTATTCCTGTTTGACCGGTCCAAGCCAGGGTCAATAACTGTGTTGAAGTCCCCTCCCGTGACCAACCTATGCGGGTCCAGTATCTTCTCCAGCATCCTCTTCAAAAGCTCCACATCATCCCAATTTGGTGCAGACACATTTACTAATACCACCTGCACCCCCTCCAGTTTCCCACTGACCATAAGGTACCGACCTCCCACATCCGAGACTATTCTACCCGCCTCAAACACCACCCGCTTATTGATCAGGATCGCGAAGCCTCTAGTCTTTGAGTCTAGTCCCGAGTGAAAGACCTGACTGACCCAGCCTTTCCTCAGTCTAATCTGGTCAGTTACTCCAAGGTGCGTCTCCCGCAACATTACCAAGTCCGCCTTCAGTCCCCGAAGATGCGCGAACACGCGTTCCCTCTTGACCGGCCCATTTAACCCTCGTACATTCCAGGTGATCAGCCTAGTTGGGGGGCTCATTTCCCCCCCCCCCCCCCCTTCGCCGATGAGCCATCCCCTTTTTTGGGCCCACCTCCAGCCCATGCTCCGCGCCTCCACCGGTCCGCCCCCAGGCAGCTTCCGCCCCCAACCTCCTCTCTGTCCCTTAGCCAAAGTCCCTCCCACGTCAGCAGAACATTTACCCCCCCCCCGTAACAACACTCTGCAACCCAACACCTTTAATAAACTGAACATATGCACCCCCCCCCCCCCCCCCACTGCGCTTCCGTGAGCTAGCCCGCCCAGCTAGCTTGGTGGCCCCCATCCCTGGCGCCAGATAGCCTCCCACCTATTGTTCCCTCCCCCATTTACAAACATATTCCAACATCAAACAATCCCCACACAATTGCCTGACAGAAAGACACCAAGATCTAAACAAGCACACCTCCATCCCCCAACAGTGCAAATGAAAACCTTAACTCACTAAGCTCTACCGCTGGTCCCAAATCAATGCAAAAGGCATTACAAACAGCTTCCACAAAACGAAAAACTTTTTTTTTAAAGAACAGAAAAGCAAAAAAAGAAAAACAAGAACATTGCAGCAGAGTTCAAAAGTTCTCAGTCCACCACCAGTTCTTTCCTTTTCACAAAGTCCAGCGCGTCCTCAGGTGACTCAAAATAAAAGTGCTGTTCCTCATGCGTGACCCAGAAACGAGACGAATACAACAGTCCGAACTTCATCTTTTTCTCAAAAACGATTGACCTAATCTGGTTGAAGCCTGCTCTTCTCCTGGCCACCTCCACACTCAGGTCTTGGTAAACCCGCAGGATACTGTTGTCCCACTTCCAGCTCCGTGTCTGCTTGGCCCACTGTAGAATGCGCTCCTTATCCAAGTACCTGTGGAATCTCTCCACCGTTGCCCTCGGGGGTCTCCCATTCGCGGCTTCCTCGGGAGTGCTCTGTGAGCCCTGTCCACCTCCAAGGGCCAGGAGAATGGCCCATCCCCCAGCAGCTTCTCAAACATGCCCGCTGTGTGTGCCCCAGCGTCCGCTCCTTCGGACCCCTCCGGGAGCCCAACGATTCTCAAGTTCTGCCGGTGGGACCTGTTCTCTGGGTCCTCCACCTTCTCCAGGAGCTTCTTCTGCTGGTCTCTCAGCATCCCCACCTCCAACTCCACCACAGTTTCATGTTCTCCTGCTCAGCCAGCACCTTCTCCACCTTCTGGATCGCCCGATCATGGGCGTCCAATCTAAGCTCCAGCCGCTCAATTAACTCTTTTATAGAGTCCAAGCAGTCCCGTTTCTGCTCAGCAAAGCCTTCCTGAATAACTTGCATCAGCTGCTCCGTTGGCCGCTGGGTCGACAAACCAGAGGTCCGGTCCTCCCCCATGCTGTCTCCCCCATGCTGTCTCCGCCATGCTGTCTCCCCCATGCTGTCTCCCCCATGCTGTCTCCCCCATGCTGTCTCCCCCATGCTGTCTCCCCCATGCTGTCTCCCCCATGCTGTCTCCCCATGCTGTCTCCCCCATGCTGTCACCCCCATGCTGTCTCCGCCATGCTGTCTCCCCCATGCTGTCTCCCCCATGCTGTCTCCCCCATGCTGTCTCCCCCATGCTGTCTCCCCCATGCTGTCTCCCCATGCTGTCTCCCCCATGCTGTCACCCCCATGCTGTCTCCGCCATGCTGTCTCCCCCATGCTGTCTCCGCCATGCTGTCTCCCCCATGCTGTCTCCCCCATGCTGTCTCCCCCATGCTGTCTCCCCCATGCTGTCTCCGCCATGCTGTCTCCCGCTGCAGCTTTACCCCAAACCTTCTCTGTCTTTCTGTTTCTGCCTTTGCGAGCACTTCTAGTCCTCCTCTCCATGCACCGATGTGGGAATTCAGTACATAATTGCCTCTGTCATCAGTTTTACAATTCAAGTCCGGTAGAAAATCGGGGGAAAAGGCCCAAAAGTCTGACCAGAGCGGGAGCCAATGTGCGACTTACTCCTTCATAGCCGCCACCGGAAGTCCCCTGATCGATCCCCTTGTTAATCAAGAACCTATCTCCATCTCTGTGAACTCACTGAAACCTAGAAAATACTTATAGGGATAGACAGGGTAGATGTGGGTAAGATGTTTCCCTTGGGTTGGGGAGTCCAGAACAAGGTATAGTGGGGAATACAGAACAAGCCTTGAATCTATCATCAAGGATGAAATAGCGAGGCATCTGGATGGAAATTGTCCCATTGGGCAGACGCAGCATGGGTTTATAAAGGGCAGGTCGTGCCTAACTAATTTAGTGGAATTTTTTGAGGACATTACCAGTGCAGTAGATAACGGGGAGCCGATGGATGTGGTATATCTGGATTTCCAGAAAGCTTTTGACAAGGTGCCACACAAAAGGTTGCTGCATAAGATAAAGATGCATGGCATTAAGGGTAAAGTAGTAGCATGGATAGAGGATTGGTTAATTAATAGAAAGCAAAGAGTTGGGATAAATGGGTGCTTCTCTGGTTGACAAACAGTAGCTAGTGGTGTCCCTCAGGGATCCGTGTTGGGCCCACAATTGTTCACAATTTACACAAATGATTTGGAGTTGGGGACCAAGGGCAATGTGTCCAAGTTTGCAGACGGCACTTAAGATTTTTTTTAAAATTTAGAGTACCCAATTAATTTTTTCCAATTAAGGGGCAATTTAGTGTGGCCAATCCACCTACCCTGCACATCTTTGGGTTGTGGGGGCGAAACCCACGCAAACACGGGGAGAATGTATAAACTCCACACGGACAGTGATCCAGAGCCGGGATCGAACCTGGGACCTCGGCGCCGTGAGGCAGCAATGCTAACCATTTTGCCACCGTGCTGCCCGTAGACGACACTAAGATGAGTGGTAAAGCGAAAAGTGCAGAGGATACTGGAAGTTTGCAGAGGGATTTGGATAGGTTAAGTGAATGGGCTAGGGTCTGGCAGATGGAATACAATGTTGACAAATGTGAGGTTATCCATTTTGGTAGGAATAACAGCAAAAGGAATTATTATTTAAATGATAAAATATTAAAACATGCTGCTGTGCAGAGAGACCTGGGTGTGCTAGTGCATGAGTTGCAAAAAGTTGGTTTACAGGTGCAACAGGTGATTAAGAAAGCAAATGGAGTTTTGTCCTTCATTGCTAGAGGGATGGAGTTTAAGACTAGGGAGGTTATGCTGCAATTGTATAAGGTGTTAGTGAGACCACACCTGGAGTATTGTGTTCAGTTTTGGTCTCCTTACCTGAGAAAGGACGTACTGGCGCTGGAGGGTGTGCAGAGGAGATTCACTAGGTTAATCCCAGCGTTGAAGGGGTTGGATTATGAGGAGAGGTTGAGTAGACTGGGACTGTACTCGTTGGAATTTAGAAGGATGAGGGGGGGATCTTATAGAAACATATAAAATTATGAAGGGAATAGATAGGATAGATGCGGGCAGGTTGTTTCCACTGGCGGGTGAAAGCAGAACTAGGGGGCATAGCCTCAAAATAAGGGGAAGTAGATTTAGGACTGAGTTTAGGAGGAACTTCGTCACCCAAAGGGTTGTGAATCTATGGAATTCCTTGCCCAGTGAAGCAGTTGAGGCTCCTTCATTAAATGTTTTTAAGATAAAGATAGTTTTTTGAAGAATAAAGGGATTAAGGGTTATGGTGTTCGGGCCGGAAAGTGGAGCTGAGTCCACAAAAGATCAGCCATTGAATGGTGGAGCAGGCTCGAGGGGCCAGATGGCCGACTCCTGCTCCTAGTTCTTATGCTCTTATGTAAGGTGGCACAATTTCAAAATAAAGGGAAAAGCCACTTTGGACAGAGATGAGGAGAATCTTTGAAACTCTCTACCCCAGGCAGCTGTCACTGAGTACATTTAAACCCGAGATTGCCAATGACTTAAAATGATATGGAGATAGTAATTGAATGGCAGAGCAGACTTGATGGGCCGAAAGGCCTCTTCTTATTTAAGGCAGAGGTGGTTAACATAGAAATAGAACAGTACAGCACAGAACAGGCCCTTCGGCCCTCAATGTTGTGCCGAGCCATGATCACCCTACTCAAACCCACGTATCCACCCTATACCCGTAACCCAACAACCCCCCCTTAACCTTACTTTTATTAGGACACTACGGGCAATTTAGCCTGGCCAATCCACCTAACCCGCACATCTTTGGACTGTGGGAGGAAACCGGAGCACCCGGAGGAAACCCACGCACACACGGGGAGAACGTGCAGACTCCGCACAGTGACCCAGCCGGGAATCGAACCTGGGACCCTGGAGCTGTGAAGCATTTATGCTAACCACCATGCTACCCTGCTGCCCAGTTAAGAAAGGTGTTTTTTTTCAATTTTAATTTGCTGTGCTCTTCCCTTTAAATAGGTTTTCATCCGAATCCTTAACCCTGGCCAGTGAAGCAAATGCCTTTCTTTTCAAAATGGATTTCCACAGCAGCCATCAAAGGTAAGAGTTGGTGGGGACGCATTAATCTGTGGGTGGGACATGATAAACCCTAAAAGTTCTGACTCAAAGGTCAGGATGTTATATCCCGAGTCACTTTCACCACAGCAACGGGACGTGTCGCTTTAATACGTTTTTGTTCCTGAGCTGCTTCTCTGCTAAAATCATATTGGTTCAAGCTGGTGAGCTGATCATTCATTGGACTTGCAAGGATGATACCAGAAATGTGCGTACGTGACTATTGACAGGCTGGGTCTCTTCTCGGTGTGTGTGTGTGTATGTGTGTGTAGTGGTGGTGGTGGTGGGAGGGGGAGAGAGAGGGAGAGAGAGAGAAGGCTGAGAGGTGATCCGTATGAGGTTTGTAAAAATTATGAACATCGTTGATAGAGCGGATAGAGAGACGATGTCCCTTCTTGTGGAGAAGAGGCCGCCAACGTAGTAATAATCTTAATTAGCATCACTGTAGGCTTATATTAACACTGCGATGAAGTTACCGTGAAAATCCCCTAGTTGCCACATTCCGGCGCCTGTTCGGGTACACAGAGGGAGAATTCAGGATGTCCAATTCACCCAATAAGCACGTCTTTTGGGAGTTGTGGGAGGAAACCGGATCACCTGGAGAAACCCACGCAGACACGGGGAGAATGTGCAGACTCCCCACAGACAGTGACCCAAGCCGGGAATCGAACCCGGGTCCCTTGTGCTGTGAAGCAAAAGTGCTAACCACTGTGCTACCGTGCCACTCTTAAGATAAGTCACCAAGAAGTGCTGAATTTGGGTGCATTTAAGTGCTATAGTGAGAGTTTGGTGACTGAGAGATATTAAGGGTTTATTTTTTATTTTTATCTAAAGTCGAGTCTTTCTTTTATTTAGTTAATTAACTTAAAAGTTGCTGTTTGGTTGAGAAGAAGGTGAATTTTCAATCAGCTTTAAACAAACTCCTTGCAGCCGGAGTTTGTTAATTAGTTAATTGGATTAGGCCAGTTTTCAGAGGCTAGAGTCACCGTGTAAAGGTGAACCAGCTACAGTGCAGACTTCGGGAGGTCCCCTTTGGGAAGGGGCCATACTGGACCTGGTATTGGGGAATGATCCCGGCCAGGTGGTTGATGTTTCAGTCGGTGATTACTTTGGGAATAGCGATCACAATTCCGTAAGTTTTAGAATACTCATGGACAAGGACAAGAGTGGTCCGAAAGGAAGAGTGCTAAATTGGGGAAAGGCAGAGTATAACAAAATTCGGCAGGAGCTAGGGAATGTGGATTGGAAGCAGCAGTTTAAGGGTAAATCCACATTTGAAATGTGGAAGTCTTTTAAGGAAAGGTTGATTAGAGTGCAGGACAGACATGTTCCTGTGAAAATGAAAGATAGAAATGGCAAGATTAGGGAACCATGGATGACGGGTGAAATTGTGAGACTAGCTAAGATGAAAAAGGAAGCATACATAGGATCGAGGCAACTCAAAACTGATGAAGCTTTGGAGGAATATCGGGAAAGTAGGACGAATCTCAAACACGCAATAAAGAGGGCTAAAAGGGGGTCATGAAATATCTTTGGCTAACAGGGTTAAGGAAAATCTCAAAGCATTTTATTCGTATGCAAGGAGCAAGAGGGTAACTAGAGAAAGGATTGGCCCACTTAAAGACAAAAGAGGATTCAGAGGAAATGGGTGAGATTCTTAATGAGTACTTTGCATCGGTATTCACAAAGGACAAGACGGATGTTGAGGCTAGGGATGGATGTTTAAATACTCTCGGTCAAGTTGTCATACGGAAGGGGGAAGTTTTGGGTATTCTAAAAGACATTAAGGTGGACAAGTCCCCAGGACCGGATGGGATCTATCCCAGGTTTCTGAGGGAAGCGAGGGTCGAAATAGCTGGGGCCTTAACAGATATCTTTGCAGCATCCTTGAGCACGGGTGAGGTCCCGGAGGACTGGAGAATTGCTAATGTTGTCCCTTTGTTTAAGAAGGGTAGCAGGGATAATCCAGGGAATTATAGACCTGTGAGCTTGACGTCAGTGGTAGGCAAACTGTTGGAGAAGATACTGAGGGATAGGATCTATTCACATCTGGAAGAAAATAGACTTATCAGTGATAGGCAGCATGGTTTTGTGCAGGAAAGGTCATGTCTTACAAACCTAATAGAATTCTTTGAGGAAGTGACAAAGTTAATTGATGAGGGAAGGGCTGTAGATGTCGTATACATGGACTTTAGTAAGGCGTTTGATAAAGTTTCCCATGGCAGGTTGATGGAAAAAGTGAAGTCGTATGGGGTTCAGGGTGTACTAGCTAGATGGATAAAGAACTGGCTGGGCAACAGGAGACAGAGAGTAGTGGTGGAAGGGAGTGTCTCAAAATGGAGAAGGGTGACTAGTGGTGTTCCACAGGGATCCGTGCTCGGATCACTGTTGTTTGTGATCTACATAAATGACCTGGAGGAAGGTATAGGTGGTCTGATTAGCAAGTTTGCAGATGATACTAAGATTGGTGGAGTTGCAGATAGCGAGGAGGACTGTCAGAGAATACAGCAAAATATAGATAGATTGGAGAGTTGGGCAGAGAAATGGCAGATGGAGTTCAATCCAGGCAAATGTAAGGTGATGCATTTTGGAAGATCAAATTCAAGAGCGGACTATATGGTCAATGGAAGGGTCTTGGGGAAAATTGATGTGCAGAGAGATCTGGGAGTTCAGGTCCATTGTACCCTGAAGGTGGCAACGCAGGTTGATAGAGTGGTCAAGAAGGCATACAGCATGCTTGTCTTCATCGGACGGGGTATTGAGTACAAGAGTCGGCAGGGCATGTTACTTTGTATAGGACTTTGGTTCGGCCACATTTGGAATACTGCATGCAGTTCTGGTCGCCACATTACCAGAAGGATGTGGATGCCTTGGAGAGGGTGCAGAGGAGGTTCACCAGGATGTTGCCTGGTATGGAGGGTGCTAGCTATGAAGAAAGGTTGAATAGATACGGATTGTTTTCGTTGGAAAGACGGAGGTTGAGGGGGGACCTGACTGAGGTCTACAAAATTATGAGAGGTATGGACAGGGTGGATAGCAACAAGCTTTTTCCAAGAGTGGGGGTGTCAGTTACAAGGGGGTCACGATTTCAAAGTGAGAGGGGGAAAATTTAAGGGAGATGTGCGTGGAAAGTTTTTTACGCAGAGGGTGGTGGGTGCCTGGAACGCTTTACCAGCGGAGGTGGTAGAGGCAGGCATGATAGCATCATTTAAGAAGCATCTAGACAGGTATATGAACGGGCGGGAACAGAGGGAAGTAGATCTTGGAATATAGGAGACAGGTTTAGATAAAGGATCTGGATCGGCACAGGCTGGGAAGGCCGAAGGGCCTGTTCCTGTGCTGTAATATTCTTTGTTCTTTGTCTTTGTTTGCACTCTGTGCTGAATTTGGGTGCATTTGAGTGCTACAGAGAGAGTTTGGTGACTGAGGGAATGAGGTGAGGAAGGAGCAAGGTGCTCCTTTCATTTCATTTCTGACATTTCCTCAAAGAGCGAGAAGGGAGCCGGGAGTTTACAGAGAGTACAGCTGACTGGGAGCAGAGTCGGAGGGCGGAGTTCCAGCTGGTCCACAGGGCAGCTGTATTCTGTAAGGTAAAAGGGAATGGAGGCTAGGGCAGTTGCATCCTCCTCCTGTAGGATGTGGGTGGTGAGGGATACCACCGGTGTCCCCGTTGACTATACCTGCGGGAAGTGCACCCAACTCCAGCTCCTCAGAGACCGTGTTAGAGAACTGGAGCTGGAGCTGGATGAACTTCGGATCATCCGGGAGGCAGAGGGGGTAATAGAGAAGAGTTACAGGGTGGTAGCTACACCCAAGGTACTGAACAAGAGTAGCTGGGTTACAGTCAGGGGAAGGAAAACAAACGGAACAGACAGTGCAGGGATCTCTCGTGGATGTTCCCCTTCAAAACAAGTATACCGTTTTAGATGCTGTTGGGGGGGATGATCTTCTGGGGGAAGGCCCCAGCGGCCAGGTCTCTGGCTCTGGGGCTCAGAAGGGAAGGGGGATAACAGAAAAGCAATAGTGATTGGAGACTCAATGGTTAGGGGAATGGATAGGAGATTCTGTGGTCGCGAGCGAAACTCCCGGAAGGTATGTTGCCTCCCGGGTGCCAGGGCCAGGGATGTCTCGGATCGTGTCTTCAGGATCCTTAAGGGGGAGAGGGAGCAGCCAGACGTCGTGGTGCACATTGGTACCAACGACGTAGGTAGGAAAAGGGGTGTGGATGTAATAAACGAGTTTAGGAGTTAGGCTGGAAGTTAAAAGCCAGGACAGACAGAGTTGTCATCTCTGGTTTGTTGCCGGTGCCACGTGATAGTGAGGCTAGGAATAGGAAGAGAGTGTAGTTGAACACGTAGCTGCAGGAATGGTGTAGGAGGGGGGGCTTCAGGTATTTGGATAATTGGAGCGCATTCGGGGGAAGGTGGGACCTGTACAAGCAGGACAGATTGCATCCGAACCAGAGGGGCACCAATATCCTGGGGGGGAGGTTTTCTAGTGCTCTTCGGGAGGGTTTAAACTAATTTAGCAGGGGAATGGGAACCGGACTTGTAGTCCAGCAACTAAGGTAGCCGATGTTCAGGACGTCAAAGCGTGTAGTGAGGCAGTGGGGAAGGTAACACTGACAAAGGAGAGTACTTGCAGGCAAGGAGATGGGTTGAAGTGTGTATACTTCAACGCAAGAAGCATCAGGAATAAGGTGGGTGAATTTAAGGCATGGATCGGTACTTGGGACTACGATGTGGTGGCCATCACGGAAACTTGGATAGAAGAGGGGCAGAAATGGTTGTTGGAGGCTCCTGGTTATAGATGTTTAAATAAGATTAGGGAGGATGGTAAAAGAGGTGGGGGGTTGCATTATTAATTAGAGATAGTATAACAGCTGCAGAAAGGCAGTTCGAGGGGGATCTGCCTACTGAGGTAATATGGGTTGAAGTCAGAAATAGGAAAGGAGCAGTCACCTTGTTGGGAGTTTTCTATAGGCCCCCAATTGCAGCAGAGATGTGGAGGAACAGATTGGGAAACAGATTTTGGAAAGGTGCAGAAGTCACAGGGTAGTAGTCATGGGCGACTTCAACTTCCCAAACATTGAGTGGAAACTCTTTAGATCAAATAGTTTGGATGAGGTGGTGTTTGTGCAGTGTGTCCAGGAAGCTTTTCTAACACAGTATGTAGATTGTCCGACCAGTTGGATAACGAACTGGCTAACCGATAGAAGTCAGAGAGTGGTGGTGGATGGCAAATATTCGGCCTGGAGCCCAGTTACCAGTGGCGTACCACAGGGATCAGTTCTGGGTCCTCTGCTGTTTGTGATTTTCATTAACGACTTGGATGAGGGAGTTGAAGGGTGGGTCAGTAAATTTACAGATGATATGAAGATTGGTGGAGTTGTGGATAGTGAGGAGGGCTGTTGTCGGCTGCAAAGAGACATAGATAGGATGCAGAGCTGGGCTGAGAAGTGGCAGATGGAGTTTAACCCTGAAAAGTGTGAGGTTGTCCATTTCGGAAGGACAAATATGAATGCGGAATACAGGGTTAACGATAGGGTTCTTGGCAATGTGGAGGAGCAGAGAGATCTTGGGGTCCATGTTTATAGATCTTTGAAAGCTGCCACTCAAGTGGATAGAGCTGTGAAGAAGGCCTATGGTGTGCTAGCGTTCATTAGCAGAGGGATTGAATTTAAGAGCCTTGAGGTGATGATGCAGCTGTACAAAACCTTGGTAAGGCCACATTTGGAGTACTGTGTGCAGTTCTGGTCGACTCATTTTAGGAAGGATGTGGAAGCTTTGGAAAAGGTGCAAAGGAGATTTACCAGGATGTTGCCTGGAATGGAGAGTAGGTCTTACGAGGAAAGGTTGAGGGTACTCGGCCTTTTCTCATTAGAACGGAGAAGGATGAGGGGCGACTTGATAGAGGTTTATAAGATGATCAGGGGAATAGATAGAGTAGACAGTCAGAGACTTTTTCCCCGGGTGGAACAAACCATTACAAGGGGACATAAATTTAAGGTGAATGGTGGAAGATATAGGGGGGATGTCAGAGGTAGGTTCTTTACCCAGAGAGTAGTGGGGGCATGGAATGCACTGCCTGTGGTAGTAGTTGAGTCGGAAACATTAGGGTCCTTCAAGCAGCTATTGGATAGGTACATGGATTACGGTAGAATGATGGGGTGTAGATTAATTTCTTAATCTAGGACAAAAGTTTGGCACAACATCGTGGGCCGAAGGGCCTGTTCTCTGCTGTATTTTTCTATATTCTATGAAACCCAAGAGGGAATTCGGGAGAAACATCTTTGCATGGTGACACAGTGGGACTGTGTAACCCGCTACCACAGGGAGAGATTGAAGTGAACAGATACAGTTGATGGGGGGCACGATGGTTAGCACTGTGGTGAATGGCCTGTTTCTGCACCGTACACCATGTCTCAACCTTCTGTCTGAGGTTTGGAATACAGAGCAGAAAATACATTTTTAAAAAGTATTTAATTGTCAGTAACTTTGACACCCAAGGACCATGAAAAGGTGCCGAGAAAAGGTTGAATAATTATAAAGAGTTTGAACATAAAATTTGTTCATTTTTCATAATTAATATCAGGATCTTTTTATTGCCCCATAAAGTTTTCTTTTTTTTTCTTTCTTCTTTTTTTTAATTTAGAGTACCCAATTCATTTTTTTTTCCAATTAGAGGGCAATTTAGTGTGTTCGATCCACCTACCCTGCACATCCTTGGGTTGTGGGGCCGAAACCCACGCAGACACGGGGAGAATGTGCAAACTCCACACGGACAGTGACCCAGGGCCGGGATCGAACCTGGGACCTCGGCGCCGTGAAGCAACAGGGCTAATCCACTGCGCCACCGTGCTGCCCTATTGCCCCATTAATGACATTTGCCAGCAAATTTTGATTTCGTTTTTGCTACTATTGAGTTGCAAGGTTTGATAAAAATTGTGGAATTTGCTTCTATGCCTGCTGTAGATTTTTCACTGAGCAAGTGTAGTAGAGAATTGTGAAATGCAGTGTTACCTTTTCAGAGAGGGAAGGGGGAGCACGGGGCAGTGTTCAGTGTTCACCTATTCCACCAGCTTTCCTCTAATCTTTATTAGTGTCACAAGTAGGTTTACATCAACACCACAATGAAGTTACTGTGAAAGGCCCCTGGTTGGCACACTCCTGCGCCTGTTCGGGTACACGGAGGGAGAATTCAGAATGTCCAATTCACCTGACAAGCACGTCTTTCGGGACTTGTGGGAGGAAACCGGAGCACCCGGAGGAAACCCACGTAGACACGGGGAGAACGAGCGGCAGACACTCCACAGACAGTGACCGAAGCCGGGAATCGAACCCGGGTTCCTGGTGCTGTGAAGCAACAGTGCTAACCACTGTGCTGCCGTGCTGCCCGAGAGCACAGACAGCTGTCCCAGCTTTCTGTGGGCCATCCCTCGATGGGTCAAACTCCTGCATTGCTAGCCCAGTGACATAACCACTACACCACCTTTGCTCTACTGTTGCTCAGAGTGCTTTCCCACTTATTCTTTTCACACAGGTCTCTGCCGTGAACTGAGTTTCACCGTCCCCTGGGGCCACATAGCGGCCAAGGCTTGGAACCATCCCAGTGGGCGGCCAGTATTGTGCCTGCACGGCTGGGCAGATAATGCAAATACTTTTGACCGTCTTATCCCGTTACTTCCAGAAGGTGAGTATCATTGATTTTGTGACAGAAAGCACCAGCTTTTTTTTAAGATCATCGAAAAGGCCAATGAATTTTATCTCAAGGGGGTTGAATTGGATACTTCTGCCTCTGCTCATGCCTACCGAAACCCTCATTTTTTGCCTTTGTTACTCCTTGACACCTATTCCAGTGTTCTCCACTCCCCTGCTTTGCACCTCCCTCTGTAGACCATAGGAAATAGGAGTAGGCCTTCCAGCCTTTGGAGCCTGTTCCGCTATTCAGCACAATTGTGGCTAGTCCTTTATATAATCCATAAAATCCCTACAGTGAAGAAGGAAGCCATTTGGCCCATCGAGGCTGCACTGACCCTCCAAAAGAGCACCCCACCTAGTCCCACTATCCCACCCTGTAACCCCAGTTATCCTGCACATCTCCGGACACAAAGGGGGAATTTGGCACGGCCAATCCCCCTAACCTATACATCTTTGGACTGTGGGAGGAAACCAGAGCACCCGGCGGAAACGCACGCACACACGGGGAGGACGTGCAGACTCCACACAGACAGTGACCCAGCCGGGAATCGAACCTGGGACCCTGGCGCTGTGAGGCAGCAGTGCTAACCATTGTGTCGTCACGCTAACTCACGCCACACTCTCGCGCTTTCTCCATAGCTCTCGGATGGCTTGAGTCTAAAATCTAGTCTAGAAATGAGCTCATTCCGCCCATGTCCTCACCAGCAGCAAATCGTGCTCCCGTGTGCGCCCGGAACTACACGACGCCTGCTTAAGTAACGGCTCAATTTTAAAGTTTTAATCTTTGTTTTAAATCCCTCCGTACCCTCGCCCTTCCGATGGCTGCAACCTCCTCCACCCCTACAACTCTCCGAAACACCTGTACTTCTCCATTTCTGGCCTCGATTTTAAGGGCTCTGTGTCTCCAGCTGCCTGGGCCCTCGGCTCTGGAATTTCCTGCCCAAATCTCCCCACCACACTTTCTTCATTTTCAGATCCACCTAAATTAAAACCTACCTCTTTGACCGAGCTTTTGCTCAGCTGCATTGTGTGGGTCTAAGTCAGATTTGTTCACTGATACTCCATTGAAGTGCCTTGGGACAGATCACATTAAAAACTCGATATAAAGACATTTTTATTGAATACAAAAATGAGGAATTGATGCTTCCATGTTACAGACCTTTAAAATTGGAGTAATTGTGCTCAATGTTGTGCTCTCCACCTTAGAAAAGGTTATAGTGGCCTTGGAGTGGACATATTGCATTTTTACCAGACTGATGTTTGAGTTTGAAGGTTAAATTGAGGACAGGTTGCACAGAGTAGGCTGGTATTTCCTTAAGTACTGAAGATTAGAGGTGATTTAACCGAGGAATGTATTAAAAGGATTCAGTCAGGTAAATACAGAGAGACATTCAAGAGCTGAATGAGTGCAGCTCCAACAACACACAAGAAGCTGGACACCATCCATGACAAAGCAGCCCCCCTTGATTGGCACCCCATCATTTACAAACATTCACTCCCTCCACCACAGACGCACAGTGGCAGCCGTGTGTACCATCTACAAGATGCACTGCAGCAACTCACCCAAGGTTCCTTAGACGGCACCTTCCAAACCCACGACCACTCGAATCATGGAATCCCTACAGAGCTGAAGGAGGCCATTTGGCCCATCACGTCAGTACCGACCCTCCAAATGAGCACTCCACCCAGGTCCACTCCTCTACTCTATCCCTGTGACTCTGTAACCTACCCTGCACATCCCTGGACAAAGGGGCAGTTTAGCATGGCCAGTCCACCTAACCGGCACATCTTTGGACCACCATCCAGAGGTTCGAGAACGACAAGGGCGGCAGCAGACACATGGGAACGCCACCACCTGGAACCTCCCCTCCAAGTCTACTTACCATCCTGATTTAGAAATACATCAGCCAGTCCTTCACTCTCACTGGGCCAAAATCCTGGAACTCCCTCCCTAACAGCACAGCAGATGTACCTACACCACCTGGACTGCAACGGGTTCAAGAAGGCAGCTCACCATCACCTTCTCAAGGGGGGCAATTAGGGATGGACAATAAATGCGGGTCCTACCCAGTCATGCCCATGTCTCACAAACGAACAAGGGGACTTAGCCTGGAGGTTGGGGCTGGGCCTTTCAGCAGTTCATGTCGGCAAGCATTTCACACACAGGAGTGGAAATCTGAAACTCTTATCCCATTCCCCACCTTCTGCAAAAAATGATGTGGATCAACTGGAGCTGGATAGATTTTGTTGGATTTGGCTGTCGGAGGCAGGTTAATGGAATTGAGGTACAGATCCACTATGTTCTGATTAACTGGAAGAACAGGCCAGAGGGAATTGAAGGGCAGCACGGTAGCATGGTGGTTAGCATAAATGCTTCACAGCTCCAGGGTCCCAGGTTCGATTCCCGGCTGGGTCACTGTCTGTGTGGAGTCTGCACGTCCTCCCCGTGTGTGCGTGGGTTTCCTCCGGGTGCTCCGGTTTCCTCCCACAGTCCAAAGATGTGCAGGTTAGGTGGATTGGCCATGCTAAATTGCCCATAGTGTCCTAAAAGTAAGGTTAAGGGGGGGGGGGGGTTGTTGGGTTACGGGTATAGGGTGGATACGTGGGTTTGAGTAGGGTGATCATTGTTCGGCACAACATCGAGGGCCGAAGGGCCTGTTCTGTGCTGTACTGTTCTATGTTCTATGTTCTATCTCCTGTTTCTGTGTGTGCAGGGAGGTGCTGATGGGGGCTGCGTCCTGTTGAGGAGGCCTTAAGGACGGCAGGGTGTAGCAGTGGTTAGCACTGCTGCCTTAAGGCGTCGAGGACCCGGGTTCGATCTCGGCCGCAGGTCGCAGTCCGTGTGGGTTTTCCACATTCTACCCCTGTCTGCGTGGGTCTCATCCCCACAACCCAAAGATGTGCAGAGTAGGTGGATTGGCCACGCTAAATATGGATGACGATCGTCCAGGACCAGAGCTCAAAGATCAACAACAGACGCTTCAGGGTCAGTACTGAGGTAGTGCTGCACTGTCAGAGGGTCAGTACTGAGGGAGTGCTGCACTGTCAGAGGGTCAGTACTGAGGGAGCGCTGCACTGTCAGAGGGTCAGTACTGAGGGAGTGCCGCACTGTCAGAGGGTCAGTACTGAGGGAGTGCCACACTATCAGAGGGTCAGTACTGAGGGAGTGCCGCACTATCAGAGGGTCAGTACTGAGGGAGCGCCGCACTGTCAGAGGGTCAGTACTGAGGGAGCGCTGCACTGTCAGAGGGTCAGTACTGAGGGAGTGCTGCACTGTCAGAGCGTCAGTACTGAGGGAGCGCTGCACTGTCAGAGGGTCAGTACTGAGGGAGTGCCGCACTGTCAGAGGGTCAGTACTGAGGGAGTGCCACACTATCAGAGGGTCAGTACTGAGGGAGTGCCGCACTATCAGAGGGTCAGTACTGAGGGAGTGCCGCACTGTCAGAGGGTCAGTACTGAGGGAGTGCTGCACTCTCAGAGGGTCAGTACTGAGGGAGTGCTGCACTGTGGGAGGGTCAGTACTGAGGGTGCTGCACTGCCAGAGGGTCAGTACTGAGGGAGTGCCGCACTGTCAGAGGGTCAGTACTGAGGGTGCTGCACTGTCAGAGGGTCAGTACTGAGGGAGTGCTGCACTGTCAGAGCGTCAGTACTGAGGGAGTGCCGCACTGTCAGAGGGTCAGTACTGAGGGAGAGCCGCACTGTCAGTGGGTCAGTACTGAGGGAGCGCTGCACTGTCAGAGGGTCAGTACTGAGGGAGTGCTGCACTGTCAGAGAGTCAGTACTGAGGGAGTGCCGCACTGTCAGAGGGTCAGTACTGAGGGAGTGCCGCACTGTCAGAGGGTCAGTACTGAGGGAGAGCCGCACTGTCAGTGGGTCAGTACTGAGGGAGCGCTGCACTGTCAGAGGGTCAGTACTGAGGGAGTGCTGCACTGTCAGAGGGTCAGTACTGAGGGAGTGCCGCATTGTCAGAGGGTCAGTACTGAGGGAGTGCCGCACTGTCAGAGGGTCAGTACGTTGGGAGTGCTGCACTGTCAGAGGGTCAGTACTGAGGGAGCGCTGCACTGTCAGAGGGTCAGTACTGAGGGAGCGCTGCACTGTCAGAGGGTCAGTACTGAGGGAGTGCTGCACTGTCAGAGCGTCAGTACTGAGGGAGCGCTGCACTGTCAGAGGGTCAGTACTGAGGGAGTGCCGCACTATCAGAGGGTCAGTACTGAGGGAGCGCTGCACTGTCAGAGGGTCAGTACTGAGGGAGTGCCGCACTGTGGGAGGGTCAGTACTGAGGGTGCTGCACTGCCAGAGGGTCAGTACTGAGGGAGTGCCGCACTGTCAGAGGGTCAGTACTGAGGGAGTGCTGCACTGTCAGAGGGTCAGTACTGAGGGAGTGCCGCACTGTCAGAGGGTCAGTACTGAGGGAGCGCTGCACTGTCAGAGGGTCAGTACTGAGGGAGCGCCGCACTGTCAGAGGGTCAGTACTGAGGGAGTGCCGCACTGTCAGAGGGTCAGTACTGAGGGAGTGCTGCACTGTCAGAGGGTCAGTACTGAGGGAGTGCCGCACTGTCAGAGGGTCAGTACTGAGGGAGTGCTGCACTGTCAGAGGGTCAGTACTGAGGGAGTGCTGCACTGTCAGAGGGTCAGTACTGAGGGAGTGCCACGCTGTCAGAGGGTCAGTACAGAGGGAGTGCCGCACTGTCAGAGGGTCAGTACTGAGGGAGTGCCGCACTGTCAGAGGGTCAGTACTGAGGGAGTACCGCACTGTCAGAGGGTCAGTACTGAGGGAGTGCTGCACTGTCAGAGGGTCAGTACTGAGGGAGTGCTGCACTGTCAGAGGGTCAGTACTGAGGGAGTGCCGCACCGTCAGAGGGTCCGTTCACTGGCAGCGGGGAGATGATGGGGTAATGGTAATGCCACTGGACTAAAAATCCAGAGGCCCAGGCTGCCACTCTGGCGACGTGAATTTGAATCTCACGGCAGCTGGTGAAATTTAAATTCAATGAATAAAATCGCCATTATTCTGGTTATTCTCAGCCTTAGCGACCATGAGACTGTTGCTGTGACAACCCATCTGGTTCACTAATGTCCTTCAGGGAAGGAAATCTGCCGTCCTTACCTGGTCTGGCCGACATGTGACTCTAGCTACATGTGGCTGCCTTATAACTGCCCTCTGAAATGGGCGAGCAGGGTAATTAGGGATGGGCAACAGATGCTGGCCTAGCCAGCAATGCCCCACTCCCAGGAAAGAATTAACTAAAAATAAATATCACGTTTGTGGATCTGAATCAGTTACAGTTAATGAGCTCAGACCTTTCTGAAAATTGTGCTCCTGGAGTTGGCCATCGCTGGGCCTAACTGAGAAGTGAACTTCATTTCACCGGGGAAAATGGTTGTTCTGCAGAGACGACGGGCGAGATTCTCCGTTCCCGATTTCCTAATCGGTGATCGGGTAGAGAATCCATTTTTACGACCGAATCAGGGCCGGCGCCTGTTTTACGCAGGTTGCAAATGCTCCGGCCCCTCCAAAACGGCATCATCGGGGGAGTACGCCGATGGGACGGCCTCAGGACGTCACCTGAAGACCCTCCCTGATGCTCCGCCCCCCGATGGGCCGAGTTCACGGCAGCGCCGTGCGGGAACGTGGCGGCTGGCGACTGTGTCCAGCGCCGTCACAGTCGGGCGAGAGCCGTGCTGCTGGCCGGAGGGGCTTCGGTGAGGGTCAGGGGTCTGGTGGGGGTTGTCCAGGGGGGGTACTATCTGGCAGGTCGGGTCCATGCACAGCCAGCACCATGTTGTACGGCGCGACCGCTGCATGTCGTCGCTGTGCACGTGCGCGGCCATGGGCTCGGCTTTCGCGGAATCCGGCTATTTTACGTGGCACAGCTGCTAGCCCCTCATCGGTCGCAGTATCGGCGCTGATTTTCCCCACGGATCCTCCGGGCATGGCCCCAAAATCGAAGAGTTTAGCCCGACGTGTACTGACTACGCTTTCCTCTTTCAGAATTTTATTACGTGGCGTTTGACTTCCCTGGCCATGGTGTGTCGTCCCACCGGCCCCCTGGTATACCCTATTACTTCACGGAATACATTTCTGACGTGCGGAGAGTGATGGATGGTAAGTTTCAGATTCTCGAAAGGGTTTGGCAGGGTGAGGGAGGGGGGACACCTTTACTCAGCTCCGTTTCCAGCCCAATATGACTTCAGCTGGAGCGAGGTGGGTTTAAGCTGTTGAAGAGTTGGGGTGGGGCATGTGGAGCAAAAGAGACGTGCAGTCACGGTCGTGATGGGAGAAATGGGGCATCAAACCTCCACAGCCCAGGCAGTACAGCACAAACCCAGCAAGTTAATGACCAGATTCAATTTTCTTTGGTGATCTTGGCTGAAGGATCACGTGGCCACAACACCAAAGAGAACTCCACTGCTCTTCCTTGAATAGTGAGGTTCGACCTTCAGCGTTGCCCTGAACAGGGAAACTGTAATCCAGGCTGATGCTCCGATGCCGCGGGGACACAGCACGCGGAGACATCAAACCCCCTCCGCTTTCTCAGGTGGATGGAAACGATCCCACCCCACTCTTCAAAGAAAGGTGCAGCACGCTAGCACAGTGGTTAGCACTGCTGCTTCACAACTCCAGGGTCCCAGGTTCGATTCCTGGCTTGGGTCACTGTCTGTACGGAGTCTGCACATTCTCCCCGTGTGTGCGTGGGTTTCCTCCGGGTGCTCCGGTTTCCTCCCAAAGTCCAACGAGGCGCAGGTTAGGTGGATTGGCCGTGATAAATTGCCCTTAGTGTCCAAAAAGGATAGGTAGAGTTACGGGGATAGGGTGGAGGCATGGGCTTAAGTAGGGTGCTCTTTCCAAGAGCCGGTGCTGACTCGATGGGCTGAATGGCCTTCTTCTGCACTGTAAATTCTATGATAAAAGCAGGCGCGCCCTGCCCAATATTTATACCTCGAGCAACGCCAGGATCGTTATCTTGGTGTTATTTTTGGAATCTTGCTGTGCCAAATTGGCAGCCATGTTTCCGACAAGAGAGTGGCTGCACTTTCAAAATACTTCACTGGCTGTGAAGCATTTTGGGACTTCCTGAGGATCCAAATTCTAAATGCAATTTCTTTCCTCTTTAAACATGAACAGAGATGTTTCAGCATTACTTGGTCTTGGCCGGAAACATCAGCTGGAGATTTCAACCGACCCCTCCAATCACAGTCTTAATGTCCACTGCTGGTTGTGTGTGGGCAGGGAGGGGGAGGAGAGCTGTGACAACATCCCATAACCTGCAGCACCTGACACCCAGGCTCCAGCAAAGGTGCTTGAAGAAAATGCCAAACTACTAACGTCCTGGGGGGGTTACCATTAACAAGAATCTGAACTGGACTAGCCGTATAAATACAGTGGTTACCAGAGCAGGTCAAAGGCTAGGAATCCTGTGGAAAGTAACCCACCTCCTGACTCCACAAAGCCTGTCCGTCATCTACAAGGCACAAGTCAGGAGTGTGATGGAATACACTCCACTTGCCTGGATGAGTGCAGCTCCAACAACACTCGAAGCCCAACACCATCCAGGACAAAGCAGCCCCGCTTGATTGCTCCTCCTTCCACAAACATTCAAACCCTCCACCACCGACGCATAGTCGTCAGCTGTGTGTACCATCTACACGATGCACGGCAGGAACTTACCAAGGTTCCTTAGGCAGCACCTTCCAAACCCACAACCACTACCATCTAGAAGGACGAGCAGCAGATACCTGGGAACATCACCACCTGGAGGTTCCCCTCCAAGTCACTCACCACCCCGACTTGGAAATATATTGACCGCTCCTTCACTGCCGCTGGGTGAAAACCCTGGTATTCCCTCCGTAACAGCACAGTGGATATACCCGCACCTCAGGTACTCCAGCGGTTCAAGAAGGCAGCTCACCCCCACCTTCTGAAGGGCAACTCGGAATGGGCAATAAATGCTGGCCTAACCAGCGATAAGCCGTAGATGAAATTTTAAAAATGTATGGAACTTGCCCCTGTTGAGGAGTTGACATCTGCAGGAGAGGAGGGCTGGAAATTGATGAGACATTAAAACTTCAAATGTGCTTCTGATCTTATTTCATTTTCTTATTACAGCCTTGAACTTGAATAGATTCAGCATTTTAGGCCACAGCATGGGTAAGTGGTCAGCCAAATTAATCCAAAAATTCCATTATTGTCGCTGCACATACAAAGTCCAAACCAGGTGTAGTCTTCAGGTGAAATGGGGTTAGAGACCAACGTAATATGTAATTGTCAAGTGTGATAAATGTAGAAATTGACATATTTTATTTCACATTCTGTGGCAGTAATGTTATTTAAAAACCCTGGTTTAAAATGAATACAGGCAGTGTGTCTACTAAAGCTATGATGTGGAGATGCTGGCGTTGGGCTGGGGTGAGGACAGTAAGAAGTCTTACAACTCCAAGTTAAAGTCCAACAGGTTTGTTTCAAATCCCTAGCTTTCGGAGCACTGCTCCTTCCTCAGGTGAATGAAGAGGTATCATTCACCTGAGGAAGGAGCAGTTCTCCGAAAGCTAGGGATTTGAAACAAACCTGTTGGACTTTAACCTGGAGTTGTAAGACCTCTTACTCTACTAAAGCTGTAATTAAAGAGTTGTAAAAGGTGAGGTAGTAATTGATTCCTACCACTTACTTAAGTTACAGATAAAAGGCTAATGGAATTGTGTTTTGATTGCTGGAGATTCACTGGAGCATTGGTAATTTAGGAGGGGTGTGGTGTTTAGCCCTAGCAAAGCAGGTCATGGAATTTTCTGGGAAACAGATATAATTCATGGAAGGAGCCAGGTTTGTCTGTCTGTTTTGCAGTCTTATTAGAATATTTTAGATTGAACAGGGGTTTTGCCAAATGTTGAGCTGTTGGGTTGAGCGGAAGGGCACTGGATCTGCTCTAGAAAGGAACCCTCTCCAAAAGTCTACACAACTAAGCAAGTGACCTGTTTTGTTAACTTTATTTATAAGTGGCATTTGAACTGTATTGTATTGTATATTTGGAATTAGTGGCAAGTGTAGATAGTAAGTCACCAAGCTAATGTGATTAATTCTGTGTTTAAATTAAAGTTTGTTTTGACATGAAAGATACCTATTAGTCAGAGTCACCCATCACTCCTGGGGTGAAGTATTCTTTCCTCACAGCTTTACAAATTAAGAAAAATTTTTGGGGTTCTCGTCTGGAATCCTAACAAAAATTGGGGTCTGGTCCGGTATCCAACACAAGTGAGTCAGAAAAATGCAGATTCAAGCCCCACTCCAGACTTGAGCACACAATTAATGCTGACGCTCCCAGTGCAGTGCTGAGGGAATGCCGCAGTGTCCGGGGTCTTTCAGACCGGGCAGCAAACAAAAACGTGACTTTGAACAAAGCTGGGCAATTAACCATTCCGTGCTGCATTCTCCATGGTGACATCTCCACCAATCAGAGTCCGCTTGCCAACCAATCAGCACACTCTTCTCATGAAACAGGAATTATCGTTTACTATTGGTAATTCCTTGCTAGCTGTCCTGCTCAGTGCCAGATGAAAAACTTTGGCAGCATGTTCCCCCCCCCCCCTCGAGTTCTGTATTACCAAATGACTGTTTATCCTGATATACTGACGGTCGAGATGAAGAGCAGTGGGAAGAGATTCTTGTGGGATATAAATGCCAGCATGAGCAAGTGGGACCAAACGTTGCCCTGCTGTAAACTTTAGCCAATTTTAGTTCAGATATTAATTTTTCTCCGCCATTCCTTTTCAGGGGGAAATGTTGGCGGAATGGTGAGTGCTGAGATTTTGTCCATTTTTAAATGTGCTGCGGATGACAAAGCTGTGGTTTGATTGTGTAATTTCCCTTTTCAGTACCCATGGTCATGTACTATCGAAACCCGTCAGCTTTTTGTTTTTCCCCAGAGTCTGGGGCTGTGAGTGGCCCAGGGAGCTGTGAGGAGGGAGCAGCAGCGCCCTTGACGTGTCCTGCTGCGTCAGCGGGTATTGCTTTGCCCTCAGTATTTCCTCCAGGTCTTAAGTGAAGGCTGCATGCCAACAAGCTGCCAACCTGGCAACAAACCTGGTGGAACAAGAGCCTCTGCTGTGACGATGATGCTGAGCGACGTCAGGGCAACATTGACAAGTTGGCCAAATGGGCAGACACCTGGCCGATTAATTTCTTTCTTTTTAAGCTTAGATTGCCCAATTCTTTTTTTTTCCAATTAAGGGGCTATTTATTTAATTAATTAATTTTATAAATTTAGTCTACCCAATTAATTTTTTCCAATTAAGGGGCAATTTAGCGTGGCCAATCCACCTACCCTGCACATCTTTTGGGTTGTGGGGGCGAAACCCACGCAGACACGGGGAGAATGTGCAAACTCCACACGGACAGTGACCCAGAGCCGGGGTTGAACCTGGGACCTCGGCGTCGTGAGGCAGCAATGCTAACCACTGCGTCACCGGGCTTCCCTTTTAAGGGGCAATTTAGCGCGGCCAATCCACCTACCCTGCACATCTTTTGGGTTGTGGGGGCGAAACCCACGCAGACACGGGGAGAATGTGCAAACTCCACACGGGCGGCGACCCAGAGCCGGAATCGAACCTGGAACCTCGGCGCCGTGAGGCAGCAGTGCTAACCACTGTGCCACCGTGCCACCCCTGGCAGATGAATTTCAATGCAGAGAAGTTTGTTTTACATTTATTCGTTTATGGGACGTGGGCGTTGCTGGCTGGCCCAGCATTTATTGCCCACCCCTAATTGCCCTCGAAGGGGCAGTTGAGAGTCAACCACATTTCTGTGGGTCTGGAGTCACATGTAGGCCAGACCAGGAAAGGACGGCCAGTTTCCTTCCCTAAAGGACATTCGTGACCCAGATGGGTTTTTAACGACAATCGACAATGGGTTCACGGTCATCATTAGGGTTTCAATTCAAGATTTTTATTGAATTCAAATTTTGTCTTCTGCCATGGTGGGATTCAAACCCATTAGCTTTATTCTGGGTCTCTAAATTACTAATCCAGTGACAATACCACGACACAACTGTCTCCCCTGGAATGTGAGGTGATGCATTCTGGGAGAAGAAACATGGGGCGGCAATATAGGCTCAATGGTACAACTTTGAGGGGAGTACAGGAGCAGAGGGACTCGGGATTCAGGTGCATAATTCTCTGAAGGTTGGAACACTTGTTAATGTGGCTAATAGGTTTAGAAATAGAGGCAGAGAGCATAAAAGCAAGAAAGTGACACAACACCTCTTCAAATCATTAGTCAGACCACATTTGGAATATTGTGTTCAGATCTGGGCACCTTATTTAAGGAAGGATGTTAAAGCCCTGGAGCGAGTGCAGAGGAGATTTACATGAATGATACCAGGAATGAGGAATTTTCAATAGAAGGAAAGATTGGAGAAATTAGGCTTTTTCCCCTTGGAGCAGAGAAGATTAAGAGGTGAACTTATTGACATATCCAAAATATTTAGAGCGCTTGGCTCTTCCGGCAAGTTCCCCACCGCTATTCAATGACACTTAGTCTCTTTTTTTGGACCCTGGTTAGTTTCTCACCGGTATAGCCCACACTTAGAATTGTTTTTAGCACTGGGGAGCTGAACCCAGAGATCGGGCCGCCATTTTGAACGGGTGTCCTGATCTCTAACTAAGTGAGCTTGTGGGTCCCCACGCTCCACACCCCCACACACATGGCCACTACCCCACACACATGGCCACTACCCCACACACATGGCCACTACCCCACATCTCCCAAGTGAGGACACTCTGCAATGGGGTCCCGGGAGGGGGGGTCTCTTCAGCCCCCTACTTGCCTGCCCTGTACACCCCCATCCTTCAAAGCCCCCTCCACCCGCCTTTCATGGGCATGGCCCCCCCCCCCTCCCCGGGGCCCTGACCCTTGGCAGTGACACCCTGGCACCTGGGCACCCTTCCACTGGCACCTGGGGAGTGCTCCAACTAGCTTGGCAGTGCCAAGGTGCCAGCTGGGCAGTACCAAGATGCCCACGTTCCGGCGGAGATCCAGGTGTTCACCCTGCACTGACCCTGACCCACCCAGAGGTCTCCGCTAGCCCGGGAGACCCCCCTCCCCCGGGTGCCATTCCGCGTGGCCCATGTTCTTGTGAACCAGCACTGATCGGCGCCCAACTGCAGCCGCCATGGGGAGGCCAGAGAATCGAGGTAGGCTGGTGGATCCCGGGTAGGGAGGTCTGAAGTAAGTTTATGACCTACTTCCAGGAGCACCGTTTGGTCATGGCCCTTTTGGGCAGAGTTCCGAATCCGACCCCTCACAGGACTCGCCCGGAGGCGCAGAGGCTGCCGGGAAGCCTCTGAGAGGGCTCTCCGGAATTCTCCGGCTGTGAGGTCTCGGAGGACTGGAGAATTGCTAATGTTGTCCCTTTGTTTAAGAAGGGTAGCAGGGATAATCCAGGGAATTATAGACCTGTGAGCTTGACGTCAGTGGTAGGCAAACTGTTGGAGAAGATACTGAGGGATAGGATCTATTCACATTTGGAAGAAAATAGACTTATAGTGATAGGCAGCATGGTTTTGTGCAGGGAAGGTCATGTCTTACAAACCTAATAGAATTCTTTGAAGAAGTGACAAAGTTAATTGATGAGGGAAGGGCTGTAGATGTCGTATACATGGACTTCAGTAAGACGTTTGATAAAGTTTCCCATGGCAGGTTGATGAAAAAAGTGAAGTCGTATGGGGTTCAGGGTGTACTAGCTAGATGGATAAATAACTGGCTGGGCGACAGGAGACAGAGAGTAGTGGTGGAAGGGAGTGTCTCAAAATGGAGACGGGTGACTAGTGGTGTTCCACAGGGATCCGTGCTCGGACCACTGTTGTTTGTGATATATATAAATGATCTGGACTAAGGTATAGGTGGTCTGATTAGCAAGTTTGCAGATGATACTAAGATTGGTGGAGTTGCAGATAGCGAGGATTGTCAGAGAATACAGCAAAATATAGATAGATTGGAGAGTTGGGCAGAGAAATGGCAGATGGAGTTCAATCCAGGCAAATGCGAGGTGATGCATTTTGGAAGATCTAATTCAAGAGCGGACTATATGGTCAATGGAAGGGTCTTGGGGAAAATTGATGTACAGAGAGATCTGGGAGTTCAGGTCCATTGTACCCTGAAGGTGGCAACGCAGGTTGATAGAGTGGTCAAGAAGGCATACAGCATGCTTGCCTTCATTGGACGGGGTATTGAGTACAAGAGTAGGCAGGTCATGTTACAGTTGTATAGGACTTTGGTTCGGCCACATTTGGAATACTGCGTGCAGTTCTGGTCGCCACATTACCAGAAGGATGTGGATACTTTAGAGAGGGTGCAGAGGAGGTTCACCAGGATGTTGCCTGGTATGGAGGGTGCTAGCTATGAAGAAAGGTTGAGTAGATTAGGATTGTTTTTGTTGGAAAGACGGAGGGTGAGGGGGGACCTGATTGAGGTCTACACAATTATGAGAGGTGTGGACAGGGTGGATAGCAACAAGCTTGTCCCAAGAGTGGGGGTGTCAGTTACAAGGGGTCACGATTTCAAAGTGAGAGGGGGAAAGTTTAAGGGAGATGTGCGTGGAAAGTTTTTTACGCAGAGGGTGGTGGGTGCCTGGAACGCTTTGCCAGCGGAGGTGGTAGAGGCGGGCATGATAGCATCATTTAAGCTGCATCTGGACAGATATATGAACGGGGGCAGGGAAACAGAGGGAAGTAGATCCTTGGAAAATAGGAGACCGGTTTAGATAAAGGATCTGGATCGGCGCAGGCTGGGAGGGCAGAAGGGCCTGTTCCTGTGATTGGCGCAGGCTGGGAGGGCCGAAGGGCCTGTTCCTGGGATCGGCGCAGGCTGGGAGGGCAGAAGGGCCTGTTCCTGTGCTGTAATTTTCTTTGTTCTTTGTGTTATGCTCTCGCTCAAACGCAACGCGGCCGGGAATCGCTCCCTCTTTTTCCACTATTTGCTAAGTCAGTGACTAGAGGTCACCATTGGTCAGCAAGAGAGCTAGGGGTGAGAGGTGACATTTATAACAGTGTCTTTTTTCTTTCTGATTCCCTAACATGTGTTCTTGCTTGTAGTTCTGTTCCCTTTTCCCCGAGATGGTGGATAAGCTGATTATACTGGACGGATATGGGTTTTATCCAATTGCGGATGTAAGTTTTATTTTCTTTCTTTAATAAAAATGACCAGAATCTGAGTAAAAGCAAGCTGGTGGTATGTTCCGTACGAGCTTGCTGAAATTGCTGCCCCCAGCCCTGACGCTTTAGCTACCTTCAGCCTGGTGGCCAGGGCAGTCTGTACAATGGAGCCCTACTTCTTGTTTTCTCCTCCCCAGCAGAAACAACCTATCTCCCAGCCATGGGGGAAGGCAGCTGCACAGTAGACAGTCTCTGGACTAATTAATCCGGAGACCTGGGCTATGTACCTATGAGAACAGGCCCTTCTGCCCTCCCAGCCTGCGCCGATCCCAGGAACAGGCCCTTCGGCCCTCCCAGCCTGCGCCAATCCCAGGAACAGGCCCTTCGGCCCTCCCAGCCTGCGCCGATCCAGATCCTTTATCTAAACCGGTCTCCTATTTTCCAAGGATCTACTTCCCTCTGTTTCCCCGCCCCCGTTCATATATATGTCCAGATGCATCTTAAATGACGTAGTCATGGGTCCCTACATGCAGAAGGAGGCTATTTGGACCATCGAGTCTGCACCGACCCTTCAAAAACGCACCCTACCTAGTCCTACTCCCCCACCCGATCCCCATGACCACACCCACCTGGACAAGCGACCACGGCCAATCCACCTAACTGGACGGTGGGAGGAAACCGGAGCACCCGGAGGAAACCCAAGCAGACACAGGGAGAATGTGCAAACTCCCTGTGACGCAAGGCCAGAATCGAACCCAGTTCCCTGGAACTGTGAGGCAGCAATGCCAACCACCGTGCCGCCCGTAATCACGAATTGTCATGAAACCCCATCTGGTTCACTAATGTCCTTCAGGGAATGAAATCTGACAACCCTACACGGCCTGGCCTACTCGTAACTCCAGATCCACACCAGTGTGGTTGACGCTAAACTGCTCTCTGCAATGGTCGAGGAAGCAAGCGCAGTTAGGGAACAAATGCCCCCTGAAAGAATAAATAAAAAATAAAATGGCGGCGTTGCACAACAAAATTCAGACGGTGCTGTCAGGCTTCTTGGAAGGGTTGCCGCTGCATCCTGGCTCTGTGCTGCAATGGAGAGCGGGAAGTTCCTTAACAGACCCGTATCGCCCCTCGTAGACTTTCAGGTCCGTCCCTCAGCAAGTGGTAGCGTCTCTGACATCCATCCCCACCATGCCCTGCACTGAGGATACTGCTTCTGTCGCCCTTGCCAGCCGGGCAGACTCCAGATCCTGACACCGGGACTGAGCTGCGAGGATGGGTTTCGAGGCAGCAGGGTGGCGCACAAGCAAGACTCAGCACTGGACACGGTGCAAGCCGCTGGGTTTTAAGCTGGTGTTTGTCACACCCTCCAGAGGCCGAGGTGAGTCTGGAGGCCACAGAGGTTCCAACACTCGGGAAGCTGGGGAAGGAAGGCTGTGTTACAGCGACGGACGTAAATTCTCTCACGGCTGTATGGGAAACGGGGTTTAACGCTCAGCTGGGGGGGGTCAAGCACAATGCCAAAGTTGTGAATACTCTACTGCAACCTCAAATAAGGTACTGTAGTGTAGTGATCAGTGGTTATGTTACTGAACTAGGCCTAGACTATTAGACATAGACATAGAACAGTACAGCACAGAACAGGCCCTTCAGCCCTCGATGTTGTGCCGAGCCATGATCACCCTACTCAAACCCACGTATCCACCCTATACCCGTAACCCAACAACCCCCCCCTTAACCTTACTTTAATTAGGACACTAGGGGCAATTTAGCATGGCCAATCCACCTAACCCGCACATCTTTGGACTGTGGGAGGAAACCGGAGCACCCGGGGGAAACCCACGCACACACGGGGAGGATGTGCAGACTCCGCACAGACAGTGACCCAGCCGGGAATCGAACCTGGGACCCTGGAGCTGTGAAGCATTTATGCTAACCACCATGCTACCCTGCTACAGAGTCTTAAATTCAAGACCCAGGACAGCACCTGGGGGACTTAAATTCAATTAATTGAATAAATCTGGCATAAAATGGTGATCATGAAACGACTGGATTATTGTAAAAACCCAGTGGTTCCCTGATGATCTTCAGATTGTTTATTTGGTCTGGCCTATAAGTGGGCCTAACCTACCGCGATGTGATTTACTCTTAACTTTCCTCCGAAATGTCCCAGCAAGGCCCCCTCGGTTGTTTAGAAGGTCTCCAGAGCAATTGGGAATGGGTTAAAAAATACACACCCACATCCCAAAAAATAGTAACTGAAGTAGGCCCTGAAGCCTGATCGGCCATTCAGTGGCTGATCTGTAATCTGACCCCATAAACCTTTGCCCCATATCCCTCAGTGCTTTTGGCAAATCTCTGTTTTTAAAATTACCAGTAGATCTCACGTCAGTTGTCCTTTGCAGAAGAGAGTTCCACCCTTTGCCTGGTGTTTCCCAATGAGTAAAACAAATGTGAGCCCAGGTGGGGAATGGAGACAGTTTTCATTAGGACAGGAGAGATTGTGGGGTGACTGGATAGAAGTGTTTAAAATTACAAAGAGACAGTGTAGGTTGAAACGGTATTGCCAATGATTCTGGCTTCTCTTAGAACATAGAACATAGAACAGTACAGCACAGAACAGCCCTTCGGCCCTCGATGTTGTGCCGAGCAATGATCACCCTACTTAAACCCACGTGACCCGTATACCCATAACCCAACAATCCCCCCATTAACCTTACACTACGGGCAATTTAGCATGGCCAATCCACCTAACCCGCACATCTTTGGACTGTGGGAGGAAACCGGAGCACCCGGAGGAAACCCACGCACACACGGGGAGGACGTGCAGACTCCACACAGACAGTGACCCAGCCGGGAATCGAACCTGGGACCCTGGAGCTGTGAAGCATTGATGCTAACCACCATGCTACCGTGAGGCCCCCAATGCTTGATGCTTGAATCTGACTCGCCGTCTGTCGGGAGAACAGGGAGCAAAGGGCTGTTTTATATACAGGAAGGAAGGGCAATGAACTGGTTCTTGACAGGTTGAGAGTACCTGTGCTAAACTTTCATTGTGAAATACTTTGTTTTAATTACCAGGGTGCGGAGCCTGGACAACTTCAGGAAGCAATCGATGAGCTTCTAAAGCTGGAGAAGGAGCAGGGTTCTCCCAGGGTGTATACGCCTGATGGAGCTCTGAAGAGGTTGGTACTGATGGTATGGCTGGAATTAGGAATGGGTCAGATTGTTAACTGGCACGACCTAGTGAGAGAAATCGCATTTATATCACCTGTCACAGTTAGGACATCCCGAGAGT
The DNA here is from genome assembly GCF_902713615.1 of Scyliorhinus canicula. Taxonomy (NCBI): domain Eukaryota; kingdom Metazoa; phylum Chordata; class Chondrichthyes; order Carcharhiniformes; family Scyliorhinidae; genus Scyliorhinus; species Scyliorhinus canicula. Next base: position 27,084,961 of record NC_052168.1, on the reverse strand, counting down.
TTCACTTTACTTCTGAAGTTCTGGCCAGCACTGTAGCACAGTGGTTAACACTGTGGCTTCACAGTTCGAGGATCCCAGGTTCGATTCCCGGTTTGGGTCACTGTCTGTGCGGAGTCTGCACATTCACCCCGTGTCTGCGTGGGTTTCCTCCGGGTGCTCCGGTTTCCTCCCACAAGTCCGGAAAGACGTGCTGTTAGGTAAACTGGACATTCTGAATTCTCCCTCGGTGTACCTGAACAGGCACCGGAGTGTGCCGACTGGGAGATTTTCACAATAACTTCATTGCAGTGTTAATATAAGCCTATTTGTGACACTAATAAAGATTATTATTATAAGTACAGGTTCGCATGGGAGCCAATTTGCAGACATCTAAATCCCTACATTCCTAAATTTAGAAGAATGAGAGATGATCTTATTGAAACACACAAGATGCTGAGGAGACTTGGGTGGAGCAGTGGTTAGCACTGCAGCCTCACGTCGCGGAGGACCCGGGTTCGATTCCGGCCCCGGGTTACTGTCCGTGTGGAGTTTGTACATTCTCCTCCTGTCATTCTCACCCCCACAATCCAAAGATGTACAGGATAGGTGAATTGACCATATTAATTTGTCCCTTAATTCAAAAGAAAAGAATTGGGTAGTCTAAATTTTAAAAAAAGATGCTGAGGAGACTTGATAAGGTGGGTACCAGGAGAATGCTTCCACTTGTAGGAGAAACTAGAACCTGGGTCCAAGGTTTAAGAATAAGTGGTGTACTGACTAAGATGGTGATGAAAGGGATTGTTTTCCTCAGTGACTCGTTACTCCGTGGAATTCCTTTCCCCGGAGAGCAGTGGAGGGTGTCATAGATTCCATACTGTAGGCCATTCGGCCCATTGGGTCAACACCGACCCTCTGAAAGAGCACTCTATCCAGGCCCAATCCTCCACCCTATCCCCTTAACCTTTGGACATTAAGGGGTAATTTAGCATGGCCAATCCACCTAACCTGCACATCTTTGGACTGTAGAGGGATATGGGGAGCAGTCAGCAAAGTGGAGTTGAGACCTCAGCCATGATATTATTGAATGACGGAGCAGGCTCGTGGGGCTGAATGGCCCACTCCTGCTCCTAAGTCTTCTGTGCGCCAACAGTAACTGAGGTGATTGACCAGTTCATCTGTTTTGGCAACGGTGCTAAAGGTGGGAATGTTGACTGGGACACGAGGCCAAATCGCCCCCGATCTTTGAGTGTGGCTGTGGGGTATTTCTACTTACATTTGAGCAGGCAGGTAAAATCATAGGAAAGTTGCAACACAGAATGAGGCCATTCGGCCCATCTTGTCCGTGCCATCTGGTCTGCCAAAAAGACGGCACTTCTGACAATACGGTACTCCCGCAGTACCACACTGAGATGCCAGCCCAAATTACTCGCGGGAAATTAAGGCAACCATTTGACTTGGGCAGATATCTATTTAATACCAGCAGAGGTGGGGCCATTCAATTGTCCGGCAAATTTGATCCCGAACCGCAAACTCCCAACTCTTTCCACGTTTCCAGTCCTCTCCTACCCACTGAACCAGGACCTTCTGCAGTCTTGGCATCTTCTCTGACCCCTGAGCAAAGCCTCCGACCATATACTCCGACCATATACTCTGACCATATACTCCACCCTGCCCACCGAGATCGCTGACTTCCACCTCTGTAATATCACCAACCTTGTTCGAAATGGCAATGAAGGGATTTAAACTCTAGTGGTGTCGGAGTAACAAGCATCCTTCAAAGAGGAGGGAAAGAAAAATCCTGCCTTGGCCTGCATTTTATTTTGAAGCCTTGGGCAAGAGCCGGGGATTCCCAGAGATCTGATAATCTGTAGAGAGCAATCACTTCAGGAATCGGCCAAGCCAGATAAGGTTCTAATTGTCCTCCGGTTGTACCTATTTAAGGCAATTGGGTTTTGTGGGCTTGGGGGGGGGGGGGGGGGGGGGCGGGGGGGTGGAATTATTCACTAGTTGACTAAATGTTTAATATGTCACATGTGATAAAGTTCTTTTCCTTTTTAAATATCACACCCCCCTTTTTGAAATTTGAGTGACTGCCTTCAAGTAAAACGTCTCAATCACAATTCGCTGTGTTTTTTAAAAAAAACTCCTCCATTCACCTCGCGCTCTTTTCCAATCATCTTAACTTTATGCCCTCGGGAGACTGCTAATTTCAGCTGATTCACCCTCTTGATAACCTTCATGGTTTTGAATGTCTCCATTGAATATCGCTTTAAACTTCTCTGTTCCAAAGAGGACTTCCTAATATTGCCACGTAACTAATTGGTAATTAATTCCTAATATTGCCACGTAACTAATTGGTATCCATTCTCTTCCCCACTAGAGAGGGTGCGGAGGAGATTGACCAGGATGTTGCCTGGGCTGGAGCGTATCAGCTATGACGAGAGGCTGGTTAGACTGGATTGTTCTCTTTCGAGCAGAGAAGGCTGAGGGGAGACCTGATTGAGGTGTACAAGACTATGAGAGAGTAGCTAGGAATAAAACCTTTTCGCCCAGAGGGAGGTGGGAGTCTGGAACTCACTGCCTGAAAGGGTGGTGGAGGCGGGAACCAGGGCCGGCTCAAGGCACCGGCAACTCGGGCCGTCGCCCGGGGCGCCATGTGCTCGGGGGCGCCAGAGACTCGGGTCCCGCGCATACGCAGTTGGGCCGGTGCCAACCAGCGCATGCGCGGTGGCCGCCCGCCCCCAGGGCGGCACCCCGGCTCGGTCCCCCCCGCCCCCGCCGCCCCTCGGGTCCGCCCCCCCTCGGGTCCGCCCCCCCCCCGCCCCCCCCTCGGGTCCGCCCCCCCTCGGGTCTCTCGGGTCCGCCCCCCCGCCCCGCCCTCCGGTCCGCCCCCCCGCCCCGCCCTCCGGTCCGCCCCCCCACCCCGCCCTCCGGTCCGCCCCCCCCCCCGCCCCGCCCTCCGGTCCGCCCCCCCGCCCCGCCCTCCGGTCCGCCCCCCCGCCCCGCCCTCCGGTCCGCCCCGCCCTCCGGTCCGCCCCCCCGCGAGTCCGCCGCCCCCCCCCCCGCCGCCCTCGGCCCCGCCCCCCCCTCCTCGGCCCCGCCCCCCTCCTCGCCCCGCCCCCCTCCACGCCCCCGCCCCCCCTCCTTGCCCCCCCTCTCTCGGCCCCGCCCCCCCGCCTCCTCGGCCCCGCCCCCCCCTCCTCGCCCCCCCCCCCTCCTCGGCCCCGCCCCCCCCCCCCTCCCGGCCCCCCCCCCCCCCTCCTCGCCCCCCCCCCTCCCCGGCCCCGGCCCCCCCCCCCCCCCCCCCCCCCCCCCAAGGGCGCCGAAGTTCAGCTTGCCTGGGGCGCCAGCAACCCTAGAGCCGGCGCTGGCGGGAACCCTCACAACATTTTAAGAATCATAGAAGCATGGAATTTACAGTTCAGAAGGAGCCCATTCGGCCTCTCGAGTATACACTGGCCCTTGAGAGAGCACCCCACTTAAGCCCACACATCCACCCTATCCCCGTAACCCATAACCCCACCTAACCTTTGGACACTACGGGGCAATTTAGCGTGACCAATCCACCTAACCTGCACATCTTTGCACTTCTGGGAGGAAACCGGAGCACCCGGAGGAACCCACGCAGACACGGGGAGAACGTGCAGACTCTGCACAGACGGTGACCCATCTGGGAATCGAACCTGGGTCCCTGGCGCTGTGAGGCAACAGTGCTAGCTACCGTGCACAGAAGCATGCAGGTGAGCAGTTGAAACATCACAACATTCGAGACCAAATGCTGCAAAGTGGGATTGGAACAGATTGGTGCTTGATGACCTGTGCAGACATGATGGGCCAAAAGGCCTCTTTCTGTGCTGTAAATGACCCTCTCCAAAGCCTTAATATCCTTCCTAAATATGGTGCCCCGAATCAGGCACATCATTTTCCTCTTTGATCATTATGTCTAAGTGAAGGTCCTTTGGGTGTTTTTGTCCAAGAAGGGCATGATATAAATGCAAGTGGCTGTTGAAATTGGATGACAGTTGCAGAATGCCAATACGACACTAACTATAATAATTCGAATCTTTATTAGTAACACAAGTAGACCTACATCAACATTGCAATGAAGTTACAGTGAAAATCCCCCAGTCGCCACATTCCGGCGCCTGTTCGGGTGCAGAGGTAGAATCCAGAATGTCCAATTCACCGAACAAGCACGTCTTCAGGACTTGTGAGAAGAAACCGGAGCCCCCGGAGGAAACCCACGCGGACACGGGGAGAACGAGCAGACTCCGCACAGACAGTGACCCATCCGGGAATCGAACCCGGAGCCCTGGCACAGCGCTAACCACCGTGCCGCCCATAACTCTGAATTCCACAAAGTGGCTTGCAAGTTAGGAAGGAGCTTGCTGGTTGAGGTCTCGGGTGTTGGCAATGTAGAGAAAATCCGGGGGGGGGGAAGCTGGAAGTACTCAACAGGTCTGGCAGCTTCTGTGGAGAAAGAGTTTCATGGCTACAATCTTCTGACTCCTCTGTGGCTAGTTTGGTGGTGGGGAGGGGGCATTCCATCAGACAGGTGGTTGGGGGAATAGGGATTTCCCAGCTCCACCCTGATTAAGTCTGTGATGGAAAGGTGCATGGGGGGCCTTCCTGCCCTGTGTTTGATTGAGGCCCTGGAGTGGCCAATCCAAGGCCACTTAAGAGGCATCATCCCACTTGGGATGGGAAGTGTAAATGTGCATTAAATGAAACGGGTACTATTAAATGTGATTCTGCAAATGGGCAGTACCTCCTGAACAATCCTAAGTGTGCTGATAGGTATGCCAGCAGAAAAAGATCATCAGTCAAGTTCAAAGCGTGGCTCAGTAACGTTTGCTAGAAGCACCGTAAAATTCGTCCGCAGGGACCCCTTCTCTGAAAACAAAAGGAATATGTTCAAGCCGTCACCTTTTTTGCATTACCCTTGAACTTGTGGAGCCTATAGTGCCCCACTGCTTTCTCCATGGCAACGCCTCAGCCAATCAGAATCTACTTGCCAACCAGTCAACATTATTTTTCTCTTGGGATATAAATTGCCTTAGTCGAATGATGTTCAGCATCCTCGCCTTTGCCCTGATGAGTGCAAGACAAAAAACTTCAGCGACAGGTCTCTCTTTTCAGCAATATTCGCAGCAAAGAAATGAAAGATATGTCAAGATGAGGCTTGAATGGGTACATCGATTTGAATGAAGGGATTAGAAAGAGACAAGACCCACCCCCGGCACTGACTCCAAACCTATTACATTACAACTTTTCACTCTCTCTCTGCTTTTATTGTCCGTTGTGTGTTGTATTGAACTTAAAGGTTCTCTTAAAATCAAACTCTCGTCCCTCTTCCTTCAGGCTGCTGCAGGGGAACAATTCGATTTCGGAGGAAAGTGCCAAGATTCTGCTTCAACGGGGATCTACCGAGGTAGCTGAAGGTAAAGTTAGGGTTCGGCAGAATGGGGGGAAACACACGCAGACACGGGGAGAATGTACAAACTCCACATAGACAGGCAAGGTCAGAATTGAACCCAGGTCCCTGGCGCACTGAGGCAACAGTGCTAACCACCGGGTCGCCTGGGAGGCATAACTAGGCCGTTTGGCTCACTGAGTTCATGTTGGCTCTCTGTGGGGCCGGTTCCATTTCCCTTCTCTATCCCTGTGCCACTGAGAGTTTATTTAACTCCAGTGTCCACCCCATTTCCTATTGAAATCATTGATTGCTTCCGCCAGCCTTGCGGGCAGCAAGTGCCAGGTTACCGCTCACTGCTTTTTAAAAAATACAAAGTTAATTCCTCACAACCCCTTCAATCTCCTGCCCAAAAATCTTAAATCTGTGACCCCCTGGTTTCTTGGACCATCAGCGGGAGGAACAGCTTTTCATTCCCTGGGAAACCTGCTGGTTGTCTGTACCCAACCTCTGTAGCGTCACCTTACACTCACTGTCGCATCTCACTCTGTTTTCAACTAGATCCTCGCTCTTTGCCATAATTGTTTTTAAAATGAAAGCCAAACGGTGGTGGCAACTCGATTTTTTTATTTTTTGAAAGAATCTCAATTAGATTTTAACCTGTTTGGCTTCTCAGGAGAGGAGCAAAACAAATTCAGCATCCGCTGTTGGTATATTGGTCCTATGAGGCATAGAGGATTCTCAGGGGGCTTAGCAGGGTAGATGGAGAGGTTGTTTCCCCTTGTGTGAGAGTCTAGGACCAGAGGACATAATCTCAGGGTGAGGGGTCGCCCATTTAAGAGAGATGAGGACGTTGAGCCGGCTCTTTGAGGGGGTAGATGTGTGTGAACATTGTGGGGGAGGCCCCGCAAACCACGTTCATATGTTTTGGTCCTGTCCAAAGCTGGAGGATTACTGGAAGGAGGTGTTTAGGGTAATCTCTAAAGTGGTGCACGTGAAACTGGACCTGGGCCCTCGGAAGGCCATGTTCGGGGTGTCAGACCAGCCGGGGTTGGAAACGGGCGGTGGGGGGCAGATGTTGTAGCCTTCGCCTCGTTGATTGCCCGAAGGCGGATCCTGTTAGAGTGGAGATCAACCTCTCCACCCTGTGCCCTGGCTGGGCGGGGGGACCTGCTGGAATTCTTGACTCTTGAGAAGGTGACATTTGAACTGAGGGGAAGGATGGAGGGGCTCTACAATTCATGAACGTTATTCATTCTGCACTTTGGAGAATTGAATTACATCGAACATTAGGGGGGTGGGTGGGGGGGACTGTATGTGTTAATGGAGACTATGGGTGATTCCAAATTCCTTTTTGCCATTTGTTTATGTGAACATGCGGGCAAATGTTTGGGGTTTGGTGGGAGAATGGGATCGTTGTTATTGATGTGGGGATTGACATTACATTCGTTACTGATTATTGTTTATTGTTGGGTGTAAATTTGGGAGAAAATGTGAGAAAGGAGAATAAAAAATATATTTTTTTAAAAGACAGATGAGGAATTTCTTCTCTTGTGGGTAGTGGATCTGTGGAATTCTTTACCTCAGAAAGCTGTAGAAGCTGAGAAAGACAGATTGCTAATCAGTCAGGGAATCAAGAGTTACGGGGATAAGGCAGAAAAGTGGAGTTGAGGATTATCACATCAGATCAGTCATGATGTCATTAAATGGAGGACCAGACTCGATGGGCCGAATGGTTAACTTCTCCGTCTTATGATCTTATTGGATTTGTGATCCAGATTCTCTGGGATGCAGGGGCTGGTTTAGCACACTGGGCTAAAACGCTGGCTTTGAAAGCAGACCAAGGCAGGCCAGCAGCACGGTTCGATTCCCGTACCAGCCTCCCCGAACAGGCGCCGGAATGTGGCGACTAGGGGCTTTTCACAGTAACTTCATTGAAGCCTACTCGTGACAATAAGCGATTTTCATTCTCATTTCAGGTGCCTGTATTAATAATCTAGAGATTGAGTTTAAATCCCACCATGGCAGATGGGGAATATAACCTCTGCCCTCTGCTTAGCAAACCACTCAAGAGGATGACTCGCCACCGCCTCCTTGAGGGCAATTAGGGTTGGGCAGTAAATGCTGGATTTTTCAGTGATGGCCATATCCCATGAATGAATTCTCTCTCCGATCTCCTGCCCAGAATCTCAGCCATCAAAATCAACCGGTGAGGAAAATTGATCTCATTGTCGCTTGTGGGAGCTTACCAGGTTTCAGACATTACAAGAGTTACTGCACTTCAGAAGGACTTCATTAACTGTGCAACACTTGGAAGTACTGAGGATGGGAAAGGCGCTGTATGAATGCAAGTCCTTTCCTTCGAAAGGACCTTTAGAGTGTGGCCTTTCTAAAAGATCCCCAGGTGTGGTTCTTTTTACAAGCATGAGGCTCTCTTAAAGTGAAAGATAGAAATGTTAACGGGGGCACTTATTTATCAGAGAAACTGAGAATTGTATTTGTTTTTTAATTGCTTCTGATTGTTGCTGTCATTCTTTTAAGGTCTTACCTATACCCGAGATTTAAGAATCAATCTGGTGAGTTCCCACATTAACTTTGGCAAGTGCGACACTGGTGATAAACTATTACTTCACTTTTAGTTAAGGTTTCTTCGACCCCCCCCCCCACCACGCCTCACTCCCCTTCACAAGCACCCACTGCCCACCCCCCACACACACACACACAAGACCAGAGTACGCTAGGGATCAGAGATACTAATATTTGTTCTGCAGCCAAAGACTGACTGAGAAATGGCCTCCAAAATGATCCAAGGTATTAAACCGGATAGCGAAGGCAAACCCAGATCGTGCTAAACTATGACAATCAGACTGGAGAGGGGGAGATGTGGTTTGAATCAAAGACTAATTTAATAGTCTTTGGGCCTGTTCTGTGCTGTATTTCTCTATCTATTTCTCTATCTCTATCTACTGACATCATGCTTTTTTAAAAATTGTTCACGGGGATATGAGGCCATTATTGCCCATCCCTCATCACCCTGAGAAGATGATGCATTAGCATCTTGAACCACTGCCCTGCCTGTGGTGTGGGAACACCCACAGTGATGTTGGGGGGGGGGGGGGGGGGGGGGGGGGGGGGAGAAAGTAGGGAGTCGGCCATTCAGCCCCTCTAGTCTGCTTCACCATTCAGCCAGATCATAGCTGAACTGATTGGGGCCCAAACTCCTCTTGCCTGCCTGCCCGCCCCCTTAACCCTTTGACTCCCTTGCAAATCAACAAAGATATTCACACACCCAGCCTCCACTGCTCTGGAGTAGAGAGTTCCAAACCATCTGCCACATTTAATCTGGGCCCTGTATGAACCCTTGAGGTTCACCGCTTGTTGCATTGTGGCAACCTGAGGTGGTGGCTCAGTGGTATTGTCACAGGATAGTAATCCAAAGATCCAGGTTAATGCTCCCCGGCACTGAATCTCGCCACGGCAGAATTTAAATATCTGCCGTTAAAAGTCTAATGATGGCCCCAAACATTATTGATTGTTGTAAAAACCCAACTGGTTCATTTAATGTCCTTTAGGAAATCTGCCATGCTTACCTGGTCTGGCCTACGTGTGACTCCAGACCCACAGTGTGGTGGGTGACTCTTAAATTCCCTCTGGAATGGTCTAGCAAACCACCCAGTAATACTCGATCGACAGGCACCAGAAACGACAACGGAAAACCCAGTCATAGAACATAGAACAGTACAGCACAGAACAGGCCCTTCGGCCCTCGATGTTGTGCCGAGCCATGATCACCCCACTCAAACCCATGTATCCACCCTATACCCGTAACCCGACAACCCCCCCATTAACCTTACACTACGGGCAATTTAGCATGGCCAGTCCACCTAACCCGCACATCTTTGGACTGTGGGAGGAAACCGGAGCACCCGGAGGAAACCCACGCACACACGGGGAGGACGTGCAGACTCCACACAGACAGTGACCCAGCCGGGAATCGAACCTGGGACCCTGGAGCTGTGAAGCATTGACGCTAACCACCATGCTACCGTGAGGCCCTGCAACGTTCCCGTCACTAACATCTGGTGTGAAAATTGGGAGAGCTGTCTCACAGGCTAATCAAGCAACAGCCTGACATTGTCATACTCATGGAACAATACAGACAATATCCCAGGCGCCCCCCATCCCTGGGTATGTTCTGGCTCACCAAGCAGGTCAGACCCAGCAGAGGTGGTGGAACAGGCTTCAGTCGGGAGGGAGTTACCCTGGGAGTCCTCAACATTGACTCTGGACCCTATGCAGTCTCATGGCTTCAGGTCAAACACTGGCAAGGAAACCTCCTACTGATTGCCACATACCGTCCTCCCTCAGCTGATGAATCGGTGCTTCTCCGTGTTGAATACCACTTGGAGGAAGCACTGAGGATGGCAAGGGTGCAGAATGTACTCTGAGTGGGGGGGACTTCAATGTCCATCACCAAGAGTGGCTTGGTAACACCACTACTGACTGGGCTGCATCTGTCCATGACAGTGACCACCACATAGTCCTTGTGGAGACAAAGTCCCAACTTCACATTGAGGATACCATTGATCAGAAACTGAACTGGACTAGCCAAATTAGTACTGTGGCGACCAGGGCAAGTCAAAGGCGATGAACCCTGTGGCGATTAACTCCCCCCCCCCCCCCCCCCCCCCCCCCCCCCCCCCCCCACACACACACACACGCACACATACACCAACCCCAACCAACATGGCTTATAATGACACTGGAACTCCCTCTCTAACAGCACTGTGGGTGCACCTACACCACACGGACTGCAGCGGTTCAAGAAGGTGGCTCACCACCACCTTCTGATGGGCAACTAGGGATGGGCAGTAAATACTGGGCCTGCCCACACATCCCATGATTGATTTTTTTTAAGAACTGCCTCCTATCTCCTAATGGAATCTCTACCCAGACCAATGGACTGTCTTCAATTCTATGTTTATTCAATTCTTTTTTTATGTATTATGTGTAACACTATCAAGTGCTTTTTGGCCGTCTTCAAGAAATGAATCAACTAAGTCCATTACCCTGCTCAGTCACTCTGTCCTTAACAGATTCCAGTGACATTTCCACAACAGATGTTGGGCTAATGGGTCTGTAGTTCCCTCGTTTATCTCGCCTACCCTTAAATAATGGAGCAATAGTGGTAGACATCTTCCCTCTCGCCTCCTCTCCTGTGTTTCACTGACTGTTGAGGGTAGGGAGGTCATTCCCCCCCCCCACCCCGACCATTGTGTACCTGGCACTAAGGATGGCAGGAGCTGCCTTCATTGCTTACCTTTGACCCAGCCTTCCTCTGCCAAACATCAGGAAGGGATTCAGAGACCGTTGTGGGTGCCTGTGGGCCAGGCCACCAGACAGCTTCTCTCATCGGGCTTGAACCACCCTCATCCATAAATGCCCGTGAGAGTGGCGTCCCTGTTGAAGAGCAGACCTGTCAGATTGGAAACACAAAGTGCCGTCGGTAAAAGCTGAGTTTAATGGTTCCTCATGTTTTCGTTCAATCTCACCAGCCCACCCCTTTGAGGATCACCATCAAACAGTGTCTGAAGCTTCAGAAGAATATCACTGCGGCCGTTCTCCTCATTGGGTAGGTACATCGCCCGTCCGTGACACCCTCCCCAGGCTGTTTGCCGAGGAGCCAGCTTGGGGCTGGGGCCTAGGCTCTGAATCAGGAGGATGTGAATTCCAATCGCATGATAAGCCAACACTTCCAGTGCGGTGCTGCACTGTGCGAGCGGCCAACTTACTGTTGATACATTAGTATAAGAACATCAGAAATATGTGCTGGAGAAGACGATATTGCCCCTCTAGCCTGCTCTGCCATTCAGTACGATTGTGCAGGTGGACCCCAGTATGATTTAGTCTCTTGGGAAAGGGGAGACTGGCCACAATTCATCCCCCCTCCCCTCCCCCGGCCCCATCAGCCCTCCCTCAGACAGAATGTGCTGCAGCCAATCAGGCGATGGAGCAATAGGTGTCTGCGCTGCACGAAGGGGGTTTTACTGCAGCAGCCTGATGTCAGTGACCCTGTGCCATTCTTTTGCTTTCAGCGCTAAGGATGGACTGATGAAGAAGGAGAAATGGAATCCGAACAAACCACCATTTAGTCTCATACTGGAGGGGTACCACAGTCTGCCTAATCAGGTAAGAGACGTATCTCAGATGTCAGGACTGAAACCACATCTCTCCGCAGTCGGGCCCTTGTAGAACAAAAGTCATTCCACCTGAACAGGCTTTGAATTAGAGAACAATCCAATCGAACACCTTTAAACAAAGAAAATTACAGCACAGGAACAGGCCCTTCGGCCCTCCCAGCCTGCGCCGATCCAAATCCTTTATCTAAACCTGTCGCCTATTTTCCAAGGTCTACTTCCCTCTGTTCCCCGCCTGTTCATATACCTGTCTAGATGCTTCTTAAATGATGCTATCGTGCCCGCCTCTACCACCTCCGCTGGTAAAGCGTTCCAGGCACCCACCACCCTCTGTGTAAAAAACTTTCCACGCACATCTCCCTTAAACTTTCCGCCTCTCACCTTGAAATCGTGACCCCTTGTAACTGACACCCCCACTCTTGGAAAAAGCTTGTTGCTGTCCACCCTGTCCATACCTCCCATAATTTTGTAGACCTCAATCAGGTCCCCCCTCAACCTCCGTCTTTCCAACAAAAACAATCCGTATCTACTCAACCTTTCTTCATAGCTAGCACCCTCCATACCAGGCAACATCCTGGTGAACCTCCTCTGCACCCTCTCTAAAGCATCCACATCCTTCTGGTAATGTGGCGACCAGAACTGCACGCAGTATTCCAAATGTGGCCGAACCAAAGTCCTATACAACTGTAACATGACCTGCCAACTCTTGTACTCAATACCCCGTCCGATGAAGGCAAGCATGCTGTATGCCTTCTTGACCACTCTATCAACCTGCGTTGCCACCTTCAGGGTACAATGGACCTGAACTCCCAGATCTCTCTGCACATCAATTTTCCCCAAGACCCTTCCATTGACCATATAGTCCGCTCTTGAATTTGATCTTCCAAAATGCATCACCTCGCATTTGCCTGGATTGAACTCCACCTGCCATTTCTCTGCCCAAAGATGTGCAGGTTAGGTGGATTGGCCATGCTAAATTGCCCTTAGTGTCCTAAAAAAAAAAGGTTAATGGGGGGGGGTTGTTGGGTTACTGGTATAGGGTGGATACGTTGGCTTGAGTAGGGTGATCATTGCTCGGCACAACATCGAGGGCCGAAGGGCCTGTTCTGTGCTGTACTGTTCTATGTTCTATGTTCTAACTCTCCAATCTATCTATATTTTGTTGTATTCTCTGACAGTCCTCCTCGCTATCTGCAACTCCACCAATCTTAGTATCATCTGCAAACTTGCTAATCAGACCACCTATACCTTCCTCCAGGTCATTTATGTAGATCACAAACAACAGTGGTCCGAGCACGGATCCCTGTGGAACACCACTAGTCACCCTTCTCTATTTTGAGACACTCCCTTCCACCACTACTCTCTGTCTCCTGTTGCCCAGCCAGTTCTTTATCCATCTAGCTAGTACACCCTGAACCCCATACGACTTCACTTTTTCCATCAACCTGCCATGGGAAACCTTATCAAACGCCTTACTGAAGTCCATGTATACGACATCTACAGCCCTTCCCTCATCAATTAACTTTGTCACTTCCTCAAAGAATTCTATTAGGTTTGTAAGACATGACCTTCCCTGCATAAAACCATGCTGCCTATCACTGATAATGCTATTTTCTTCCAGATGTGAATAGATCCTATCCCTCAGTATCTTCTCCAACAGTTTGCCTACCACTGACGTCAAGCTCACAGGTCTATAATTCCCTGGATTATCCCTGCTACCCTTCTTAAACAAAGGGACAACATTAGCAATTCTCCAGTCCTCCAGGACCTCACCCGTGCTCAAGGATGCTGCAAAGATATCTGTTAAGGCCCCAGCTATTTCGACCCTCGCTTCCCTCAGTAACCTGGGATAGATCCCATCCAGTCCTGGGGACTTGTCCACCTTAATGTCTTTTAGAATACCCAAACCTTCCCCCTTCCGTATGACAACTTGACCGAGAGTATTTAAACATCCATCCCTAGCCTCAACATCCGTCTTGTCCCTCTCCTTTGTGAATACCGATGCAAAGTACTCATTAAGAATCTCACCCATTTCCTCTGAGTCCACGCATAAATTCCCACTTTTGTTTTTAAGTGGGCCAATCCTTTCTCTAGTTACCCTCTTGCTCCTTACATACGAATAAAATGCTTTGGGATTTTCCTTAACCCTGTTAGCCAAAGCTATTTCATGACACCTTTTAGCCCTCTTTATTGCGCGTTTGAGATTCGTCCTACTTTCCCGATATTCCTCCAAAGCTTCATCAGTTTTGAGTTGCCTCAATCCTATGTATGCTTCCTTTTTCATCTTAGCTAGTCTCACAATTTCACCCGTCATCCATGGTTCCCTAATCTTGCCATTTCTATCTTTCATTTTCACAGGAACATGTCTGTCCTGCACTCTAATCAACCGTTCCTTAAAAGACTCCCACATTTCAAATGTGGATTTACCCTTAAACAGCTGCTCCCAATCCACACTATCTTCCCTCCGATAACAACACACCTCTGTGCCTCTTATTTCTCCTGCTATTTTATAAAGTTTCTCTTTAGGTTAACTTGCATAAGTAATCATGGCATAAGAAAACAAGGAATGCTACAAGTTATGGAACTCTAAAAGAAGGCGCTAACTTTAAACGGTGCATTGGTGAGGCCGTGTCCTGTTGTGCCACCTTATTGACCGGGAGATAGTTGTTTGCTCATAAAGATGGATGAGTTCATTCTCCGTCAGATTTCTGTGCACAGATATCTAGCAATAAACAAATGACCCAAACTCCTCACTCAGTGTAGACATTCAGCAGCCTCGTTACGTTCGATACGACACGCACACTGTTAATGGCTCCTTTCTAAACCACATCTTGATGCAGCGCTGTCTGTACTCCAGCTCCTCCGTGCTCTCAGTTACTGTTTCTCTCGCTGTGTGTGACCATCTCTGACTTTTCACACTGACTGAGGTGTGGATTATCAGTGTCTCTCTAACCGCTCTGGGCTTTGTTGTGTAAACAGCTTCGAGATCATCTTTGGTAGCTGCATCTTTCTGGATTATGAGTAGGTTTAACTTGTCCATTTTGTGATCTCTCGCTGCAGTTCCTCCCTACCTTGTCTTTATTAGAGAGTTGCTGCTCAACATATAAAGACACGGATGTAAGGAAAAGCGAGGTATTCCCGGTGAATGAGCTGGGACAACAGGCTAATTTAGGGGAGATGTCATTTACGGTAGCGAGGAATAGGTTTAGGTATTTGGGGATTCAGGTAGCGAGGGAATGGATGGGGCTCCATAAGTGGAACTTAACGAAGCTGGTGGAGGAGGCTAGGGAGGATCTTAAGAGGTGGGGTACACTGCACTTAACGTTGGCGGGGAGGGTCCAAGTGGTGAAAATGAATATTCTGCCGAGGTTCTTGTTTATCTTTCATAGAACATAGAACATAGAACGATACAGCGCAGTACAGGCCCTTCGGCCCTCGATGTTGCACCGACATGGAAAAAAAAACTAAAGGCCATCTAACCTACACTATGCCATTATCATCCATATGCTTATCCAATAAACTTTTAAATGCCCTCAATGTTGGCGAGTTCACTACTGTTGCAGGTAGGGCATTCCACGGCCTCACCACTCTTTTCGTAAAAAAACCCACCTCTGACCTCTGTCCTATATCTATTACCCCTCAATTTAAGGCTATGTCCCCTCGTGCTAGCCACCCCCATCCGCGAGAGAAGGCTCTCGCTGTCCACCCTATCTAACCCTCTGATCATTTTGTATGCCTCTATTAAGTCACCTCTTAACCTTCTCTCTAACGAAAACAACCTCAAGTCCATCAGCCTTTCCTCATAAGATTTTCCCTCCATACCAGGCAACATCCTGGTAAATCTCCTCTGCACCCGTTCCAAAGCTTCCACGTCCTTCCTATAATGAGGCGACCAGAACTGTACGCAATACTCCAAATGCGGCCGTACTAGAGTTTTGTACAGCTGCAACATGACCTCATGGCTCCGGAACTCAATCCCTCTACCAATAAAGGCCAACACACCATAGGCCTTCTTCACAACCCTATCAACCTGGGTGGCAACTTTCAGGGATCTATGTACATGGACACCGAGATCCCTCTGCTCATCCACACTACCAAGAATTTTACCATTAGCCAAATATTCCGCATTCCTGTTATTCTTTCCAAAGTGAATCACCTCACACTTCTCCACATTAAACTCCATTTGCCACCTCTCAGCCCAGCTCTGCAGCTTATCTATGTCCCTCTGTAACCTGCAACATCCTTCTGCACTGTCTACAACTCCACCGACTTTAGTATCGTCTGCAAATTTACTCACCCATCCTTCTGCGCCCTCCTCTAGGTCATTTATAAAAATGACAAACAGCAACGGCCCCAGAACAGATCCTTGTGGTACGCCACTCGTAACTGAACTCCATTCTGAACATTTCCCATCAACTACCACTCTCTGTCTTCTTTCAACTAGCCAATTTCTGATCCACATCTCTAAATCACCCTCAATCCCCAGCCTCCGTATTTTCTGCAATAGCCGACCGTGGGGAACCTTATCAAACGCTTTACTGAAATCCATATACACCACATCAACTGCTCTACCCTCGTCTACCTGTTCAGTCACCTTCTCAAAGAACTCGATAAGGTTTGTGAGGCATGACCTACCCTTCACAAAACCATGCTGACTATCCCTAATCATATTATTCCTATCTAGATGATTATAAATCGTATCTTTTATAATCCTCTCCAAGACCTTACCCACCACAGACGTTAGGCTCACCAGCCTATAGTTACCGGGGTTATCTCTACTCCCCTTCTTGAACAAAGGGACCACATTTGCTATCCTCCAGTCCTCTGGCACTATTCCTGTAGCCAATGATGACCTGAAAATCAAAGCCAAAGGCTCAGCAATCTCTTCCCTGGCTTCCCAGAGAATCCTAGGATAAATCCCATCCGGCCCCGGGGACTTATCTATTATCACCTTGTCCAGAATTGCCAATACTTCTTCCCTACGCACCTCAATGCCATCTATTCTAATAGCCTGGGTCTCAGCATTCTCCTCCACAATATTATCTTTTTCTTGAGTGAATACTGACGAAAAGTATTCATTTGGTATCTCGCTTATCTCCTCAGCCTCCACACACAACTTCCCACCACTGTCCTTGACTGGCCCTACTCTTACCCTAGTCATTCTTTTATTCCTGACATACCTATAGAAAGCTTTTGTGTTTTCCTTGATCCTACCTGCCAAAGACTTCTCATGTCCCCTCCTTGCTCGTCTCAGCTCTCTCTTTAGATCCTTCCTCGCTTCCTTGTAACTATCAAGCGCCCCAACTGAAACTTCATGCCTCATCTTCACATAGGCCTCCTTCTTCCTCTTAACAAGAGATTCCACTTCTTTGGTAAACCACGGTTCCCTCGCTCGACCCCTTCCTCCCTGCCTGACTGGTACGTACTTATCAAGAACATGCAATAGCTGTTCCTTGAACAAGCTCCACATATCCAGTGTACCCAACCCTTGCAGCCTACTTCTCCAACCAACACATCCTAAGTCATGTCTAATGGCATCATAATTGCCCTTCCCCCAGCTATAACTCTTGCCCTGCGGGGTATACTTATCCCTTTCCATCACTAACGTAAAGGTCACCGAATTGTGGTCACTGTTTCCAAAGTGCTCACCTACCTCCAGATCTAACACCTGGCCTGGTTCATTACCCAAAACCAAATCCAATGTGGCCTCGCCTCTTGTTGGCCTGTCAACATATTGTGTCAGGAAACCCTCCTGCACACATTGTACAAAGAACAACCCATCTAATGTACTCGAACTATATCTTTTCCAGTCAATATTTGGAAAGTTAAAGTCTCCCATAACAACTACCCTGTTACTTTCGCTCTTTTCCAGAATCATCTTCGCCATCCTTCCTCTACATCCCTAGAACTATTAGGTGGCCTATAGAAAACTCCCAACAGGGTGACCTCTCCTTTCCTGTTTCTAACCTCAGCCCATACTACCTCAGAAGAAGAGTCCCCATCTAGCATCCTTTCTGCCACCGTAATACTGTCCTTGACTAGCAGCGCCACACCTCCCCCTCTTTTGCCCCCTTCTCTGAGCTTACTAAAACACCTAAACCCCGGAACCTGCAACAACCATTCCTGTCCCTGCTCTATCCATGTCTCTGAAATGGCCACAACATCGAAGTCCCAGGTACCAACCCATGCTGCCAGTTCCCCTACCTTATTTCGTATACTCCTGGCATTGAAGTAGACACACTTTCAGGCTCTCCTGATCTTTATACCAAAGGCCTTTTTTCGGAAAGTGGATACGATCATCTCTGACTTTGTATAGGCGGGGAAGGTACCGAGAGTGGGGAGGACCCTGCTACAGAGGCAGCAGCGGGGGCGGGGAAGGTACCGAGGGTGAGGAGTACCCTGCTACAGAGCCAGCAGGGGGGGTGGAGAAGGTGCCGAGGGTGGGGAGGACCCTGCTACAGAGGCAGAGGCAGCAGAGAGGGGGGGGGGGGGTTTGATGTTGCCGAACTTGCTTCTTTATTATTGGGCGGCGAATGTGGAGAAGGTGCGGTGGTGGTGGGAAGGAGAAGGGGTAGAGTGGGTTAGGATGAAGGAGGAATCCTGTAAGGGGTCTAGTTTGAGGGCTATGGTGACGGCAGCATTGCCAATGGCTCCGAGTAGGTATTCAGGGAGCCCAGTGCTGCAGTCCACGGTGAAGATATGGAATCAGCTGAGGAGGCAATTTAGGATGGAAGGAATGTCGGTGCTAACGCCGCTTTGCGAGAATCATGGGTTTGAGCCGAGGGGGGGTTTGGTAAAGGTGAGGGATTTGTATTTGGAGGAAGGGTTCGCCAGTCTGGAGGAGCTAAGGGAGAGGGTAGAGCTGGCAAGGGGTAGCGAGGTCAGGTATTTGCAGGTAGGGACATTGCACGAAAGGTCTGGAAGGGGTTCCCTAGATTGCCGGGATACACCCTGCTGGAGCGACTGCTGCTTTCGGATGTGGAAGGGGAGGGAAGAATTGGGGATATATGTAAGTGGCTGGGGGAGCAGGGAGGTGAGCGGGTGGTGAAGATCAAGGAGAGATGGGAAGTGGAGTTGGGAATGGAGCTCAATTGGGGAGTATGGAGTGAGGCACTGTGAAGGGTAAATGGGACCTCCTCTTGTGCAAGGATGAGCCTGATACAGTTTAAGGTGGTGCACAGGGTGCATATGACTCGGGCGAGAATGAGTGGTTCTTTCAGGGGGTAGCAGATGAGTGTGAGAGGTGTGGGTGGGGGCGAGCGAATCATGCGCACATGTTTTGGGGTTGTGAAAAATTGGGAAGATTCTGGGCGGGAGTGTTCATGGTCTTAGCCAGGATAGTGGAGGAGGAGGTGAACCCGCACCCTTTGGTGGCGATATTTGGGGTTTCAGAGAAGCCGGAGCTCATGGAGAGGAGGAAGGCCGATGTCTTGGCCTTCGCCTCTCTGATTCCATGGCGGAGAATTTTGCTGGAGTGGCGGTCGGCATCGCCACCGGGAGTAGCGGCTTGGTTGGGTGACCTGTACGACTTCCTGCGCTTGGAGAAGATAAAGTATGGGTTAAGGGGCTCTGTAGGGATGTTGGGGGATGTTTGTGACCGTGTTTGAGGAGCTGTTCGTCGTGGGGAGGAGGGGGGGGGGGGGGGGGGGGGGGGGGGGGGGAGGGGATGGGGAGAGGAGGGGGTGAAAAAGGGGAGAAATCTGTACACTGTATAGTTGATTGCTGGGTAGTATGTTTCCCGGGGTGTTTACTTACTGTAACCTGCTTTGATACATGTTTGTAATAAAATATGTTTTTTTTTAAACATGAAGACACGGTGGCACAGTGGGTTAGCACTGCTGCCTCGCGGCGTTGAGGTCCCAGGTTCGATCCCGGCCCTGGGTCACTGTCCGTGTGGAGTTTGCACATTCTCCCCGTGTCTGCGTGGGTCTCACCCCCACAACCCAAAGATGTGCAGGCTAGGTGGATTGGCCACGCTAAATTGCCCCTTAATTGGGGAAAACAATGGAGTACTCTAAATTTAAAAAAAAAGACGCCAAACCTAAATGAATGAGAACTACATACTTAAAAAAGATCACATCTAAAAATAAGTTTTAAGTAACTGTGAAAGTACCTAATCATTCAGGAGGGCGAAGGGACCTAGTTCCTAACCTCCTGTTTTTTCTTTATTAGTCAATTCCAAGCTCTGGGTTTTCTGTGACAGTCTCTTTGTTGTGTGGACCAGCACGTTCAGAATTTTGGGGGAAATTACCTAAGCTTAAATCGGGTACAGCAGACGGCAGGAGAGCAAAATGGGTAACTGACGCACACCTTTGAGAGTGGGACACCCTTCCCCTCAAATCCCTGGGTATCATCAACCACAGGTTGTTTGGTGTGTTCCTAACTGATAGCCATAATTCTCCCCGATATTTTAGAAAAATTGGAGAACCACAAATTGCCAGAGCACGGTGGCACAATGGTTAGCACTGCTGCCTCACAGCGCAGGGCCTAGGTGGGGTATCTTTCAAAGGGTCATTATGGACTCAATGGGCCAAATGGCCTGCTGCACTGTAGAGATTCTATGGATTCTATGACCTACTGGGCTAGGGTTCTTCAATGACCTTTGAATGTTGATGGGGCCATGGGACAAAGTCCCATTAGTCATTCTGATACCCCTGCCACACAGTTGGAGTGTGCTAACAAATAGCAGTTAAAAGCATCTAGATATTGTATAATAAAAATGCCAAACCTAGTGGTTTCCAACTCTCTAACTCTCTCTTAACTACTGTGTATGCAACTTGCGTAAAATTATAGCACGGAAGAAGGCTATTCAGCCCCTCGCTTGCCCCCAGCTCAACGCTCTGCTCTCCTCCCCCTATTTCCAAGGTGGGGGGGGGGGGTGTTAGCTCTCTCACTCTTTCACTATTCCTTGTTTAAACTCTACCACCCTGACTCTCCTCGCGAGTATCTCATCCTCTCTTCCTCCCTCTTCGTTTTCCCGCAGTTCCAAATGGAGAAAGTCGAAGGGACTCACCACGTTCACCTCAACCAGCCGGAGCACGTTGCAGGAATTATCAGCGAGTTTCTCAGGGTGGGGGTCCCCTCCAAGCTATGAGGGTGGAACATGGACAGGCTATGCCCAGCACTGGTGAAGGAGAGGGAAGCTCCCGGTTACCGGCAGCAAAAAAAGCAGACGTACCGGTCCTTCTGAATGCAGCTGGGTCTGACCAGTAAATAACCAGTTTAACTATCTGTTAATGGGAAACATTAATGGCCATGTAAAATTAATTGCTGGCTTGAATTGAGATGTCAAGGTGATTTTGTTTGCTGGATACCTGCAAGCTGATGGTTTGTTGAAATAACAGATATGGACAGCAGGTTAATTGGGAAATGATTGAAGCTTGCTGGGTATGGAAATTTGGATTTTCTGCTTCGTTCACAGCGTAGAAAATTAAACTCTTAAAGCCGATATTGTGATTGAGCCACGGCGAATGTCATTGGCCCCCTCTGGCCATGGCAGTCCAAGACCCCCCCCCCCCCCCCCCCCCCCCCCCCCCCCAACTGCCCGAAGTTCTAATGCACTGTAACTAATTCAGTGATCGCCCACCAAGGGGCCCACTGCATTGAATTAATGGCACTAATGCTAACACCTTGCTTTTGTCTAAAAGTGTAAATCTCTTCATCCTATCGAGGATTCGTTTGTGTGTTTGCATCGAATTTACAGGACGGGAACAGGCCATTCGCCCCAACTCATCCACGGTGGTGTTTTCTAAGCCTTGCTGTGTGTAATTCTCTAGTAGTCCAGAGGGGGCGCGCCTCTGTCATTCCGGAGAGGGAGCGGAAAAGAGGCACTCGGCCATAACGGGAGAATTTGGTAAGGTTGTGAGGGAGATTGGCCTTGTTCAGTCATGATTACTCTGAAGGAGTGAAGTTGCTGTTTACGTTGCTGCGTTCTCAGGATGTGTTAAAGCAGTTCATTGCCATGGTGAAAGTGTACTTTTGTCATTCATTATTAAATTGTAGATTTGATTTATTTTTCTTACCTGTAACAGCATACACCAGTTTCATTGTGTTTGTAAGCAAGAAATAAGACATTCTTAATTGAATGGATTATGGCCGAGTCTGTCACCTGTCATGTAACAACGGGGTTAATATATTAGTTAATAAGTCGAGCATTTTGTTCGGGAAGTTCTGAACTGTGGATGATTCTGAATAGGTTTCAGAATGTGGCAACTGGCAATTAATTACGGCTGAACGATTTTTGAAGCAAATCCAGGAAGCACATTGGGCAATATTTTTTTATCATAGAATTTACAGTGCAGAAGCAGGCCATTCAGCCCATCGAGTCTGCACCGGTTCCTGGAAAGAGCACGCTACCCAAGGTCAACACCTCCACCCTATCCCCATAACCCAGTAACCCCACCCAACACTATGGGCAATTTGAAAATTGAAAAATTGAAAATCGCTTTATTGTCACGAGTAGGCTTCAATGAAGTTACTGTGAAAAGCCCCTAGTCGCCACATTCCGGCGCCTGCTCGGGGAGGCTTGGACACTAAGGGCAATTTAGCATGGCCAATCCACCTAACCTGCACATCTTTGGGACTGTGGGAGGAAACCGGAGCACCCGGAGGAAACCCACGCACACACGGGGAGGACGTGCAGACTCCACACAGACAGTGACCCAAGCCGGAATCGAACCTGGGACCCTGGAGCTGTGAAGCAATTGTGCTAACCACGATGCTACCGTGCTGCCCGTGCTACAGCTATTCCACCAGCCGGATCTCCCACTCCTGGGGGGGGGGTGTATACAAAAGGATGCCCTGCTAACAGTGATGGGACCTGATCATGCTGCTGGCCAATGGCAGACTATCTATGGCAGGGATGGGCAAACCTTTCCGTGCAAGGGCCACATTCAGAAATTCACAATTTTAAAGGGCCGCATAGTATATTAAGTAAAATAATTAATATTTTAAATAGCCAAAATAAAAGGCCTTTAAAGAAAAAAAAGCACATTTATTTGAAAAACAAAGTAACTCAGTAAGTAACAGAACAATGTCAATGAGAATGATGCATCTGACTGCAGTCATTTACCAGTTTGTTGAAATCAGGTGTCAAGTTGCTTGTGCTGATCCTTAACACTGACAGAAGCACAGCCAGGCCGAGTCAACGATGAAAACGCACGTAGTGGGGTGGATGAGTGGGGCTGCCTTATTGGTCGGTTTAGTTGGGTGTGCGACCAATAGGAGTCCAGGTTACAAACAATAATAAGGCTTATTGTTTGTAACCTGGACTCCTATTGGTCGCACACGCAACTAAACCGACCAATGAGACAGCCCCACTCATCCACCCCACTACGCGCGTTTTTATGCGGACCGCCAATGAGGTGCCCGGAATCATAACCGGCATTTTTGAAAAGCCGCCGGGGAAAAGCCGCTGAAGTAAATGCGCTTATTGAATAAACGCATTTACTTCAGCGGCTTTTCCCCGGCGGCTTTTCAAAAATGCCGGTTATGATTCCGGGCACCTCATTGGCGGTCCGCATAAAAACCTTTGTCGGGCCGTAGTTTGCCCACCCCTGATCTATGGGGAGGGAAGCATGGAGAACCACGCCCAATGACTGGTCAGCTCATCTATTTTTTTTTGCTGGTAAAAGCAAATTACTGTGGATGCTGGAATCTGAAACACAAAACAGAAAATGCTGAACAATCTCAGCAGGTCCGACAGCATCTGTGGAGAGAGAAGGGAGCTAATGTTTCGAGTCTGGATGACTCTTTGTGAAAACTAAAGAGAACTGGAAATAAGGTCAAATCTATAGTACTGTGGGGGGATTGCAGCGATGGGACTGGATAAGGGGCCAGGGGATGGGAGTTTCTTGCTGTTGTTGATTGAGTGAGGACTCTTCTCCAGTATGTCGGAATTCTTTACCTTTGTTTTTTTTTTAAATTACTTTATCAGCGTTACAAAGCCAGAGCTCAGAGTGTGGACAGGGGCGAACCCCAGCTCCTTGCCTGCTCCAAAAACCAATTCAAATTGAATCCAATTCATGGTCTCCACAAGGGAGACATACCAGATCCAGGTATTACACCTGACCTCACGCTCACCTTAGCCAAAAGGCTGATAAGCGATACTTTTGTTGAAATAGTACCAAAGGATTTTCCACTTGGTGTCTCACCTAGTTCTGGGCCCGAAGCTTTCAATGATTGGGTTTGCCCCCCCCATCTTCCGCCAGAAATACCAAGTGGATGATCCGTCTTGACCTCCTCTCGAGGTCCCCAACAGTCACAGAAGCCCACCTTCAGCCAATTCGAGGCACTCCCATGTGAAGTGACTGGAAACCCCACCACCTGGAGGTTCCCCTCCAAGTCGCTCGCCATCCAGACTTGGAAATATATCGTCCGTTCCGTCACTGTCGCTGGGGCAAAATCCTGAAACTTCCCACCCCCCCCAACAGCACAGCGGATGTACCTACACCTCGGGGACTGCAGCGGTTCAAGAAAGCAGCTCAGCACCTCCTTCTGAAGGGCACCTAGGGATGAGCAATAAACGCTGGCCTAACCAGCCACGCCCACATCCCGTAAACTGAATTTTTAATCTGTCAAGCACACTCTGGGTGCAGCGTAGGATCTGGACAATATTCCAGCTGGAGGATTGAAGGCCATGCCCACTGGCCAAGCTGCTCCAATATTGGCAACTGCCTGACAAAGCAGAAAATTGTCCTGGTATATGTCTCGTCCACAAAAAAGGACAAATCCAATTCCTGCCCCACCAATCTATTCTCAATCAGTAAAGTAGCTGGTGGTGTTATTGAGCTGCATTCCCTCCGCAGTAACTTACTCATTAATGCAGAGTTTGGGTTCTGTGAAAACCATTCAGTTCCAGGTCTCATTTTGGCTTGGTCCAAACACGGACAAAAGAGAATTCCAGAGGTAGGATCGAAGTGAGAACCTTTGGCATCAATGATGTGGAGATGCCGGCGTTGGACTGGGGTGGGCACAGTAAGATGTCTTACAACGGGCAGCACGGTGGCCTAGTGGTTAGCACAACCACCTGACGGCGCTGAGGTCCCAGGTTCGAATCCCAGCCCTGGGTCACTGTCCGTGTGGAGTTTGCACATTCTCCCCGTGTCTGCGTGGGTTTCGCCCCCACAACCCAAAAAAATGTGCAGAGTAGGTGGATTGGCCACGCTAAATTGCCCCTTAATTGGAAAAAATAATTGGCTAATCTAAATTTATTAAAAAAAAGAAGTCTTACAACACCAGATTAAAGTCCAACAGGTTTGTTTGGAATCACTAGCTTTTGGAGCACAGCTCCTCCCTTAGGTGAGTGATGAGGGAGCTGTGCTCCGAATGCTAGTGATTCCAAAGAAACCTGTTGGACTTTAACCTGATATTGTCAGACTTCTTACTTTGGCATCAAGGCAATGTTTGACCGCCTATAGCTCCAAGCAACCGCAATAAAATTGAAGTCAATCGGAATTTGGAGGGATGTTCCCACGGAGCCATACAGAGCCCAAAGGAAGATGGGTGAATGTTCGAGGCCAGTTTTCCAAACGCCTGGACAGTGTTGCAGGAGTTACTCCAAGAAGTGTCCAAAGCCAACGGTCTTCAGGTTCTTCATCAACGATCGTCCCTCCAACAGTGGGGATGTTCGCTGAGTACAGTTCCATTTGTAATTCTTCACGTACACCGAAGCAGTCAGTGTCCACATGCGGCAAGACCTGAAAAAGATCTCCTTGACATTGCTGAATCCTCTACCCACAATATCTTTGGAGGGGGTGGGGGAGAGGCTGGTGGGAACACCCCCAGTTTAGTTCTGTGGAGAGAATTGGGAAGATGGCTTTGTTCCAGTTCAAGATGATTGCCTAATGGAGCTATTCAAAATTCCCACGGGGTTTTAGTTGTCCACTTGAAAAGGTTTTTTTTTTTTGCTGGGCTAAGTAGAAGCTGATTGGGTAGTTTATTTCTCTGTAAGAACATCCTGAGCAACCTCTATGTTTCCCAACCCCTCCCTCTCAACCCATTTACTACAGAAGACCTCGTTTCTGCTTTTGTTACTTCCACATTCGACTTTCAATGGTTCCCAGCCAAAGTCGGAGTGCAGAAGCGAGTGATCAGCCTCATGGGAGATTCCTGGGTAACCTTATCAGGCATAGCTTCAGAAATTTGTAGATATTATGTGTGATGATACAGGATTTGGCTTTGTTCCCTTAACATTTTCTAAGGAGATTATATAGAGGCGTTCAAAATCATGAAGGGGTTCGAAAGAGTAATTACTCCGAGAAAGAATCTTTCCAGTGACAGGAAGGTTCTAGACTCCCCAACCAAGGAAAACATCTTTCCTGCATATCCTGTCTATTCCTTCAAGTATTCTGTAGGTTTAAATGAGATCACCTCTATTTCTTCAAAACGCTAGAGAATAGACTCAAAATCCCCAATCTTCTCTTCATAAGACAGTCCTACCATCCCCGAATCAAGTCTCGTGAACCTTTACTGCACTCCCTCTACGGCAATAATATCCTTCCTATAGTAAGGGGAACAAAACCGCTCTCTCTGCTCCAGATGCGGTTCCATTAACCTTCCTGCTGCACCTGCATTTGGTCTTCAGCGACTTAAGGACAAGGACACCCAGGTTCACAAGAAGGTGGACAACAGTCTCGATGGCAACATGTCGAAGGAGTGAGACTACGGGCATGCAGGAAGGATCTAAGGGAAGGTCTCTCTCACCAGCAGCCAAGCTATTTCTTGGTGCTTGTTGGAAAGTTCTGGTGAAGAGGCATTCTGCCAATTGACTTTGACACTCTGCCCTTGGAAGGATCTGACAAGATCTACCGTCTCCTTTTCCCACAGGGGCTTGAGGTTAAATGCAGAGCATTGCCCGATGGACTTGTGGCCACAGGTGTTTTCTGCATAGAACCTTTCCACAAGGACAGGGTACAATTAATTGGCGAGTTCCACAGCTATGAATCGAGACCCACCTTCGCAACACCAGGGACAGGTAGAACCTCAACATGTAGAGACGATAGGTGTTTGCATAGCAAGGGTCCATGCGCAGCTTGATATAGCTACACACAAAGAATGAGGGCGACATTGGGTACATTTTCTTTTCACCTTTATCTAGAGGTTGGTACTTGGTATCCCTGTGAATGTGGCACATTTTCAATTTCCAGATAAAGCAGATATCTGAAGTGAAGCATTGAAGTAAGACACCTTCGGGTATTGATAATTGGTGTTTACCTTGCAATGGGCTGGATGTAAGAGTGGGAACTTGGATTTAATTAATAAAGAAAGCCCTTTCATCAGATTGGGAACATTAACTCTTGACCTACAAGACCAGAAGATACAGGAGAAGAAGTCGGCCAGTTCTGCCAATCATTAATTCCAGCCTTTGGATTGAGAGTCCAGCGGTATGACTACTACTGTGCCTCTGTTTTAACATGCAGTCCTTCTGAAGTGTAATCACCATCATTGAAGTCTGTTCAGAGAGTTAAAGGGAAACTCTTATCAAGGTGTTGAAAGTCATGAAGGTTTAGATTGTGTAAATAAGGAGAAACTTGTTCTTCCGACAGGCAAGCAGAGAATACAGATTTAAGGCAAACAATGAGAATTTCTTTTTTCTCAGGATGTGGGACATCACTGGCAAGGCTGGTACTTGTTACCCATCAGCGCGTTATTATGATCCGGAATGCGCCAACTGAAAGGCAGATGCAAAGTTGGCACAGTGGTTAGCACTGCTGCCTCACAGCACCAGGGATCCGGGTTCAATTCCAACCTTGGGTGACTGTGCGGAGTTTTCACGTTCTCCCCGTGTCACAGAAGCCGGAATCGTGTCACTGAACTATTTTGAGAGGCAAATCGCAGAATACATAGACATAGAACAGTATAGCACAGAACAGGCCCTTCGGCCCTCAATGTTGTGCCGAGCAATGATCACCCTACTCAAACCCACGTATCCACCCTATACCTGTAACCCAACAAACCCCCCCCCCCCCCCATTAACCTTACTTTTTAGGACACTACGGGCAATTTAGCATGGCCAATCCACCTAACCCGCACATCTTTGGACTGTGGGAGGAAACCGGAGCACCCGGAGGAAACCCATGCAGACACGGGGAGGACGTGCAGACTCCACACAGACAGTGACCCAGCCGGGAATCGAACCTGGGACCCTGTGAAGCTGTGAAGCATTTATGCTAACCACCATGCTACCGTGCTGCCCTCGAATTTAGAGTACCCAATTCATTGTTTCCAATTAAGGGGCAATTTAGCGTGGCGAATCAACCTGCACGAATTCCAATCGCATGATAAGCCAACACTTCCAGTGCGGTGCTGCACTGTGCGACCGGCCAACTTACTGTTGATACATTAGTATAAGAACATAAGAAATATAGAACATAGAACAGTACAGAACAGGCCCTTCGGCCCTCGATGTTGTGCCGAGCCATGATCACCCTACTCAAACCCACGTATCCACCCTATACCCGTAACCCAACAACCCCCCCCCTTAACCTTACTTTTTAGGACACTACGGGCAATTTAGCATGGCCAATCCACCTAACCCGCTCATCTTTGGACTGTGGGAGGAAACCGGAGCACCCGGAGGAAACCCACGCGCACACAGGGGGAGGACGTGCAGACTCCACACAGACAGTGACCCAGCCGGGAATCGAACCTGGGACCCTGGAGCTGTGAAGCATTTATGCTAACCACCATGCTACCGTGCTGAATACTGCCTTAAAATAATCTTCCACTCATCTCCGCCTGCATTAGCATCTTTTACAAAGCAGAGAATCACACTATGCTTCACAGAAACTCTCCCAAACAAAATTTGACACTGAGCCACATCACAGGAGATAGTAGACAGGCGACCAAAACCTTGGTTAGACCTTATGAGGAGCGTCTTAAAGGGAACGAGTGAAGAAGGGACGGTGAGAGGTTTAGGGTGGGAATTCCAGACCTTGGGGCCTGGGTTGGCAATGAAAACAATTAAAGTCAGGACTGCGTAAGAGGCCAGATTTGGAGGAAAGCAGAGATCTTGGAGAGTTGCAGAGCTGACAGAGATTACAAAGAAAGCAAAGAGCCGAGACCATTGAAAACAAGAGTGAGATTTTTTTTTAATTTAGAGTACCCAATTCATTTTTGCCAATTAAGGGGCTATCTAGCGTGTTCAATCCACCTACACTGCACATCTTGGGTTATGGGGGCGAAACCCACGCAGACACGGGGAGAACGTGCAAACTCCACACAGACAGTGACCCAGAGGCGGGATCGAACCTGTGACCTCAGCGCCGTGAGGCAGCAGGGCTAACCCACTGCGCCACCGTGCTGCCCCAAGAGTCAGAATTTGACAATCGAAATGTTGTTGGACTGGATGCTATGAAGTAGAGGTGATCAGATTATAGTTGCGACAAACCCTTTTTCTGTATTTTCTTCCCTCCCCAATTTATTGTCATGAGAATGTCACTTTAAGACATGTTTGGCTGCTCATGTTACTGCAGTGATGTCAGAGTGTGGGTGGAGCTGAGCTCTGGCTCTGCTTTTTAGTTTCACTTTGAGAAAAGCTTGGGTGTGTCTGTTTTTTTTTTGGTTTCATTTTTCAGTGTTGGAGCTGAAGCCAGACAAAGCAGCTGTACTGCTGTTCTCTCTGCCATCAAAAGACTATCTCTTGGTCATTTGGCGAATTCAGAATTATAAATGTTCTCAGTAGTGACTTTAACCTGATGTGCTTCTGTTGAAGGTTATGTTTTTGTAAGTCTTCTGGGTGTTAAAATACAGCGTAAGTATTACTTAGTGTTGTATTCTTTGGGGGTTGTATTTGAATTGATTGTTGCTAAGATGTTCACTGTATGTTTTAAATTGGTTAACTTGAGTTAATAGAATAAACATTGTTTTGCTTTTTAAAAATACTTTTCCATTTCTGCTGTACCACACCTGTAGAGTGGGCCGTGTACTCCCCATACCACTATCTATTAAAAGTTGTGGGTCAGGTGAACTCCATTATACACATGGTACAGAAGATATAGTCAGCGTAAAGGGACTTCTGAGACAGGGTTGGAGCAGGTTGTTGACATACAGATTTAAAAGGGTTGGGACTACGGCGGCATGTGGCACAGTGGGACTGTGGCGCTGAGGACCTGGGTTCAAAACCTGGCTCTGGTTCACTGTCTGTGTAGAGTTTTCACATTCTCTTCATGTCTATGTGGGTTTCACCCCCACAACCCAAAGATATCATAGAATTTTGATTTGGGCAGCACGGTAGCCTTGTGGATAGCACAATGGCTTCACAGCTCCAGGGTCCCAGGTTCAATTCCGGCTTGGGTAACTGTCTGTGTGGAGTCTGCGCATCCTCTTCGTGTGTTGGTGAGTATTGTGATTGGTAAGTAAAATCTTAATTCCTTTCACTTATTAATTATTTGATACTATATTTGTAGTCAGCTAAGGTAAAGGGTAAAAATAGCAGGAGATCCCAGACCCGTGTTATGCTCCTCGTGCGCAATGTGGGAGTTCAGGGACGCGGCCGTGTCCCTGACTTCTTCATGTGCGCGAAGTGTGTCCAGCTGCAGCTTCTGTTAGACCGCATGGCGGCTCTGGAGCTGCGGGTGGACTCACTTTGGAGCATCCGCGATGCTGAGGAGGTCGTGGATAGTACGTTCAGTGAGTTGGTCACACCGCAGATTAGGATTGGTGAGGGAGACAGGGAATGGGTTACCAAAAGGCAGAGAAAGAGCAGGAAGGCAGTGCAGGTATCCCCTGCGGTCATCTCCCTCCAAAACAGGTATACCGTTTTGGATACTGTTGGGGGAGATGACTCACCAGGGGAAGGCAGTAGTAGCCAGGCTCATGGCACTGTGGCTGGCTCTGCTGCACAGAAGGGCAGGAAAAAGACTGGCAGGGCTATAGTCATAGGGGATTCAATTGTAAGGGGAGTAGACAGGCGTTTCTGTGGTCGAAAATGAGACTCCCGAATGGTATGTTGCCTCCCGGGTGCTCGGGTCAGGGATGCCTCCGATCGGCTGCAGGACATACTGAAGGGGGAGGGTGAACAGCCATTTGTCGTGGTGCATATAGGCACCAACGATATAGGTAAAAAAAGGGATGAGGTCCTACAATCAGAATTTAGGGAGTTAGGAGATAAGTTAAAAAGTAGGAGCTCAAAGGTAGTAATCTCAGGATTGCTACCAGTGCCACGGGACAGTCAGAGTAGAAATTCAAGAATAGTCAGAATGAATACTTGGCTTGAGAGATGGTGCAGGAGGGAGGGGTTCAGATTTTTGGGACATTGGAACTGGTTCTGGGGGCGGTGGGACCATTACAAACCGGATGGTCTACACCTGGGCAGGACTGGAACCAATGTCCTAGGGGGTGATTTTGCTAACACTGTTGGGGAGGTTTTAAACTAACGTGGCAGGGGGATGGGAACCAGATTAGGAATTTAGAGGTCAGTTAAGAAGCAGCAACTAAAGCCAGTAAGGTACGAGACAATAAACTCAATGTGACTAAGGGGAAGAGTAGACAGGGAAGAGATGATGAACGCAAAGGGACAGGTGGTCTGAGGTGCATTTGGTTTAATGCGAGAAGTGTAGCAGGTAAGGCAGATGAATTTAGGGCTTGGTTCCTGGGACTATGATGCTATTGGTATTACTGAGACTTGGTTGAGGGAAGGGCAGGACTGGCAACTGAATATCCCAGGGTATTAGATGCTTCAGGAGGGATAGAGAGGGAGGTAGAAGGGGTGGAGGAGTTGCATTACTCGTCAGAGATGATATCACAGCTGTGATTAAGGAGGGCACGATGGAGGATTCGAGCACTGAGGCAATATGGGTGGAGCTGAGAAATAGGAATGGTGCAGTAACTTTACTACAGGCCTCCCAAAACCGAGCATCAAGTAGAGGTACAAATATGCAGACAGATTATAGAAAAATGTAGGAGCAATAGGGTGGTTGTGATGGGAGATTTTAACTTCCCCAACATTGAATGGGATTCATAAGAACATAAGAACTAGGAGCAGGAGTAGGCCATCTGGCCCCTCGAGCCTGCTCCGCCATTCAATGAGATCATGGCTGATCTTTTGTGGACTCAGCTCCACTTTCCGGCCCGAACACCATAACCCTTAATCCCTTTATTCTTCAAAAAACGATCTATCTTTACCTTAAAAACATGTAATGAAGGAGCCTCAACTGCTTCACTGGGCAAGGAATTCCATAGATTCACAACCCTTTGGGTGAAGAAGTTCCTCCTAAACTCAGTCCTAAATCTACTTCCCCTTATTTTGTGGCTATGCCCCCTAGTTCTGCTGTCACCCGCCAGTGGAAACAACCTGCCCGCATCTATCCTATCTATTCCCTTCATAATTTTAAATGTTTCTATAAGATCCCCCCGCATCCTTCTAAATTCCAACGAGTACAGTCCCAGTCTACTCAAACTCTCCTCATAATTCAACCCCTTCAGCTCTGGGATTAACCTAGTGAATCTCTTCTGCACACCCTCCAGTGCCAGTACGTCCTTTCTCAAGTAAGGAGACCAAAACTGAACACAATATTCCAGGTGTGGCCTCACTAACACCTTGTACAATTGCAACATAACCTCCCTAGTCTTAAACTCCATTCCTCTAGCAATGAAGGACAAAATTCCATTTGCCGCCTTAATCACCTGTTGCACCTGTAAACCAACCTTCTATGACTCATGCACTAGCACACCCAAGTCTCTCTGCACAGCGGCATACTTTAATATTTTATCGTTTAAATAATAATCCTGTTTGCTGTTATTCCTACCAAAATGGATAACCTCACATTTGTCAACATTGTATTCCATCTGCCAGACCCTAGCCCATTCACTTAACCTATCCAAATCCCTCTGCAGACTTCCAGTATCCTCTGCACTTTTCGCTTTACCACTCATCTTAGTGTCATCTGCAAACTTGGACACATTGCCCTTGGTCCCCAACTCCAAATCATCTATGTAAATTGTGAACAATTGTGGGCCCAACACGGATCCCTGAGGGACACCACTAGCTACTGATTGCCAACCAGAGAAACACCCATTAATCCCCACTCTTTGCTTTCTATTAATTAACCAATCCTCTATCCATGCTACTACTTTACCCTTAATGCCATGCATCTTTATCTTTTGCAGAAACCTTTTGTATGGCACCTTGTCAAAGGCTTTCTGGATATCCAGATATACCACATCCATCGGCTCCCCGTTATCTACTGCACTGGTAATGTCCTCAAAAAATTCCACTAAATTAGTTAGGCATGACCTGCCCTTTATGAACCCATGCTGCGTCTGCCCAATGGGACAATTTCTATCCAGATGCCTCGCTATTTCTTCCTTGATGATAGATTCCAGCATCTTCCCTACTACCGAAGTTAAGCTCACTGGCCTATAATTTTGTGTAGTGTTGGAGGCGTAGATGGAGTAGAGTTTGTAAGGAGCATCCAGGAGAGTTTTTTAGAGCAGTATGTAAATAGTCCAACTCGGGAAGGGGCTATACTGGACCTGGTATTGGGGAATGATCCCGGCCAGGTGGTTGATGTTTCAGTCGGTGATTACTTTGGGAATAGTGATCACAATTCCGTAAGTTTTAGAATACTCATGGACAAGGACAAGAGGGGTCAGAAAGGAAGAGTGCTAAATTGGGGAAAGGCAGAGTATAACCAAATTCGGCAGGAGCTAGGGAATGTGGATTGGGAGCAGCTGTTTAAGGGTAAATCCACATTTGAAATGTGGAAGTCTTTTAAGGAAATGTTGATTAGAGTGCAGGACAGACATGTTCCTGTGAAAATGAAAGATAGAAATGGCAAGATTAGGGAACCATGGATGACGGGTGAAATTGTGAGACTAGCTAAGATGAAAAAGGAAGCATACATAGGATCGAGGCAACTCAAAACTGATGAAGCTTTGGAGGAATATTGGGAAAGTAGGACGAATCTCAAACGCGCAATAAAGAGGGCTAAAAGGTGTCATGAAATATCTTTGGCTAGCAGGGTTAAGGAAAATCCCAAAGCATTTTATTCGTATGTAAGGAGCAAGAGGGTAACTAGAGAAAGGATTGGCTCACTTAAAGACAAAAGAGGGAATTTATGCGTGGACTCAGAGGAAATCGGTGAGATTCTTAATGAGTACTTTGCATCGGTATTCACAAAGGAGAGGGACAAGACGGATGTTGAGGCTAGGGATGGATGTTTAAATACTCTCGGTCAAGTTGTCATACGGAAGGGGGAAGTTTTGGGTAGTCTAAAAGACATTAAGGTGGACAAGTCCCCAGGACCGGATGGGATCTATCCCAGGTTACTGAGGGAAGCGAGGGTCGAAATAGTTGGGGCCTTAACAGATATCTTTGCAGCATCCTTGAGCACAGGTGAGGTCCCGGAGGACTGGAGAATTGCTAATGTTGTCCCTTTGTTTAAGAAGGGTAGCAGGGATAATCCAGGGAATTATAGACCTGTGAGCTTGATGTCAGTGGTAGGCAAACTGTTGGAGAAGGTACTGAGGGATAGGATCTATTCACATCTGGAAGAAAATAGACTTATCAGTGATAGGCAGAATGGTTTTGTGCAGGGAAGGTCATGTCTTACAAACCTAATAGAATTCTTTGAAGAAGTGGCAAAGTTAATTGATGAGGGAAGGGCTGTAGATGTCATATACATGGACTTCAGTAAGGCGTTTGATAAGGTTTCCCATTGCTGGTTGTTGGAAAAAGTGAAGTCGTATGGGGTTCAGGGTGTACTAGCTAGATGGATAAAGAACTGGCTGGGCAACAGGAGACAGAGAGTAGTGGTGGAGGGAGTGTCTCAAAATGAAGAAGGGTGACTAGTGGTGTTCCACAGGGACCCGTGCTCGGACCACTGTTGTTTGTGATCTACATAAATGACGTGGAGGAAGTTATAGGTGGTCTGATTAGCAAGTTTGCAGATGATGCTAAGATTGGTGGAGTTGCAGATAGCGAGGAGGACTGTCAGAGAATACAACAAAATATAGATAGATTGGAGAGTTGGGCAGAGAAATGGCAGATGGAGTTCAATCCAGGCAAATGCGAGATGATGCATTTTGGAAGATCAAATTCAAGAGCGGACTATATGGTCAATGGAAGGGTCTTGGGGGAAATTGATATGCAGAGAGATCTGGGAGTTCAGGTCCATTGCACCCTGAAGGTGGCAACACAGGTTGATAGAGTGGTCAAGAAGGCATAGAGCATGCTTGCCTTCATCAGACGGGGTATTGAGTACAAGAGTTGGCAGGTCATGTTACAGTTGTATAGGACTTTGGTTCGGCCACATTTGGAATACTGCGTGCAGTTCTGGTCGCCACATTACCAGAAGGATGTGGATGCCTTGGAGAGGGTGCAGAGGAGGTTCACCAGGATGTTGCCTGGCATGGAGGGTGCTAGCTATGAAGAAAGGTTGAGTAGATTAGGATTGTTTTCGTTGCAAAGACGGAGGTTGAGGGGGGACCTGATTGAGGTCTACAAAATTGTGAGAGGTATGGACAGGGTGGATAGCAACAAGCTTTTCCCAAGAGTAGGGGTGTCAGTTACAAGGGGTCACGATTTCAAGGTGAGAGGGGGAAAGTTTAAGGAAGATGTGCATGGAAAGTTTTTTACGCAGAGGGTGGTGGGTGCCTGGAACGCTTTACCAGTGGAGGTGGTAGAGGCGGGCACGATAGCATCATTTAAGAAGCATCTGGACAGGTATATGAATGGGCGGGAACAGAGGGAAGTAGACCTTGGAAAATAGGAGACAGGTTTAGATAAAGGATCTGGATCGGCGCAGGCTGGGAGGGCCGAAGGGCCTGTTCCTGTGCAGTCATTTTCTTTGTTCTTTGTTCTTTGTGTGTGCGTGGGTTTCCTCCGGGTGCTCCGGTTTCCTCCCACAGTCCAAAGATGTGCAGGTTAGGTGGATTGGCCTTGATAAATTGCTCTTAGTGTCCAAAATTGCCCTTAGTGTTGGGTGGGGTTACTGGGTTTTGGGGATAAGGTGGAGGTGTTGACCTTGGGTAGGGTGCTCTTTCCAAGAGCCGGTGCAGACTCGATGGACCAAATGGCCTCCTTCTGCACTGTAAATTCTGTGATATGACAAAGAATTAAAGCAGCTTGAATACGAAAGAGATAGAGAGGAAAAAGAAAGAGAAAGGGAGATACAGATCAGGGAAAAAGATAAAGAAAGAGAGTTTGAACTTCAGAAAATGGCCATGAAACATGACAGGCAGTTAAAATTGGCAGACGTAAAGGGAAACGTACAGTTGGATGATAGTGATGAGGACAGTGAGAAAGAGCATCATAGTCGAAGGCTTGGTGGGGATCTATTTAAATATGTCCAAGCATTGCCAAGGTTTGATGAGAAGGAGGTATAAGCCTTTTTCATTTCATTTGCGAAGGTAGCTAAACAAATGAAATGGCCACAGGACATGTGTGGATTACTGATTCAAACAAAGCTGGTAGGTAGAGTTAGTGCAGTGTTTGCATCACTACCGGAGGAGGTATCTGGAACATATGAAGAGGTGAAGAAATCCATCTTGTGCAGATGAACTAGTTCCTGATGCCTGCAGACAAAGGTTTAGAAATTTAAGGAAAGAATTTGGTCAAACATACATGGAGTTTGAAAGGATCAAAGAGAGTAATTTTGATTGGTGGTTAAGGGCTTTGAAAATAGACCAAACGTATGAAGCTGTCAGATAAATTATACTTTTGGAGGAGTTTAAAAATGTAATTCCTGATGTAGTGAGAACTCCTGAGGAAGAGCAGATGGTTAAAACTGCGAGATTAGCAGCAGAAATGGCAGATGATTATGAATTAGTTCATAAATCAAAGCTTGGGTTCCAACATCAGTTTCAGCCGGTGAGGGATAGAAACTGGAGACATGAGAAATACTCAAGTGGTAAAGGTAAAGGTGATCTGGTGGGAGATAATGAGAGTGTACCTCAGACTAAAAAAGAAATCCAGGACGGTGGAAAAGAAATGAAAAGTTTCAAATGTTTTCACTGTAATAAACTAGGCCATGTGTTGGTGTCACAGTGTTGGTGGTTGAAGAAAAGCACTGGGAAGGCTGATGTGGTAAAACAGGATAAGACAGTGGGGTTTGTTAAAGTGGTAAAGGAAAGCCCAAGTGAAGCGAAGGAGGTGCAAAAGATTGTACAGCCTGATCAAGAGGTGATTGATAAGAAGATGCCAGATTTCTTTAAAGAATTTACTTGTGTGGGTAATGTTCACTCACGTGTATCAGGAGGAGTAGGTAAAGAAGTCACAATTTTAAGAGATACGGGAGCTAGTCAATCTTTAATGGTAAGAGATGAGGAGTTATATAGTTTGGGAAGAATGTTGGCAGAAAAGGTGGTGATATGTGGAATTCAGGGTGAGAGGAGTAGTGTTCCATTATATAAGATAGGTTGGAAAGTCCAGTGAAGAGTGGTGAAGTGGTAGCACGAGTAATAGATAAACTATCTTGTCCAGGAATACAGTTTATCTTGAGTAATGATATAGCTGGATCGCAGGTGGGAATGATGCCTACTGTGGTTGATAAGCCAGTGGAAAATCAGATAACCAAAGTGTTGAAGGACGAATATCCTGGGATTTTTCCAGATTGTGTAGTAACAAGGTTGCAAAGTCACAGGTTAAGACAAGAGGAGAAATCAATGAGTGAAGATGACGTTGAAGTTCAATTATCAGAAATGATTTTTGATCAGATGGTTGAAAAAGAACAAGAACAGGTGGAGGATGAGGCGGATATTTTTAGTTCAGGAAAATTGACGGAGTTACAAAAGAAAGATGTAGAAATAAACCGGATGTATCAGAAAGCAAACACGGAAGAGGAATCTGCGTGTATACCAGAATGTTATTACCATAAAAGTGATGTCTTGATGAGAAAATGGAGATCTTTACATATGCAGGCGGATGAAAAGTGGGCAGAAGTTCATCAAGTGATATTGCCGGTAGGGTATAGAAAGGAGGTGTTGCGAGTTGCACATGAGGTACCAGTCGAAGGTCATTTGGAAATAAGGAAAACTCAAGCTAAAATCAAAAAGCATTTTTATTGGCCTGGACTACATAAAGATGTAGTTCAATTTTGTCAATCATGTCACACATGTCAAGTAATAGGGGAACCTCAAGCAGTGATAAAACCAGCGCCCTTAATACCCATTCCAGCATTTGAGGAACCATTTCCAAGGGTCCTAATTGATTGTGTAGGACCGCTTCCGAAAATAAAAAGTGGGAATCAATATCTTTTGACTATAATGGATGTGTCTACTAGGTTTCCAGAGGCCATTCCAGTACGTAATATTACAGCTAAAAAGATTGTGAAGGAGTTACTCAAATTCTTTACTAGATATGGACAACCCACAGAAATACAATTGGATCAAGGATCGAATTTTACCTCAAGGTTATTCAAGGAAGTTATGGATAGCTTAGGAATAAAACAATTTAAATCAACTGTGTACCATCCAGAATCGCAGGGAGCATTAGAAAGGTGGCATCAGACATTAAAGACAATGTTGAGGGCTTATTGTCACAATTACCCAGAGGATTGGGATAAAGGAATTCCATTCGTACTGTTTGCAATTAGGGATGCACCTGATGAGTCAGCCAAATTCAGTCCTTTTGAACTAGTTTTTGGTCATGAGGTAAGAGGACCACTTAAATTGATTAAGGAAAAATTGGTGAGTGAGAAATCGGAAATTACATTATTGTATTACGTGTCAATTTTTGGGGAATGATTAAATAGAGCAGGTGAATTGCTAGACAACATTTAAAAGTTGCACAAAATGTGATTAAACGGGTAGCAGACAAGAAACCCAAAGTTCGTAGTTTTGCCATTGGATATAAAGTTTCAGTGTTGTTACCAGTGATAAGTGAACCTTTTAAAGCAAGATTTTGTGGACCTTATCAGATTGAAAGTAAATTAAGTGAGGTGAATTATGTGGTAAAAACACCAGATAGAAGGAAGACTCACCGAGTGTGTCATGTGAATATGCTCAAAAGATACTTTGAAAGGGTAGGAGTGAAGAACCAAATCCAGATGACTGTGAATTTGACATACTTCAAATTAAATTGGAAAACGAGAATGTTCTTAAAAATTGGGATAAATTGTTGAGTTACCTTCCAGAGGAAAAACGGACTGATCTGAAAGAGTTATTGATATCACATGGACAAGTTTGTGGAGATAAATTGGGAAGTACTAAAATGGCTATATATGATGTAGATGTGGGAAATGCTATTCCAGTCAAACAACATCCATACAGACTTAACTCTTTAAAATTGGCACAGGTTAATAAAGAGATTGAGAGTATGCTTAAAAATGGCATAATTGAAGTGGGTTGCAGCCAATGGAGCTCACCCATTGTGATGGTACCAAAACCAGACGGTACCCAATGGTTGTGTGTGGACTATAGAAAGGTTAATGCAGTTACAAGAACGGACTCTTATCCTATCCCACGTTTGGAGGATTGCATTGAGAAAGTGGGACAATCCGCTTTTATTTCTAAATTGGATTTACTTAATGGTTACTGGCAGGTACCTTTATCTGAAAGGACAAAGGAGATTTCAACTTTTGTGATTCCAGATGGTATAT
Organism: Scyliorhinus canicula; assembly: GCF_902713615.1. Classification (NCBI taxonomy): domain Eukaryota; kingdom Metazoa; phylum Chordata; class Chondrichthyes; order Carcharhiniformes; family Scyliorhinidae; genus Scyliorhinus; species Scyliorhinus canicula. The sequence goes on along the minus strand of NC_052168.1, from coordinate 27,045,833 downwards.
ACCAATCCAAAGTTCTGCCATTTGGCATGAAAAACTCCCCAGCCACATTTCAATGGTTAACTAACCAAGTTGTTTCAGGATTATCCAATTGTGCGGTGTGCATCGACGATCTGGTCATTTTCAGCCAATCATGGAAAGAACATTTAAACAATCTGATGCTGCGGGGCTGAGGACCCAGGTTTGAATCCCGATCTTGGGTCACTGTCCGTGTGGAGTTTGCATATTCTCCCCGTGTCTGCGTGGGTTTCACCCCCACAACCCAAAGATATGCGGGTTAGGTGGATTGGCCACACTGAATTGCCCCTTAATTGGAAAATATATATAATTGGGCATATAAAAAAAATTTTAAAACAAAAAAAACCATCTGATGGAGATATTTGATCGGCTTCAGGAGGCGGGTTTTGTGACAAACCTGGCCAAAAGTGAATTTTGAAACGCCCAAGTCACTTTCCTTGGCCATACAATTGGACAGGGTTGAATGGTCACACGGGATGTGAAGACAAGTTATTGAAAGTCTTCTGGATGTTAAAAGGAGAGCGTAAGCATTACTTAGTGTTGTATTCTTTGGGGGTTGTATTTGAATTGATGGTTGCTAAGATGTTCACTGTATGTTTTAAAAAGGTTAACTTGAGTTCATAGAATAAACATTGTTTTGCTTTTAAAAAATACTTTTCCATTTCTGCTGTACCACACCTGTAGAGTGGGCCGTGTGCTCCCCATACCACAATTTATTAAAAGTTGTGGGTCAGGTGAACTCCATGATACACTTTGGGGTTCTCTAAACCCTGGCCCATAACACTATTAATTGGCAATGGTTATTTTCTATTTTATTGGTGCTGTTAAATGGATGTAAGATTTTCTGCTACTTGTCTTGTTGCCATGGTTACGCTTAGAGTAACTGGCCTGTCAATGTTCCCAAATGCATGTCTGCTGCCCTCTGTTGGAACTGTGTGTGTCAGCAACATTGATCGACTAAAAAGATCTGTCCAAGCCCCAGTTTGAGTGAAGCGATGATTTACATACTTACTTTAATTTTGTATACTGTAATCGCTCCTCACAATGTGATTTATCCCTATAGTGCAGGAGGAGGCCATTCAGCCCATTGAGTCTGCACCGACCCTCCGAAAGAGCTCCCCACCTAGGCCCACTTACCCACCCCATCCGTGTAACTCCACCTAACCCGCACATCTTTTGGACACTAAGGGGCAATTTAGCAGAGCCAATCCACCTAACCTGCACATCTTCGGGCTGTGGGAGGAAACCGGGGGAAACCCACGCAGACACGGGGAGAACATGCAATCTCCGTACAGTCACCCCAGGCAGGAATCAAACCCGGGTCCCTGGCACTGTGAGGCAGCAGTACCAACCACTGTGCCAACGTGCTACAGTGAGCAGAACAAGCACAGATTGGGGGATCACAGGACCAATTGTTACGGTGCAGAATGAGGCCATTCAGTCCATCGGCTCTCCAGAACATGGATCATCATTTAGCCCCATCCTCCTGCCTTTCCCTGTACCCCTGCACACTGTTTCTATTCAGATAACCATCTAATGCCCTCTTGAATGCCTTGATTGAACCTGCCTGCTCCACACTTCTGGGCAGCGCATTCCAGACTCTGAACCACTTGCTGTTTGAAAATGATTTTTACACATTTGCTTTTTTTTGCAAATCGCCTTGAATCTGCGCCCCCTCGTTCTTGATCCTTTTACGAGCCGGAACACTTTCTCCCCATCTACTCTGTCCAGTCTCCTCAGGATTTTGAATATCTCTATCAGATATTACACCTCTCAGCCTTCTCATCACCATGGAAAACAGTCCCACCCTCGCCAATCTATCCTCATCACTGACGTTTCTCATTGTTGGAACCATTCTTGTGAATGCAAGTGCTGGAAAATGAGATTAGAGTAAATAGGTGCTTAATGGCCACCACGGACATGATTTGCTGAAGGACCTCTTTCCGTGCTGTGCTGTAAAACTCTATGATTCTATCTCTCTCTCTATGAACATCTTCTGCACTCTCTGCAGTGCGTTTACTTGTGGAACATCTCTATTCCGTCTGTAAGCATGATCCCAACCTTCCAGTCGCTGCCATTTTAACCCAGCACCTGCCTCTCATGCCCACATGTCCATCCTTGGCCTTCTGCGATGCTCCAATGAAGCCCAACACAAACTGGAAGAACAGCACCTCATCTTCTGATTAGGCACGTTCCAGCTTTCTGGACTCAACATTGAGTTCGACAACTTTAGATGGTAAACTCTCCCCTCCCCTCTCCTCTTGCCCCCCTTTTTTTTAATTTTTGTTATTCGGTTACCCCGGTTTGCCCCAACACAACCCCCTCCCCCACGTGGCCAATGTCTCTTGTTGAGTTTTGTTCCCACTAAGCATTGACCTGTTTTCTGACTAACGGCGCAGTGGTACAGCGGGTTAGCTCTGCTGCCTCACAGCTCCAGGGACCCAGGTTCAACTCTAGCCTCGGGTGGCTGTCCACTTGGGTTTCCTCCGGGTGCTCCGGTTTCCTCCCACAGTCCAAAGATGTGCAGGTTAGGTGGACTGGCCGTGATAAATTACCCTTAGTGTCTAAAAACCTAGGTGGGATTTATGGGCTACGGGGATAGTGTGGAGGTGTGTGCTTGGGTAGGGTGCTCTTTCCAAGGGCCGATGCAGACCCGATGGGCCGAATAGCCTCCTTCTGCACTGTAAATTCTATGATAACACATTCAGCTATCCTACCTTTGCCCCTATTAACACTCTATAGTCCTGAATGACACCATTAACAGCCCCTTTGTTTCATATCCATGACACCTTTGTCAATCTCACCTTAACTCCGACCTGTCACTGACTTTTCATTCTACCCCACCTCCCTCTTCAAGGATATAATTCATATCATCTCGTACAGATGCTGCCAGACCTGCTGAGTTTAGAGCATAGAGCATAGAACAGTACAGCACAGAACAGGCCCTTCGGCCCTCAATGTTGTGCCGAGCCATGATCACCCTACTCAAATCCACGTATCCACCCTATACCCGTAACCCAACAACCCCCCCCTTAACCTTACTTTTTTATTAGGACACTACAGGCAATTTAGCATGGCCAATCCACCTAACCCGCACATCTTTGGACTGTGGGAGGAAACCGGAGCACCCGGAGGAAACCCACGCACACAGGGGGAGGACGTGCAGACTCCACACAGACAGTGACCCAGCCGGGAATCGAACCTGGGACCCTGGAGCTGTGAAGCATTTATGCTAACCACCATGCTACCCTGCTGCATTTTGTCCAGCATTTTGTTTTTATTTTGATTCTCCTCCTTGCTCTCATATGGATTTCTCTGTCATTGGCCTCCTGCAGAGTTTCAGTGAAACTCAAGGAACAACACCTTATCTTTCAATTAGGGACTTCACATTCAACTCAACATTGAGTTCAACAATTTGGGGAACAATCTCTGCCCTCACTTTAGAGTCATAGTTTTATTTGGAGCAGAGATGGCTGAGAGGGGCGAATGATCGAGGTGTGTAAAATTGTGAGACATAGATAGGGTGGATAGGAAGGATCAATCTGTGCGGAGTCTGCACATCCTCCCCGTGTCTGCGTGGGTTTCCTCCGGGTGCTCCGGTTTCCTCCCACAGTCCAAAGATGTGCAGATTAGGTGGATTGGCCGTGCTAAATTGCCCTTAGTGCCCAAAATTGCCCTTAGTGTTGGGTGGGGTTACTGGGTTATGGGGATAGGGTGGAGGTGTTGACCTTGGGTAGGGTGCTCTTTCCAAGAGCCGGTGCAGACTCGATGGGCCGAATGGCCTCCTTCTGCACTGTAAAATCTATGAAATCCATGAAATAACCAGGAGACATAGATTTAAGATAAGAGGCTAGATTTAGACAGGATTCTATGAGATGAGCTGCTGAGTGTCCAACACCTATCCTGGCATTCACGGTAATTTGCTTAGAGTTTAACGCAATAAAAATAGATTTAATAGGGGCAGAATGGTGGCGCAGTGGATTAGCGCTGCTGCCTCTCGGCGCCGAGGTCCCAGGTTTGATCCCGGCTCTGGGTCACAGTCTGTGTGGGTTTGATCCCGGCTCTGATCAATGGAGTTTGCACATTCTCCCCATGTTTATGTGGGTCTCCCCCCCACAACCCAAAAATGGATTGGCCACACTAACTTGCCCCTTAATTAGAAAAACAATGAATTGGGCTCTGTAATAATAAACAAAGTAGTTAATTGCTCAATAACAAGTTGTAGCTTTTAGACTCTGCCCTCACTGTGGTATGAAAGGGAGACAGAGCAGGAGTGAACCATGTAGGGTCTCCCCAATAACTGGGGAGCTCCTCTCCACCTCCCCAGCACAAAAATTTAAAGGTTTCACACGTGGTGAATACACAAAGCACAAGTGAGGCGGAGCAAACCGCAGCTGCCAGAGGTTCTCCCGCCCCCAACACCTTACGGTCAGGGTTACCCACACTTGGTGGATGCCTGCAAATTAATCAATGCTTGAACACTTTGCAAATATTTGATTCCCGTGTTGGAGCAAACCGTCTAAATCGATATTGGGGCTGTTTTCGCCAAAGACTGTTTTCATTTCAGTTCATGTTGATTTGCATATCAGATATCCACCAATCGGAGTCGCCTTCCTTGTGTCGTCACAATCGATTGTATCCAATCGGGGCAGGTCCCAAGGCGGAGCTGTTGATTGGACAATCCCATGCCCATCAAATGGAATTCGCGCTGGTGATTGGCGGCCTGTTGTGAGCCCACCTGGGATTGGTGATATGGTTGGGTTGGGGCGGGGTTAAAGCAATCCCGTCTCCTGATGGCCAAAGGATGAAATGCTCCAGTCCCCCAGTGGGGGGAGCTCCAGGTAGTGAGGGGCATTGAGGAAGAGGGAAGGAGCAAAGAGACATGAATAGAGAGGGAACTGGCCTCAGACATGAGAAAACTAAGTTATGTGGATGGATTGGAGAAGCTGGGGTTGTTCTCAGTAGATTCCATAGCAGATTCCATAGAATATTGGGTGGGGTTACTGGGTTATGGGGATAGGGTGGAGATGTTGACCTTGGGTAGGGTGCTCTTTCCAAGAGCCGGTGCAGACTTGATGGGCCGAATGGCCTCCTTCTGCACTGTAAATTCTATGTAAAAAAAAAAATTCCCTACAGTGCAGAAGGACAGTAAGAAGTCTGACAACACCAGGTTAAAGTCCAACAGGTTTGTTTCAAACACGAGCTTTCGGAGCGCTGCTCCTTCTTACTGTGCTCACCCCAGTCCAACGCCGGCATCTCCACATCATGTGCTGAAGGAGGCCATTTGGCCCATAGACACTGCACCGAACCGGGCAGCACGGTGCCGTAGTGGTTAGCACTGCTGCCTCACGGCGCTGAGGACCCGGGTTCGATTCCGGCCCCGGGTCACTGCCCGTGTGGAGTTTGCACATTCTCCCCGTGTCTGGGTGGGTCTCACCCCCACAACCCAAAGATGTGCAGGGCAGGTGGATTGGACACCCTACAATTGCCCCTTAATTGGAATTTTCTTTTAACTACTGCACTGACCCTCCAAAAGTGCTTCCTAGCTGGGCCCAATCCCCTGAAACCTCGTAACCCCACCGAACCTGCACATCCTTGGACTGTGGGAGGAAACCCGAACACAGATTCAAAGGACCTAGCTATACCAAAAAAGGCTGAGCAAAATTCAAAAAAGTGGGGGGAGAAAGTTTTTTTAAAATCACTTTCCAGGGCAGCACGGTGGCCTAGTGGTTAGCACAACCGCCTCACGGTGCCGAGGTCCCAGGTTCGATCCCGGCTCTGGGTCACTGTCCGTGTGGAGTTTGCACATTCTCCCCGTGTCTGCGTGGGTTTCACCCCCACAACCCAAAGATGTGCAGGGTAGGTGGATTGGCCACGTTAAATTGCCCCTTAATTGGAAAAAATAATTGGCTAATCTAAATTTTTTTTTAAAAAATCACTTTCCAGTTGCTCTCCAGGCTTGGTGGGGGAGCTAGCTGGCTGATGTGGCTTATTTTAACATCTCCTGGTAAATTTGTTTGTGCAGTCAAGCCAATTAAAACCCGACAAAGCACAGAAAGATCAAAAGGAAGAGAAAAAAATGGCCGTTGCAGAGCTATTGTGGAGGGAATAAAATTAAAAAGGTACGCACTTATGAAGAATGGCCCTGGATAGTAAATTAAAATGAGCCGATCAGTTTAGGCAATGCAAGGGCCACCCGTGGACCCAAAATTGGGAGTCTTGGAGAAGAAAGTTTTTAGATTACAGGAGGACATCAAGATTTAGGCAGAAATCAGCAAAAAATACAAGTCTTTCTGGTTGAAGTAACCCATAGATGAATCCTCAGCCACATTTAATGAGGTTATTGAAAATGCTGACAGATTACCCAAACTGCAGTAGCAGGCAGTAGCTGGCTGTGAATGGCTGAGGTAATCCAAAAGAAAGAAATGAAAGTGAAGCTATTTTCTTTTTTTTTAAATAAATTTAGAGTACCCAATTATTTTTTTCCAATTAAGGGGCAATTTAGCGCGGCCAATCCACCTACCCTGCACATCTTTGGGTTGTGGGGGCGAAACCCACGCAGACACGGGGAGAATGTGCAAACTCCACACCTACAGTGACCCAGAGCCGGGATCGAACCTGGGACCTCGGCGCCATGAGGCAGCAGGGCTAACCCACTGCCCCACCGTGCCACCCGCGTGAAGCTATTTCTGAGTATCGAACCTGAGTTGGAAGAACTCAACCAGCTGTACAGAGAGACACAATGACAGGCAGAAGAGGTGCTCAAAGAAGCTACTGCCCATTGAAGAATCAATATGTGCCCACGGAAAAGCATGAGGTAAGACGTTGAATACTACTTCTGAAAAAGCTGCTTTGACACTATCAGTAGCGACAAAGCAGTGCACTGAAGAACAGCATGAGTTGGCAAGAGGAAATAAACAGTTGGAAAAACAGCTGGTTTTATTATAAGGTCAAATTCAGGAGCAGTACAAAATCCTTCAGGAGCTGAAGATATCAAGTTGCCTTGAACAGCAGAATGAAGAACAGCAGAAGGAACTTGAGGAGACTGTTGAATTACAAGGAAATTCAAGGTGAGGCAATTGAACTTTGCATAGGAAAGGAAAACCTGCTAAAGGACCTTCGCATGTTACAAGGATCCCTCAATCAAAGTTTATCCCTTTGCAAAATTATGAGAGAAACAAAATGAATTTAATGACACTGACTGAATTGAAGAACCATTTGGCAGCAGTGTTCAATATTCCAGGAGGAAGCAAAGAGGTACAAGAAAGGGGCTGAACAGCTGAAGAGCCGGCTGATCGGAAAAGGGGAAGCGTTTAAAGGAAAAGATATAGAGCTTTCTAAGCTGCGAGCAGATACTGAAGCCATGAGTAGCACAATTACAGAACTGAAATAAGTTAAGACTTCGCCAGAGACAGACCAGATTAACAGTGAAACCAAAATGAAGGAAGAGGATAAATCTTTGTTGCACACAGGGAACGAAAAGACAAAAGTGCAATGAATGTATGGATTTCTGTACTGTGCTGTACTGTTTTACATTCAGAAATATTCTCAGTGGAATAAGAGTTAAAAGCCTGGTGGAGAATGAAGCTGATATCTTTAGTTCAGGAGAGTTGGTAGAGTTACAACAGAAAGATTCAGAGATAAAGCAGTTGTATCAGAAAGCATATACAGAAATAGAATCTGAGTGTATACCGGAGTGTTATTACTTTCAAAAATAAGGTATTAATGAGAAAGCGGAGATATTTACATATTCAGGCAGATGAGAAATGGGCAGATGTTTATCAAGTTATATAAAGGAGGTTTTGTGGGTGGGGCATGAGGTTCCATCGGAGGGCATTTAGGGGCAAGAAAAACGCAAGTGAAAATACAAAGACACTTTTTATTGGCCTGGGTCACAGAAGGATGGAATTAAATTATGTCATACATGTCACACATCAGGTGATAGGTAAACAGTCAAGCAGTAAGTAAGTAAAGTAAATCGCTTATTATCACGAGTAGGCTTCAAATGAAGTTACTGTGAAAAGCCCCTAGTCGCCACATTCCGGCGCCTGTTCGGGGAGGCTGTTACGGGAATCGAACCGTGCTGCTGGCTTGCCTTGGTCTGCTTTCAAAGCCAGCGATTTAGCCCAGTGAGCTAAACAGCCCCTTGTTTAAACAGTAATTAAGCCAGCACCAATTCTGGCATTTGAGTAGCCTTTTACAAGGGTCCTAATTGATTGTGTGGGACCCCTACCTAAGACGAAAAGTGGGATTCAGTATTTGTTGACCATAATGGATGTGTCTACTAGGTTTCTGGAGGCCATTCCATTCTGTAGCATTCCAGCTAAGAGTGTTGTGGAGGAGTTAACCAATTTTTTAAAAACCAGATATGGGCTACGAAAGGAAATCCAATCAGACCAAGGAACAAATGTTATGTTGAGTTTATATTCAGGGAAGTTATGGATAGATTAGGGCGAAAGCAATTTAACTCAACCTAAATTGTTGGATTCTTCCACCCACCCACTGCAAGATCCCCACGGGCAGGAAGCGGACCGTGAAACGGCCCATTGACCTCGGGCAGGGAGCGGACCGTGAAACGGCCCATTGACCTCGGGCAGGAAGCGGACCATGAAACGGCCCATTGACCTCGGGCAGGAAGCGGACCGTGAAACGGCCCATTGACCTCGGGCAGGAAGCGGACTGTGAAACGGCCCATTGACCTCGGGCAGGAAGCGGACCGTGAAACGGCCCATTGACCTCGGGCAGGAAGCGGACCATTAAACGGCCCATTGACCTCGGGCAGGAAGCGGACCGTGAAACGGCCCATTGACCTCGGACAGGAAGCGGACCGTGAACCGGCCCATTGACCTCGGGCAGGAAGCGGACCATTAAACGGCCCATTGACCTCGGGCAGGAAGCGGACCATGAAACGGCCCATTGACCTCGGGCAGGAAGCGGACCGTGAAACGGCCCATTGACCTCGAGCAGGAAACGGCCCATTGACCTCGGGCAGGAAGCGGACCCTGAAACGGCCCATTGACCTCGGACAGGAAGCGGACCATTAAACGGCCCATTGACCTCGGGCAGGAAGCGGACCGTGAAACGGCCCATTGACCTCGGGCAGGAAGCGGACTGTGAAACGGCCCATTGACCTCGGGCAGGAAGCGGACCGTGAAACGGCCCATTGACCTCGGGCAGGAAGCGGACCATTAAACGGCCCATTGACCTCGGGCAGGAAGCGGACCGTGAAACGGCCCATTGACCTCGGGCAGGAAGCGGACCGTGAACCGGCCCATTGACCTCGGGCAGGAAGCGGACCATTAAACGGCCCATTGACCTCGGGCAGGAAGCGGACCATGAAACGGCCCATTGACCTCGGGCAGGAAGCGGACCCTGAAACGGCCCATTGACCTCGGGCAGGAAGCGGACTGTGAAACGGTCCATTGACCTCGGGCAGGGAGCGGACCATGAAACGGCCCATTGACCTCGAGCAGGAAGCGGACCATTAAACGGCCCATTGACCTCGGGCAGGAAGCGGACCGTGAAACGGCCCATTGACCTCGGACAGGAAGCGGACCGTGAACCGGCCCATTGACCTCGGGCAGGAAGCGGACCATTAAACGGCCCATTGACCTCGGGCAGGAAGCGGACCATGAAACGGCCCATTGACCTCGGGCAGGAAGCGGACCGTGAAATGGCCCATTGACCTCGAGCAGGAAACGGCCCATTGACCTCGGGCAGGAAGCGGACCCTGAAACGGCCCATTGACCTCGGACAGGAAGCGGACCATTAAACGGCCCATTGACCTCGGGCAGGAAGCGGACCGTGAAACGGCCCATTGACCTCGGGCAGGAAGCGGACTGTGAAACGGCCCATTGACCTCGGGCAGGAAGCGGACCGTGAAACGGCCCATTGACCTCGGGCAGGAAGCGGACCATTAAACGGCCCATTGACCTCGGGCAGGAAGCGGACCGTGAAACGGCCCATTGACCTCGGACAGGAAGCGGACCGTGAACCGGCCCATTGACCTCGGGCAGGAAGCGGACCATTAAACGGCCCATTGACCTCGGGCAGGAAGCGGACCATGAAACGGCCCATTGACCTCGGGCAGGAAGCGGACCCTGAAACGGCCCATTGACCTCGGGCAGGAAGCGGACTGTGAAACGGTCCATTGACCTCGGGCAGGGAGCGGACCATGAAACGGCCCATTGACCTCGAGCAGGAAGCGGACCATTAAACGGCCCATTGACCTCGGGCAGGAAGCGGACCGTGAAACGGCCCATTGACCTCGGGCAGGAATTTCCAGAGAATCCCATCCTATGGGCGGAATTCTCCGCAACGGCCGATGCCGTCGTGACACCCGGAGTGTTTCACGACGGCGTCTGAGGCCGCTCCTCGCCCCCTATTCTCCCCCCCCCCCAGGGGGGCTAGGAGCGGCGTTGCGGGGAACTCGGCCGCTGGGAATGACGCGGCCGGTGGCGCCTAATGGCGTCAGCCGCGCATGCGCGGTTGCCGTCTTCCCCTCCGCTGCCCCGCAAGACGTGGCAGCTTGATCTTGCAGGGCGGCGGAGGGGAAAGAGTGCGTCTCTTAGAGACGCCGGCCCGATGATCGGTGGGCACCGATCGCGGGCCAGTCCCCTCCCGAGCACGGCCGTGGTGCTCACTCCCCTCTCTGCCCCCCACAGGCCCCAAACTCACCTTTTGCGATATGTTCAAGCCGGCAGGGACACGCCATTTTGGGGGGGGGGGGAGAATCACGGGGGGTTCCAGAGCGGCCCTCCCGCATTTCTCCCACCCAGCCTGGGGAGCGGAGAATCGCGCCCTATGTGTCAAACTTTAGGAGAGATGAAATAAGGCTGGTGAGTTGGCTAGAAAGCTGTTTCCAAGGTCTGGTGCAGGCTTGATGTGTGCAATGGCCTGCTTCTGCACTGTAAATTCTATGACTATGAATATACGGTGACTATTACATGCATCACGGCAGCACGGTGGCACAGTGGTTAGCCCTGCTGCCTCACGGCGCCGAGGTCCCAGGTTCGAATCCCGGCCCTGGGTCACTGTCCGTGTAGGGTTTGCACATTCTCCCCGTGTCTGCGTGGGTTTCGCCCCCACAACCCAAAAATGTGCAGGGTAGGTGGATTGGCCACGCTAAATTGCCCCTTAATTGGAAAAAATGAATTGGGTACTCTAAATTTATTTTAAAAATATATTACATGTATCACAATTGTATTGAAGCATCTGAGAGAGCAAGTTGAGCAATGTGGAATACTGGAATATTATTGCACTTTGGGTGACGGCCATTTTGAAATATTTGTAATATTCTTTCAGATGTTTTACACGTTTCCAACCACGAAAGAAGCTTGGTGAGGATGAGGTCAAGACGTTCTAACCTGCTGGGTTCCCTCACCACCTGCTCCAGACCCAGTTTAGCAGCTATTGTCCTTTAGGGCCCAGCCAACTCAATCAGCACTGAGCCACTCTTGGTGATGGACATTGAAGTCCCCCCCCCCCCCAGAGTACATTCTGTGTCTTTGCCACCCTCAGTGCTTCCTTCAAGTGATGTCCAACCTGGGGGAGTGCCGATGCATCAGGTATGGGGAGAGGGGTGTGGTCGGCAGCAGGGTTCCTTACCCATGTTTGACCTGATGCCACGAGACTTCAAGGCGTCCAGAGTCGATGTTGAGAATTCCCAGGGCGGCTCCATCGCGATTGAAGCCTGTTCCACCACCCCTTGTGGGCCACAAACTGAGGGAAACGTATAGCCAAGGTGAAGCAGAGCTTGTGGGAGTGACGCTCCCCCTGCATTACATTCATAGAATCTGGTCATCAGGTGCGAGATTCCCTCAGTGGCAGAGACCCAAATCCCACTCCTCTCCCATCGCGATCTTCCAAATCCCTGAAGGATTCCTTCAACTCAAACTCAACTTTATTCTTTATATATCAGCTTTCAAAGTAAAAAAACACAGCAGAAGCATTTTGATAAAGCTTTAATTTTAAATACACGAGTCAAAGGAGTAGCAATTTGCTTGACAATTGTTAGTTTTGTTTTTACTAACAGGAAACTGATTAACATTAAAGGAATTAATTCTCCTGCCCTTTCAGTACAGTTATTGCCCTTCCTCAGTGCTACCTTCAATATCGGAATGATAGGAAGTTTCTCTCTATCCTATTGGGTTGGGGAGTTGAGGACGAGGGAGCAAACCTTTCATGAACAAAGTGGGAGACACTTCCACACACAAAAGGGTGGTTGAAGTTTGAAACTCTCAGATGAAGAGATTTGGATTTTATCTTCAACAACTTAGATTTACTTTGTGTCTCCCACATATAATATTTTCTAAGCCGCTTCACAGAGTTATATGGTCGATCAAACTGGGCAACTGGTTAAAAGAGAGATTATCATAGCATCCTCCCAGTGCAGAAGGAGGCCATTCGGCCCCTCAAGTCTGCACCGACCCTCTGAAAGAACATTCGACCTAGGCCCACTCTACAACCCTACAATCTAACAACCGTCACATCTTTGGGGACTAGGGGGCAATTTAGCATGGCCAATCCACCTAACTTGCACATCTTTGGACTGTGGGAGGAAACCGGAGCACCCGGAGGGAACCCACGCAGACAGAGAGCATACAAACTCCACACAGACAGTCACCCAAGGCTGGAACCGAACCCAGGTCCATGGTGTTGTGAGGCAGCAGTGCTAACCATTGTGCCCCTGTGCTGCCCCTGTGGAGATGCGGAGCAAAATGTTCCTGTGTTGTAGATTCTACATATGCTATAGACACCTTTGTATTATCTCACTACATTGGGAGGGCGGGAGTGGGGGGGGGGGGGGGGGGGGGGGGAATCAACAATCTGTCCTGGTCCACCCAGATCGACGCTTCCACCAAGAAAGCACCAATACTTCCTCAGGGAACCAAGGAAATTCGGCATGTCCACATTCATTCTTATCAACCTTTACAGATGCACCATAGAAAGCATCCTATCGGGCTGCATCACAGCCTGGTATGGCAACTGCTCGGCCCAGGACCGCAAGGAACTTCAGAGAGTTGTGAATACCGCCCAGTCCATCACACGAACCTGCCTCCCATCCATTGACTCCATCTACACCTCCCGCTGCCTGGGGAAAGCGGGCAGCATAATCAAGGATCCCTCCCACCCGGCTTACTCACTCTTCCAACTTCTTCCATCGGGCAGGAGATACAGAAGTCTGAGAACACACACGAACAGACTCAAAAACAGCTTCTTCCCCGCTGTTACCAGACTCCTAAATGACTCTCTTATGGTCTGATCTGATCTCTTCACACATCTTCTGCACTGAGTAGTACTACACTCCTGTACGCTTCACCCGATGTCTGTGTCTATGTATTCACATATCTTTGCCCTATTATGTATTTTTTTTCATGTACTGAATGATCTAACTGACCCTCACGCAGAAAAATACTTTTCACTGTACCTCGATACACGTGACAATAAACAAATCCAATCCAATCAACCAGTCAGCCCGTACTTGAAACTTTAAATGGCAACTTCAAATTGGAAGATCACGCTGCGTTTTTCCATAAACAGGGATCCTTTCTCAAAGTGGGAGCTGATCCTTTCTGAGGGCCAGTGGCTCCGGCCACACACCATGATTGTGCTTCATGTCTGAGTGGAAAACAGAGGAACTCCAACAAGATATTCGACTACGGGGAAGGGGGGCGGGGGTGACAGCAGCCTCGTAAGAAGGCACATAAACCTGATCCTCTCACAGTGTCAGTCAGCAATCTGCACACAGCAGGGAAAATCAGCAATGGCTTCTCAGCAGAGGGAGAGACAGTAGTTAGAGAAACATTTGGGAGTGACAGTAGGAGATTATGAGAGAGAGAAGGGGGGGATAGAGAGTGAGAGGCTGATAGAAACAGAGAGGTGGCGGGTTGCTGAGAGGGTGACAGACAGGGTTGGTGGTGGGTTGGGATGTAGTGTGGAGTTCACGAGGATGTGACAGGGCAGAGGACATCCAGATTTAACCCCTCGCATTCCAGGGACCCCATAGGAAGAATGTGAATGAAAATCGGGCAGGAGAAAGTGCCAGGAAATCCCTGAAAGATGTTCTGTTGGAGAATAAATCTGCTGCTTGCTGCTTTCAAATTATAGACTTAATTCGGGAGCAGAATGGACATTCAGGTGTCGATACGCCCGAGAGGAAGGGCAAAGGTTATAGCTGCCACTATGGTGACAATGGCTGCAATGGGCCTGCTTCAGGCCGACTCTTCCCTTGGTTCATTACGAGCTTTCCTTCAGCACACAGGTACAGCATCACCACTCCGGAAGGATTGACGGTGACGGTGAACTTGGTGTCGACCTCCAGGTCGCGCCAGACCCAGCCCGTGTACACATCCTGAGCCTAAATCCAGAAGAAAGCAAAACAAAATGAAACCCATCGGCTCCGACACAAGCCTGGCAACGAACCTGAAAACAGCTCGCAGAGTTCCCGCCAGGCAAAAAAAACACACTTTGAGGGGCAGCACGGTGGCACAGTGGTTAGCACTGCTGCCTCACGGCACCGAGGTCCCAGGTTCGATCCCGGCCCTGGGTCACTGTCCGTGTGGAGTTTGCACATTCTCCCCGTGTCTGCGTGGGTTTCGCCCCCCACAACCCAAAAATGTGCAGGGTAGGTGGATTGGCCACGCTAAATTGCCCCTTAATTGGAAAAAATAAATTGGGTACTCTAAATTTTTTTAAAAAGGAATTTAAAACAAAAAAGGAATCTCCAGCAGGATGTACTGTTTGGTCTGACATCAGTGATGACACCCCTTGATGGACTTGGCTGGCGGCCAATGAGCGGTTTCAGATTGCCGGGGCTTGGCTGATTGCTGATGACCGTTCTGGAATGTTTCTTCCTCTGTGAGACTGTGTTTCCTGGTTTTAATTTGTTTTGAACTCAGATCTGAAGGAAGCTCTGTTGGGTTTCTTTCCCCCTGAGAGAGTGAACATCTCCCAAACATCCAGTTGGAGACTCTGTTTTCTCCTCAGTAAAAGTGGAGGACATTCAAGTGAGACTTGGAAACCAAGTAAGAAAGCAGGTTTGAGGGGAAATCCAGACAAACCACCAGCTGAGGCAGGATCAGTTGTACACAAACCCTTTTTTACAATCTTGTGTGGAGAATGCTGTTCTTAGCGCTAAATGTCTGTTGTCATTCTGGTGGAGTTGGAAACAAATATGAATTAAAAAGACCTGAGGCTGCTCTTTTGACTGAAGGCCCAGTTTCATAAAACCTGGGAGTTCTGACTGAATGCCGCTGCCAGAAGATCCTTGTCGGCAATCCAATCGGTGTTTTTTTTTATGTAGAGCACCCAATTCATTTTTCCCAATTAAGGGGCAATTTAGCGTGGCCAATCCACCTACCCAGCACATCTTTGGGTCGTGGAGGTGAAACCCACGCAGACACGGGGAGAATGTGCAAACTCCACACGGACAGTGACCCGGAGCCGGGATCGAACCCGGGACCTCGGCGCTGTGAGGCAGCAATGCTAACCACTGTGCCACCCACCGTGCTGCCCTGCAACGGTGGTTTTACTCACTCTGTGTCTTGGGAGGGCAGACTACTGCTGCAAAGACTTCAACATCCGAAGACAGGACGCTCGTCTTCCATTTGATATTAATCCTCTTCATATTCTTAACCCCCCCCCCCCCCCCGGTGTGTGTGTCTGTCGTGTGTGTGTTTGGGTAGAGGGGGGGACAGTAAAAGGTGAGTAGTAGATTAGCTGGCCGTTATTCTATTGTAAGTATTGTATGTCTTATCTCTACTTTTGTTTATAAATAAACAGTTATTGTTTTTCACTTACAAATCTGGTGCCTGGAAGTCAAGAACTTTCTAATGAATTATGGGTTAATTCACTTGCATTGGTGGGCAGCAGGGTGGGTCAGCGGTTAGCACTGCTGCCTCACGGCATTGAGGATCCGGGTTTGATCCCGGCTCTGGGTCACTGTCCGTGTGGAGTTTGCACATTCTCCCCGCGTCTGCGTGGGTCTCACCCCCACAACCCAAAGATGTGCAGAGTAGGTGGATTAGCCATGCTAAATTGCCCCTTCATTGGAAATAAACATTGGGTACTCTACATTCGTTTTAAAAATTCACTTCTGTTGGACTTTGGGGCTGGAATCAGCCACACACTAGACCAGGCTGTCGATACAGGGAGAAAGTGCAAACTCCACACAGACACGGTACTGTAGCACAGTGGTTAGCACTGTTGCTCCACAGTGCAATTGATTCCCGGTTTGCGTCATTGTCTGTGCGGAGTCTGCACGTTCTCCCCGTGTCTGCGTGCGTTTCCTCCGGGTGCTCCGGTTTCCTCCCACAAGTCCCGAAAGACGTGCTGTTTGATGAATTGGACATTCTGAAATCTCCCTCTGTGTACCCGAACAGGCGCCGGAATGTGGCGACTGGGGGATTCTCACAGTAACTTCATTGCAGTGTTAATGTAAGCCTACTTATGACACTTATAAATATTATTATTATTACCTAAGACCGGAATTGAACCCGTGTCCCACTGTGTTACCGTGACATCCTGTGGAAGTGAAATCCACATTCCTGCTCCCTGCCCTGGTACAGAATTTCCTCCTACATTCATAGATATTACAGCACGGAAAGAGGCCACTCAGTCCATCGACCACAGATTTGACGACACTAATCCCATTTTTCCAGCGCTTGGCCCAATCATAAATCATAGAATTTACAGTGCAGGAGGCCATTCGGCCCATCGAGTCTGCACCGGCCCTTGTAAAGAGCACCCTACCCAAGCCCACACCTCCACCCAATCCCTGTACCCAGTAACCCCACCTAACCTTTTCTTTTTGGACACTAAGGGCAATTTAGCACGGCCAATCCACCTAACCCGCACATCTTTGGACTGTGGGAGGAAACCGGAGCACCCGGAGGAAACCCACGCAGACGCAGTGATCCAAGCCAGGAATTGAACCCGGGTCCCTGGCGCTGTGAAGCAACAGTACTAACCACTGTTCTACCATGCCACGCCTTGATACTCATAACCTCGCCATTCTGCTATTACCCTCCTGAATCGGGTTTACACTCTTTCTATTGCCTCTCTGTCCTGTGCAGATGACAAAGGGGAGCCCGTACTCACCGAGAACACCTCAGGGGCGGTGAGGTTGAGTTGGCTCAGAGATGTGGTGTAGTGGAATGGCATGTCTGTCCGCTGACTGAAAAAGGCCAATGCCATGGTTGACAAGGAAAGTTCTCTCATCCAGACTTCAATCTTGTTTTTACCCTGGGGGTGAGAGAGGGGAACAGGAAAAATGAACAGATATTGAAAATATATCATACAAACAAGGAGCCATTTGAGCCCCCTCCGCCATTTAATAAGATCAAGGCTGATCTGATTGTAACATCAAATCTGCATGCTGCCTGCTCCCCCCAATAACCTTTCACCCCCTTGCTTACCAAGAATCTATCCACCTCGGCCTTAAAAATATTTAACGGCTCTGTTTCCAACACCTTTTCAGGAAGAGGGCTACAAAGTTTCATGACCCTCACGGGAAAAAAAATTGTCTCGTCTCCATTATAACTGCGAGGCACGGGTGGCACAGCGGTTAGCTCTGCTGCCTCACAGCGCCAAGGACCCGGGTTCGATTCCCGGCTGGGTCACTGTCTGTGTGGAGTCTGCACGGTCTCCCCGTGTCTGCGTGGGTTTCCTCCGGGTGCTCCGGTTTCCTCCCACAGCCCAACGAGGCGCAGGTTAGCTGGAATGGCCATGATAATTTGCCCTTAGTGTGCAAAGGTGTGTAGGTCAGGTGGATTGGTCATAACCAATATGTGGGGGTACAGGGATAGGGCGGGGGAGTGGGCCTGGGTGCTCTTTCAGAGATTCAGTGCAGATGTGATGGGCCAAATGGCCTCCTTCTGCACTGTAGTAATTCTATGGATTCGAAATGAACGACCGAGCCCTTATTTTTAAACAGTGACACCCGCCCCCCCCCGAATTCTAGATTCTCCCACAACCATCCTCTCCACATCCACCCTGTCAATACCCCTCAGGGTCGTATAAGCTTCAATCAAGTCGTCCCTTACTGTTCCAGATTACTGCAGATACAAGTGTAATGTGTTCACCCTTTCCTCAGAACACAACCTGTCCATTCCTGGTATTAGTCTGGTATCTTCACTAAACCTGCTTCCAATGCATTTACATCCTTCCTTAAACAAGGTGACCATTGCTGTAGAATACTCCAGGTGCCCTGTACAACTGAAGCTATAACGTCCTGGAACGGTCGAGGCATGTTAATGCCACACACCGATATTAATGTGTAAATTGGCCGACAAGTTAGTGCAATTAAGGAATTTGTCACGGGTCACAAATCTCGAGAACCTGGCTTTCTCTACTCTGCCGTTATCGTTGCATGTTCAGCTGGATCTGTACATTAATTGACCATTAAACTCACTGCAGAAAGTAAAATTTGCTTAATAACAGCTTGAGTACGGTTAACAACATGAATATTGTTAATAATCCCCAACCAACCTCCATGGTCCGAAAAGTAACAATTTAACCTCTTCAATCTCATTCCTTCAGCAGTTAATTGTTGCTGGAGATTTTAACGAGGCCGAATTTCACAACCACAGAGAGCTCACTTCCTTATGCATACTGTTTTTTAAAATAAATTTAGAGTACCTAATTCTTTTTTTTGTCCAATTAAGGGGCAATTTAGCATGGCCAATCCACCTACCCTGCACATCTTTGGGTTGTGCGGGCGAAACCCACGCAGACACGGGGAGAACGTGCAAACTCCACACGGACAGTGACCCAGAGCCAGGATCAAACCTGGGACCTCGGCGCCGGGAGGCAGCAGTGCTAACCCACTGTGAAACTGTGCTGCCCCCTTACACATACTGTAAGAAACCCTTATTCGGGGGCGGCACGCAGCACAGTGGTTAGCACTGCTGCCTCACGGTGCCGAGGTCCCAGGTTCGATCCTGAATCTGGGTTACTGTCCGTGTGGAATTTGCACATTCTCCCCGGGTTTCGTCCCCACAACCCTACATTTTCTTTTTTTAAATGTTCATCTTTCTCATGAACTTGTTGATTTGACTCCGATTCAAACCCCTTCTCAGCCCTTCCTCTATTCAATCCTCCGTTCTCATTGGTTGTTGTTGGTCCCACCATTCATGAAGCTCCCAGATGCCCGGTTACTCTCGCCTCCTCCGTTATCAGCTCACACCCCCAGCAATATTTCTCAACCTTCACTTTGGCACAACAGGGGATGGTCCACTCCAGAACGTTTTGTCTCACTGTGTAACTATAGTGGTCAGTGAAGGTTCGATATTGAAATGAAAATCGCTTATTGTCACGAGTAGGCTTCAATGAAGTTTACTGTGAAAAGCCCCTAGTCGCCATATTCCGGCGCCTGTTCGGGGAGGCTGGTACGGGAATCGAACCGTGCTGCTGGCCTGCCTTAGTCTGCTTTCAAAGCCAGCGATTTAGCCCAGTGAGCTAAACCAGCCCAGCAACCATACATGGATCCCTTTGTTCTGCACCTCTTTCAAATTATTTGCTTCATTCCAGCGGCTCCCAATGTGGCCACTAAGCAACACTTTGCCCATGACCCCAATCCCTGCTGCCAACTGTGGGCACCCATCCCCCACCCTCTACCTGGGAACCAAGGTCAGGGCTGTCAACTCCACGGTTACTGAAAGGGGTAAGGGATGTCACACGCCCACATATGCATTGTGGAAGGGACTTTAGTTGCCGGAATATTTGCCTTAATGCCCTGCATTCATTTTAACCAGCTGCTTGACTATATTTCATGGAAATAGGCACTTGGCAAGGCATGATGGATATTTAGCCTTATTTTTAGTCAAGAAGTTCTGTGTGAAACAGTCTGAAGGTCATACAATGTAACCAAGCACATTGTTTAGCTGTGAGCAGACAATTATTATTTTTGTTAGGCAAGGAACTCATGGCCTGTTATTAAACTCTAACTCCGGCCTGGTCGCTTTTCTGTCTTTTTGCTAATCTAAAGAATGCCTTTTGTCCTAGATATTGCTGACTGTATCATATAAATTGTTTGCCTTACTTTGTAAAGCGGGGACATTTGGAATGACTGTGGTCTCTCTATTCCCCCCCTCGAGCTTCATGTGAAATAAAGGACCTTTGGCAAAAACTCGAAGTGCTGACTTATAATTTCTTCAACACGCATGCAACACGCGAGCACGAGAGCACATGCCAACTCCAGCGCCTCCATTTGTCCCGAGAATGATTAAGTCATTGGAGGCATCGGCGACCTGTGACCTGTGACCTTTCGGTCCACGAGGTTTAATGGCGTTTTCACTCCCCTGGCCACATTCTTATCGTGCACTTTGATACTGGGCCCAATCCCCTCCCTCGCTCCTCACCTTCAGTAACATACGGCCCTGCAGCCCCAGCGGGTCTTGGTTGATCCTGATCAGCAGTTTATTCTGTAGGATGGACGAGGCCTCGATGGAGATAGCCCGCAGGTCATTCGACATAAAGAGGGGAGAGGCAAGTATGGCCCAGAGAGCCATCTGCGATTTGGACTGCTCATAGCTCAGGCCAAAGTTCCCAATAATTAACTGGAGAGCAAAAAAAAAAGAAAGGGTATGAGAGGGACGGAGGCAGCAGGGTGCAGCGACTGACTGCACCGCAAATATAACCTGCATTTATATAGCACCGAGGATGCAGCAAAACCTCACAGTCGAGCAACCAGGCAAAGTTTGACCCCAAACCGACGTGACGATCAGGTGAAGGCGGTTTTGAGGAGGGGGGGGGGGGGGGAGGGGGAGAGAGAGAGAGAGAGAGAGAGAGAGAGAGGTGGAAATCGGGAGTAGTTTAGGGCCCGCAGCTGAGGGCCCAGACATAGTCCACCAGTCGGGAAGAGATGGAGATGGGGGCCAGATTCGGGAGAGAGCCATTATCCGAGAGGATTGTGGGATTGGAGGAGGCTACAGACACAGGGACAAGGGAAAGATGTGTAAACGAGGGCGTGAATTTGAGACGTTGGCGTTTCAGGAGCCAGCGTGAGATCAAAGGTGATGGGTGAAAAGGAGTTGGCGTGAGTTAAGACAATAACGGTTAAGAGGAGCTGAAATTTATGGAATGGACAAAGCGAGCGACCGGCCAGGTGTACATTGGAATAGCCGTGTCTGGGGGTAACAGAAACATGGTGCAGTGTTTCAGCAGCTGGTAAGTTGATTCAGGGATGGAGTCAGGCAATGGCATAGAGGTGGACGTAGGTGGAGAGAATATAGGGTTAGAAGCTCAGCTCAAGGTCAAAGAGGACGTCATACGCATCTCAGGTAGTAACACAGGGAAAGGATAGAATTGGTTACAGGGAGGGTGGCACAGTGGTTAGCACTGCTGCCTCACAGTTCCAGGGACCCAAGTTCAATTACGGCTTCGGGTATCTGTGCGGCATCTGCACGTTCCCCCCGTGTGTCCGTGGGTTTCCTCCGGGTGCTCCGGTTTCCTCCCACAGTCCAAAGATGTGCAGGTTAGGTGGATTGGCCACGCTAAATTGCCCCTTAGTGCCCAAAAGGTTAGGTTGGGTTACTGGGTTACGGGGCTAGGGTGGAGGCATGGGCTTAAATAAGGTGCTCTTTCCAATGGCCGGTACAGACTTGATGGGCCGAATGGCCTCCTTCTGCAGTGTAAATTCTATGGGACCAGAGAGAGACACATGTTGGAGATTTCATTGCTCAATGGGATTGATGCTCGATCAATGACTCCAGAAACGAGATTGGACGACAATTGAAGGGTTTATTGGACAAGATGTTCCCCCCAGCATCGCAGGTACAGAATGCAGCAGCTGGGGAGACACAGGCTCTTATACTCCGCCTTACTGGGCGGAACCAGCAGGCAGGCTTCACCAATGACCTTGCTGTCTCAGGTACCTCCCACACCAATGGTGTTACAGCATCGACCTGGGTACCGTAATACCCCTAATACCGACTACCACAGAGATAAGAGCACTCGACACATTATCCAGACTCGAAACGTTAGCTCCTTTCTCTCCTCACAGATGCTGTCCGACCTGCTGGGACTCCTGCCAACACCCTGGGAGAAATGATCCTCCTGCCAATGGGAATAATCGTAAAGGTATCTCTGTCTGTCTCTCTCTATTACAGCCAACAAAATGCTTTGGAAGTGTAGCCCCGGCTGTAAAGTCGCAAGTGCTAAGTCTGATTTATTGGCACAGCAAGATCCCAGAGATAGCAGCGAGATAATAACGACCAGGGCAATCTGGATTTAGTGGCGTTGGTGGAGGGATGAACATTGCTCAGGACACCAGGGACAACTTGCCTTTGAACAGTTCCGCACGGGAATGTTTTACGTCCCAGTCATAGGGAGTGAACGCCCTCGGTTTAACGTCCCATTCAAAAGGCAGCTACCGTGCGGCGCTCCCTCAGTACTGACCCTCTGACAGTGCAGCACTCCCTCAGTACTGACCCTCTGACAGTGCAGCACTCCCTCAGTACTGACCCTCTGACAGTGTGGCACTCCCTCAGTACTGACCCTCTGACAGTACAGCACTCCCACAGTACTGACCCTCCCACAGTGCGGTACTCCCTCAGTACTGACCCTCTGACAGTGCGGCACTCCCTCAGTACTGATCCTCTGACAGTGCGGTACTCCCTCAGTACTGACCCTCTGACAGTGCGGCACTCCCTCAGTACTGACCCTCTGACAGTGCAGCACTCCCTCAGTACTGACCCTCTGACAGTGCAGCATTCCCTCAGTACTGACCCTCTGACAGTGTGGCACTCCCTCAGTACTGACCCTCTGACAGTACAGCACTCCCACAGTACTGACCCTCCCACAGTGCGGTACTCCCTCAGTACTGACCCTCTGACAGTGCGGCACTCCCTCAGTACTGATCTGACAGTGCGGTACTCCCTCAGTACTGACCCTCTGACAGTGCGGCACTCCCTCAGTACTGACCCTCTGACAGTGCAGCACTCCCTCAGTACTGACCCTCTGACAGTGCGGCACTCCCTCAGTACTGACCCTCTGACAGTGCGCACTCCCTCAGTACTGACCCTCTGACAGTGCGGCACTCCCTCAGTACTGACCCTCTGACAGTGCGCGCTCCCTCAGTACTGACCCTCTGACAGTGCGCACTCCCTCAGTACTGACCCTCTGACAGTGCGCGCTCCCTCAGTACTGACCCTCTGACAGTGCAGCACTCCCTCAGTACTGACCCTCTGACAGTGCAGCACTCCCTCAGTACTGACCCTCTGACAGTGCGGCACTCCCTCAGTATTGACCCTCTGACAGTGCAGCACTCCCTCAGTACTGACCCTCTGACAGTGCGGCACTCCCTCAGTACTGACCCTCTGACAGTGCGGCACTCCCTCAGTATTGACCCTCTGACAGTGCGGCAGTCCCTCAGTACTGACCCTCTGACAGTGCCGCACTCCCTCAGTACTGACCCTCTGACAGTGCGGAACTCCCTCAGTACTGACCATCTGACAGTGCAGCACCACCTCAGTACTGACCCTCTGACAGTGCAGCACTCCCTCAGTACTGACCCTCTGACAGTGCAGCACTCACTCAGTACTGACCCTCTGACAGTGCAGCACTCCCTCAGTACTGACCCTCTGACAGTGCAGCAGTCCCTCAGTACTGCGTTCAGAGCGTCGGCCTGGATTATGGGCTGGAACGCGACTTGAACCCACAACCTTGGCAGCTTACATTGACACTATGAATATTGAAAATACACAAGGGCTTTCATTCGTGGCATGCCGATTGGGAGCAGACATGTAAAGTAAGGCAGGGTACCATGTCTGGGTCGTTCCATCTCCCTGGGCCAGCCTCAAGCTGCAACACCTCCTGGTGACTCGAGTACCAGTCAATGATTCCTCGAACACTCTCCCACGAATCATCAATGTCATCGTAGTTCCTCCACAGATTGCAAATCTCGGCCAGGAACGTGTAGTTCACCTGGAAACAGCCCATTGGGACAATGAGAGAGAGAGAGAGAGAGAGGAGGGTTAGTCAGTGAGAGAGAGAAAAGGGGCAAACTGTCTTCACAGCCCCCAGGACATCCCAAAGTGAGTTTGGGCCATTTTGAGAGGGTTGTTACGTTGTCATGAGGAGGAGCAAACTGGTTTTGATGGTCCTGTACACAACACAGGCCTTTATTTCAGGTGCCCAAAACACAATAGGGAGGAAATTCGGCTTCAGCAACGGAGAGTCTTGATCAAAACCCTTCAAACTCAGGTTTGTAACCCAGTAAGGGCTTGGAGGGGGTACAAAGCAGATCCACCAGAATTATACCACAGTTCAAAGGGTTCAATTTTGAGGACAGGCCGCACAGACTGGGCCGGGGCTTTCCAGCCACACCACAATGTGGTGAACCAAACAAATATCCATCGTCTTCGGTGGGACTTGAAGATCGCGGCCTGGACGTATATTCGATTAAAGTTAGAAAATCAGCACGGTGGCTCAGTGGGTTAGCCCTGCTGCCTCACGGCGCCGAGGTCCCAGGTTCGTCAGGAGCTTTTTCCCAGGGTGGAAGAGTCAATTACTAGGGGGCATAGGTTTAAGGTGCGAGGGGCAAGGTTTAGAGGAGATGTACGAGGCAAGTTTTTTTACACAGAGGGTAGTGGGTGCCTGGAACTCGCTGCCGGAGGAGATGGTGGAAGCAGGGACGATAGTGACATTTAAGGAACATCTTGACAACTACATGGATAGGATGGGAATAGAGGGATACGGACCCAGGAAGTGTAGGTTTTAGGTAAGACTGGCAGCATGGTCGGCACGGGATTGGAGGGCCGAAGGGCCTGTTCCTGTGCTGTACTTTGGTCTTGTGGGAGAATCTAGAACTGGGGGGGGTCACCTTTTAAAAATAAGGGGTTACCCATTTAAGATGGAGATGAGGGGAAAGAATTTCTCTCAGAGGACCGTGAGACTTTAGAATTCTCTTCCTCAACAGGTGGCTGAGGCAGTCTTTGAAAGATCAGAGGGCGATCAGAGGGGCTTTTGACAGTAACTTCATTGAAGCCTACTTGTGACAATAAGCGATTTAAAATAAGATCAGCAGAGGGTACGACTGAATATACTGAATGGAGGAGGAGGGAGTCGAAAGAGACAGAAACCCATTCCGTCAAGACAAGGAATCCAATATGATCATGGCTGATCCTCAAAACACCAACGCTTTCCCCATACCCCGCAACACCTTTCGAGTTTAGAAACCTCATCTATTTGCTGTTAAATACATTCAGTGACTTGTCCTCCAGAGCCTTCCGGGGTGGAGAATTCCACAGGTTCACCATCCTCTGAGTGAAGAAATGTCTCCTCATCTCCGTCTTAAATGGCCCACCCCATATCCGGAGGCTGTGACCCCTTGTTCTAGACCCCCCCTCCTCCCCCCAGCCACAGGAAACAATATCCCTGCGTCCAGTCTGTTCAACCCTGTCAGAATTTTATGCGCTTCAATTAGCTCCCCTCTCATTCTTCTAACTCTCGTGAATAGAGGCCCAGTCGACCCAATCTCTCCCCATACGCCAATCCTGCCGTTAGTCTGGTGAAGCTTCGCTGCACTCCCTCAATGGCAAACGCATCCTTTCTTAGATAAGGAGCCCAAAACTGCCCACAATACTCCAGATGTGGGGCGGGATTCTCTCAGCCCAGGCCGGTTTGGAGAATCGCTGGGGCCAGGTGCGATTGGCGCAACGTCGGTCCGCCGACCACCACCTCCTCCGCATGCGCAGACCCGCGGGGCCCGTTTGACGGCAGTATCGTCAGCTGGAGCGGCGTGGGTCACTCCAGTGCCGTGCTGGCCTCCTGTATGGAAGAGGATCGCTACACTTAGCGGTCCGATGATGCTGTCGTTAAACTCTCCAGTTTTTACCATGGCGTCATCACTCTGCCATCAGAAGGGAGAATCCCACCCGTGATCCTTGTTCCATGTCCTCAAATCCTCTCGCAATGAAGGACTTGATCATTCCATATTGTACTCACAAGGAAGCCACTGCCTAGTTAAAATCTTGTGTCTCAGACAAATAAAGCTCTTTAAAGAGTTAGATAAAACATTAATGTATTACTTGGCCTTTTAATATTTGGAATCGAAGGGAAAGGAGAAAGTCTTTAATGTACGTTTCCCTTTGTAGTTGATGTGAAACTAAGGGGGTCATACGTACCAGACAATTACTAATAAATCCAACAAGAGAAACCTCTTTGCTCAGAGAGCTGGTTAGAAGGTGGAACTCGCTCCCACAGGGAGAAGTTGAGGTGAATAGTCTCGATACGTTAAAGGGGAAGTTAGATGAACACAAGCAGGTACAGGCCTGAGCCCTGTAGCCGCTAATTTTTGCAATTCTGTATTTTGCGTTTTATTTCTGCTTTGATTTTAAGCTTTGATTTCAAATCACGTTGTACTTAATCTCACTCTGTAGACATTGACTGTATTCCAGCTATGATTGTGCATTGATTATGTGATCAATAATGATCAGGAGTGACCTGTTTTGTGGGTTAGCCCTGCTGCCTCATGGCGCTGAGGTCCCAGGTTCGATCCCGGCTCTGGGTCACTGTCCGTGTGGAGTTTGCACATTCTCCCCGTGTCTGCGTGGGTTTCACCCCCCACAACCCAAAGATGTGCAGAGTAGGTGGATTGGCCATGCTAAATTGCCCCTTAATTGGGAAAAATGAATTGGGTACCCTAAATTTAAAAAAAAAGGAGTGACCTGTTTTCCCATATCTTGGGCGAAATTCTCTGCAGACCGTCGTAACGCCGATTTCCGGCGAGCAAAATTGGTGTAGGTGACTCCGGCGTCGGGGCCTTCTTTTAGGCGGCGATTCTCCGTTCCCGGAGGGGCCAGCAGCTGACTGACGCGATAGGCGTCAGTTTCACCAGCTGTGGAAGTGGTGAGACCCGGCGTTTTGGTTGGGGGGGGGGGGGGGGGGGGGGGGGAGAGAGAGAGAGAGACAGCCCGGCATTTGGGGAGGGGGGGAGGGGGGGAGGAGGAAGGATGGGGGGGAGGAAGGAGGGGGGGAGGAAGGAAGGAAGGGGGGGAGGAAGGGGGGGAGGAGAGAGGGGGGGAGGAGGAGAGAGGGGGGGTGTGGGTACCGGCCTTCAGAGGGAGGGGAGGGTGTGGGTACCGGTGTTGAGGGGGGGGGGTGCGGCGTGAGGGGGCGTTGAGAGGGTGGGGGGGTGCGGCGTGAGGGGGCGTTGAGAGGGTGGGGGGGTGCGGCGTGAGGGGGCGTTGAGAGGGTGGGGGGGTGCGGCGTGAGGGGGCGTTGAGAGGGTGGGGGGGGGTGCGGCGTGAGGGGGCGTTGCGGCGTTGAGGGTGGGGGGTTGCGGCGTTGGAGGGGGTAGGGGTGGTGGGGAGGGGGGGTTGGGGTGGTGGGGAGGGGGGGTTGGGGTGGTGAGGGGGGGTGGTTGGGGTAGAGGGCAGCGGCGTACAGAGGGGGGGGGCGACGGTGCGTTGGCCCTGGGCATCCGTCGCCCCCCCCCCCTCTGTACGCCGCTGCCCCCAAACCCCCCCCCACCACCCCTACCCCCCTCCCCACCACCCCTACCCCCCCGATGCCGCAACCCCCCCCCACCGATGCCGCAACCCCCCCCCGATGTCCGCAACCCCCACCCCCGATGCCGCAACCCCCCCCCCCCCCCCCCCCCCCCCGGCGGACACTGAACGGCGTCAACCATCATCAATGCGCAGGAACAGGGGCCGGCGCGGAAGTAAGGAGGCTGGGAGACAGAGAGGCCGGCCCGCCGATCAGTGGGCCCCGATCACGGGCCGGGCCCCATCGGAGCCCCCCCCCCCTCCCCCGGCCTCCGGGGTCGGACCCCCCTCCCCCCTCCACACCCCCGGCCTCCGGGGTCAGACCCCCCTCCCCCCTCCACACCCCCGGCCTCCGGGGTCGGACCCCCCCTCCCCCCCTCCACACCTCCGGCCTCCGGGGTCGGACCCCCTCCCTCCCCCTCCACACCCCCGGCCTCCGGGGTCGGACCCCCCTCCACCCCTCCACACCCCCGGCCTCCGGGGCCGGGCCCCCCCCCCCCCCCCCCCACCTCCGGGGTCGGACCCCCCTCCCCCCTCCACACCACCGGCCTCCGGGGTCAGACCCCCCTCCACACCCCCGGCCTCCGGGGTCAGACCCCCCTCCACACCCCCGGCCTCCGGGGTCGGACCCCCCTCCCCCCTCCACACCCCCGGCCTCCGGGGTCGGACCCCCCTCCCCCCCTCCACACCCCCGGCCTCCGGGGTCAGACCCCCATCCCCCCCTCCACACCCCCGGCCTCCGGGGTCGGACCCCCCTCCACACCCCCGGCCTCCGGGGTCGGACCCCCCTCCCCCCCTCCACACCCCCGGCCTCCGGGGTCGGACCCCCATCCCCCGCTCCACACCCCCGGCCTCCGGGGTCAGACCCCCCCTCCCCCCTTCACACCCCCGGCCTCCGGGGTCGGACCCCCCTCCACACCCCCGGCCTCCGGGGTCGGACCCCCCTCCACACCCCCGGCCTCCGGGGTCGGACCCCCCCCCCCCACCTCCGGGGTCAGACCCCCATCCCCCCCCCGGCCTCCGGGGTCGGACCCCCCTTCCCCCCTCCACACCCCCGGCCTCCGGGGTCGGACCCCCCTCCACACCCCTGGCCTCCGGGGTCAGACCCCCATCCCCCCCCCCCCCCCGGCCTCCGGGGTCGGACCCTTCACCGCTGAGTTCCCGCCAGCTGAGAGCAGGTGTGGATGGCGCTGTGGGAACTCTGTGTTTGCACGATGGCCATTCGGCCCATTGCGGGCCGAGAATCGGCGGGCCAGCCACGTAGAGCATTTCGCGACCGACGCCGATTCTCCGATCTGCGGAGAATCACATGCCGGCGTCAGGGTGGTGTGTCACGATTCACGCAGGTCGCGTGGATTCTGCGGCCGGGCCCTGGGCTGAGAGAATCCCGCCCCCTGTTTGTCAGCTGAAGGAATCTAAGATGTTTTGGCATTGGGGGCCGTCCAGAGAAGGTTCACCAGGTTGATCCCGGGTACGGGGGGATTTTCTTATGAGGAGAGGTTGGGTAGATGGGGCCTGTACTCATTGAAGTTTAGAAGAATGAGAGACGGCCTTATTGAGACATATCGGATTCTCAGGGGGTTTGACAGGGTCGATGCTGAGAGGTTGTTTCCCCTTGTGGGAGAGTCTAGGACCAGAGGGCAGAATCTCAGAGTCAGGGGGTCGTCCATTTAACACCGAGATGAGGAGGAATTTCTTCCCTCAGAGGGAAGTGAATCTGTGGAAGTCTTTACCGCAGAGAGCTGTAGAGGCCGGGGCGTAAAGTATGTTCAAGACCAAGATAGACAGTTTGTTAAAATAAATTTAGATCTGCTCTCTTTAATAAAGTTCTCTTTCAGAATTTTTTACTTATTACTCTTTGTATAGATTATCAATTATAATTGTCATATTATTAGAATTAGAATTAGAATTAGAACAGTACAGCACAGAACAGGCCCTTCGGCCCTCGATGTTGTGCCGAGCAATGATCACCCTACTCAAGCCCACGTATCCACCCTATACCCGTAACCCAACAACCCCCATTAACATTATTTTTTTTTAGGACACTAAGGGCAATTTAGCCTGGCCAATCCACCTAACCCACACATCTTTGGACTGTGAGAGGAAACCGGAGCACCCGGAGGAAACCCACGCACACACGTAATTCATTTTTTTGCCTGTTTTTCCAACTAAGAGGCAATTTAGCGTGGCCAATCCACCTACCCTGCACATCGTTGAGTTGTGGGGGTGAAACCCACACAAACATGGGGAGAATGTGCAAACTGCACACGGACAGTGACCCAGAGCCGGGATCGAACCCGGGTCCTCGGCCCAGTGAGGCAGCAGTGCTAACCACTGCGCCACCATGCCCCCCCCCCCCCTCCCTCCCGACTCTCCCGACTTCTTACAAGCTGACCGAGTGAGATGAGGCGAGTATGGAGCATTAACACTGGGATCATTTTACTAGCTGCTTGCAAGCTGTGCATCTGCTAGAATTCTGTGCGAGTGGATCCCTCCTGCTCCACACACGGTTGGACGAGCCGCACTGCCTCGCCCCCTCTGCCGATAAGAGAGATGCACACGGTGTTCGACAACCTTACCTTGGGGGGCAACCCTCCCTCATAAGCTGGCCAGCTACAAGAGAAGGCAATATGTCGGCCTGTCGCATTCAGCGCCTTCGACATCAACGGATACCCTGTTTTATTAAAAAAACAGAGTTAAAAATCCAGCTTTCTCTGTCTGCACAGGTTTAACCAGAAAACAAGCGAACGCTGCTGACCAGGTAGATAAACCTTTCCACTCTTCTCATTGCCATCCACCCTCCTCTGCACCCAGAACTGTGCTGAAGCAGAACACAAATATGAACATCGCCATTTGTTAGGGTTGCTGGGTTTGGGAGCACAGGGGAGGGTTTCTGCTAGAGGGGCCTGTGGAAATGGATTTCAGTCCACTGTTAAATTGGGCTTCAGCACGATGCCACCCGCAGTCGAATAGTTTACAGCTCCTTTAACTGGGGGAAAATTACCCAAGTCGCTTCGCAAGCTACGGGATCGGTCTTTCAATCAAAATTTTATTGAATCAGGTATCTTGGCAAATACAGGCAGTGGCCACTAGTTGGTGATCAGGAGCAGTTCCTGCTCTGTCCAATGACAGAAGAGGTTTTTTCTGATTCCCCTATTGAATTCATTGGTGGCAATCAATCTGTGCAAAGCAACATTCCACAAGCAGCAGTGGAATAATGACCAAACGACCTGCCTCTCTCCCCACCCCCTCCCCATGTTAGCTGAGGGATTAATATGGACCCGGGGCCAGAGAATCATAGAATCCTTACAGTGCTGAAGGAGGCCATTTGGCCCATCGAATCTGCACCGCCCATCTGAAACAGCACCCTGCCTAGGCCCAACACCCCACCCTATCCCCATAACCCCACCACGGGGAAATGCAGCAATGCCAATCCACCTCACCTGCACATCTTTGGACTGTGGGAGGAAACCCACACAGACACGGGGAGAACGTGCAAACTCCACACAGACAGTCTAGGGGCTTAGGCAGGGTGCTCTTTCAGAGGGTCGGGGTAGGCCTGATGGACCAAGGTCGGAATCGAACCCGGGACCCTGGCGCTGTGAGGCAGCAGCGCTAACCACTGTGCTACCATTGGAGAAATGGCACCATGGAGAACTCCCCTGTACTTGTTCGTAATAATGCCAAGGAATCGCTTACATCCATCTGAGGGGATAGATAGGGCCTCCATTTAATGCCTCGCCTGAAAGGCTGTAGTTCTGACAGTGCAACAGTCCAACAGAGTTTGGATAATGGGCTCCGGAGTGGGTTGGGGGGGGGGGGGGGGGGGGGGGCAGCCATAGGCCTCAGAATCTTCTGACTCCGAAACGGGAGCGCTGCCCACTGTCCATCCCGAGGCACTTCTCCTGGGCTACAGAACACCCAGAACAAGCGCAACGTTTGGCTATTATATACCATAGTCACATTTGAGTACACAATTCTTTTTTTCCCCCCCAATTAATGGGCAATTTAGTGTGGCCAATCCACCGAGACTGCAGACCGTTGGGTTGTGGGGGTTTTTGTGTTATGTAATTTAGAATAACACAAGCTGCGACTTGATGCAGTTTTGAGTAAAAGATGCTCCAGACTTTGAAGTGAGTTCAATGTGTTTTATTGAAAATGAAATGAAAAAATGAAAATCGCTTATTGTCATTAATAGTAGTCTTCAATGAAGTTACTGTGAAAAGCCCCTAGTCGCCACATTCCAGCACCTGTTCGGGGAGGCTGGTACGGGAATCGAACCGTGCTGCTGGCCTGCTTGGTCTGCTTTAAAAGCCAGCGATTTAGCCGAGTGAGCTAAACCGTTAGCACAGTTCTCAATGAGTTCGACTCTCTGCTAATCTGTAGTAACTCAGTCTAACTGAACCAGCCTTGCTCTAAGCCACGTGCTGGGTGTGATGCTGAGGATAGACCCTGTCTCACTCTGTAGGTGTTGGTCTGTGGAAAGAGGTGGGGTCTGAGTGTCTCATCCCTTTGATAGTGAGATACCACCCCTGAGTGTCCTGACTGCTCATTGGTCGTGTCCTATTCTGTGTGTTTATTAGCTGCATGTTTGCATATCATGACAGGGGTGAGACCCATCAAACACGGGGAGAATGTGTAAACTCCACATGGACAGTCACCCAGGGCCGGGATCGAACCTGGGATCTTGGCGCCGTGAGGCAGCAGAGCTAACCACTGCGCCCCACACCCCGATAACTAAAGTAAATAAGCCATGTCAGTAACCAGAGATTTCTTTTTTCTTTTACATTTAGAGTACCCAATTCATTTTTTTCCAATTAAGGGGCAATTTAGCGTGACCCAGAGCCGGGCTCGAACCTGGGACCTTGGCGCCGTGAGGCAGCAGAGCTAACCCACTGCGCCAACGTGCTGCCCCAGTAACCAGAGATTTAAGATACATCCCCATGTAATCGCCAAAAGGTGGGGCGGCACGGTGGCGCAATGGTTAGCGCTGAGGACCCGGGTTTGAATCCCAGCCCTGGGTCACTGTCCGTGTGGAGTTTGCACATTCTCCCCGTGTCTGCGTGGGTTTCGCCCCCACAACCCAGACGATGTGCAGGGTAGGTGGATTGGCCACGCTAAATTGCCCCTTAATTGGGAAAAAAATAATTGGGAACTCTTAATTTAGTTTTAGAAATGTAATGGCCAAAAGGAGCCAATTAGAAATGAGGAGAAATTTTATTCACATAGGGAGCGGTGATGATCTGGAATGTGCTGCCTGAACAGATTCCATAATAACTTCCGAAAGAGAACTGGAAGGGATGCATTTCTCGAGCCATGGGGGGGGGGGGGGGGGGGGGGGGGGAGAACAGGGGAGTGGGACCAATTGGATAGATCTACTGACGAGCTGCTACAGGCACGATGGGCTGAATGGCTCCATCGTGTGCTGTATCATTATCTGACCTTCGTGCCTCGAGTCGGGAATGATGTGTTGGGTAAGCTGGGTCTGCGAGGACTGCGTTAACTGCAGCGGTGAGAGAAATGAATGAAAATGAAAATGGCTTATTGTCACGAGTAGGCTTCAGTGAAGTTACTGTGAAAAGCCCCTAGTCACCACATTCCGGCGCCTGTTCGGGGAGGCTGGTACGGGAATCGAATCGCGTTGCTGGCCTGCTTGGTCTACTTTAGAAGCCAGCGATTTAGCTCAGTGAGCTAAACCAGACAGGCTTCCAACACTTGAAGAAATGCAACTCTATTTTATTGAACTCTTAACTATTAAACATGCTTTAACTTTGGGTTGACACTATGCTGAGTTGACTGGAGACCTGAGGCTAACCTGACCAGACTATCTGACTGCCACATGGTGGATGTGCTAGTTCAGGGGTGGGGCAAACTACGGCCCGCGGGCCGCATGCGGCCCGCCAAAGGTATTTCTGCGGCCCACCAAGTCATTAAAAAAAAAAAAAAAAATTTTTCTAAAAAAATTTTTTTTTTTTTTTTAAATTTTTTTAAAGGTTAATGGGGGGGGGCTGTTGGGTTACTTACTGGTATAGGGTGGATACGTTGACTTGAGTAGGGTGATCATTGCTCGGCACAACGTCGAGGGCCGAAGGGCCTGTTCTGTGCTGTACTGTTCTATGTTCTATATGAGGCGCCCAGAATCTTAACCGGGTGAAGTAATTATTTTACTTAATATACTATGCGGCCCTTTGTGAATTGTGAATTTCTGAATGTGGCCCTTGCACGGAAAAGTTTGCCCACCCCTGTGCTAGTTGCTGCTCACGAGCTCTGACTGTCTCAGAGGCTGGATCCCGAGAGAGCGGGAAACCTGGTGCCCTCTGGCTTTATAGTGGTCGTGTCCTGTCTGGTGATTGGCTGCTGTGTTCTGTGTGTTCACTGGTCATCCTGTGTGTCAATCACTGCCTGTCTGTGCACCATTATATACCTGTGTGACAGGGAACCTCAAACTCTGCGGCGATTCCCCTGATCTCGTGCAGCCAGACTCCATGCCAGGAAAGCTCAGGGAATATTTACTCTCTCGGTGCGGTGCTCGGCTTGGCCAGTGACTCCTGTACTCACCCACAGCCTTGGTGGAGGAGTTGGAGTAGCAGCCGTCCAGTTTCAACATGTCCACTTCCCAAGAAGCAAAGGTTTGAGCGTCTAACTTAATCTGGTCCAGCGTGGTGCCTGGATATCCACCACAGGTGTAGGTACCCAGGTCTCCATAAATGCCGAGCTTCAAGCCTTTTGAATGGACCTGCACACCAAGACATAGAGAAACATTTTTGTTGGGCAAGGATATTAGAGGCTTACAGAACCCAGGCATGTCAACAGAACTAGGATGCAGAGCAGTCATGACTCATATTTTGAGCAGGCCCGACAGGCTGCCTCCTGTTCTGATGTTTATCGGCAGCCATCTTGGATTCCAGTATCTGCCTTACCACCGAAAACGGGCAAATTGACCGATCAAAATGGGGGCCGGAAATCATCCCCCCCCCCCCCCCACAGCAGCGTCAAATCCTATTTTGCCTCAGAGCCCTGCTTCCCGATAGAAAGAAGGGCTGGTGAGGCGAGGGAGGGGTTTTCAACCCCATCAGTGTGGGCTGGGTCAAAGCTAGGCCCGAGAGGTGAAAGGTCAGTGATTTTTTTAAATATAAATTTAGAATACCCGATTCATTTTTTTTTCCCAATTAAGGGGCAATTTAGCGTGGCCAATCCACCTACCCTGCGCATCTTTGGGTTGTGGGGGTGAAACCCACGCAGACACGGGGAGAATGTGCAAACTCCACACGGACGGTGACCCAGGGCCGGGATCGAACCTGGGACCTCGGCGCCGTGAGGCAGCAGGGCTAACCACTGCGCCACCGTGCTGCCCCTGAAAGGTCAGTGATGAAGCAACACACAGCAGAGCCCAGTGAAGGAAGCAGTCAGTCCAGGGCTTAAAGGCCAACGTTCAGTCACTGAGGAACTGAAGGTGCGCAAGGCACATGAACAGTCGGCAACTCAAGGACGCAGCCCCCACTGAAGCAGAAGTGAGATAGAAGTTGGGAGCCCGGTTAATTGTTTGCTCAACATTGCTGTGGCTTGGTTTGCTGAGGGAACAAACAAGCTTCCCTCAAACCCCTTGACTGCGGCTCATGTCTTCAAGCGCATTGGAAAAGCTCTGTGAAGCTCACAAATAGGAAATGATGGAATGGTCCAATGTTTTCAGAACAAAAATGAGGCCATTCAGCCCATCGTGTGTGTGTCGGCACACTGTGTTATGGGCCAGGGTTTAGAGAACCCCAAAGTGTATCATGGAGTTCCCCTGACCCACAACTTGGCTGATCTTTTGTGGACTCAGCTCCACTTTCTGGCCCGAACACCATAACCCTTAATCCCTTTATTCTACAAATAAACTATCTATCTTTACCTTAAAAACATTTAATGAAGGAGCCTCAACTGCTAAGGGGAGCACACGGCCCACTCTACAGGTGTGATACAGCAGAAATGGAAAAGTGTTTTTTAAAGCAAAACAATGTTTATTCTATGAACTCAAGTTAACCTTTTTAAAAACATACAGTGAACATCTTAGCAACCATTAATTCAAATACAACCCACAAGTACACCACTAAGTAATGCTTTAAGCTTTCCTTTTAACATCCATACAACTTAAAACACCTTTCACCAGAAGCACATCAAGTTAAAGTCACTACTGAAAACATTTATAACCCTGAATTCACCAAATGATCAAGAGATAGTCTTTTGATGGCAGAGAGAACAGCAGTACAGCTGCTCTGTCTGGCTTCAGCTCCAACACTGAAAACGAAACTAAACACACCCTGCAGCAAACAGCCTAAAACAAAAGTAAAAGCTGACAGACAACCCAGCTCCACCCACACTCTGACATCACTGATAAACACCCATTTCTTAAAGGTACTCTCTCATGACACTCTGCAAGAGCCTCTCTCCTAATCCCAGCCCCGGCCCTTCCCCCGTTATCCTGCAAATCTTTTCTTTTTTTTTAAATTTAATTACCCAATTATTTTTTCCAATTAAGGGGCAATTTAGCGTGGCCAATCCACCTACCCTGCACATCTTTGGGTTGTGGGGGTGAGACCCACGCAGACACGGGGAGAATGTGCAAACTCCACACGGACAGTGACCCAGGGCCAGGATCGAACCTGGGTCCTCAGCGCCGTGAGGCGGTTGTGCTAACCACTAGGCCACCGTGCTGCCCTTCTTTTCTTTTTTTAATATAAATTTAGAGTACCCTGGGCGGGATTCTCTCAGCCCCGCTGCTTCGGAGAATCGCCGGGGAGAGGACGCGATTTGCGCGACGCCGGTCCGCCGATTCTCCGGTGACCGCAGAATCAGCGCCATTGGCGCCGCCGTGGTTGGCGCAGCGCCGCTCTGCGTGCCCGCTCCCCGGCAATTCCCCTCCCAGGATGGGGCTGAAGTGGCCGCCAAAAAACAGCCCGAGTCCCGCCGGCGCCGTTCACATCTGGTCTTACCCAGCGGGACCTCGGCCTCCATCCTGTCGGGGGCGGCCTGGTGGGAGGGGGTCCTGACCCCTGGGGGGGGGCTTTCAGCAGGGGTGGGACGTGGGGGTGGGGAGGAGGTCCGACCCCTGGGGGGGGCTCCAGCAGGGGTGGGAGTGGGGTAGGGGGTTCCGACCCCTGGGGGGGGCTCCAGCAGGGGTGGGAGTGGGGTAGGGGGTTCCGACCCCTGGGGGGGCTCCAGCAGGGTGGGAGTGGGGTAGGGGGTTCCGACCCTGGGGGGGGGCTCCAGCAGGGGTGGGAGTGGGGTAGGGGTTCCGACCCCTGGGGGGGGCTCCAGCAGGGGTGGGAGTGGGGTAGGGGGTTCCGACCCCTGTGGGGGGGGGGGCTCCAGCAGGGGTGGGTGGGGGTGGGGTAGGGGGGGTCCCGACCCCTGGGGGGGGCTCCAGCAGGGGTGGGAGTGGGGGGTGGGTGGGGAGGGGGTCCGACCCCTGGGGGGGGCCTCCAGCAGGGGTGGGTGGGGGGTGGGGAGGGGGTCCCGCCCCTGGGGGGGGGGCTCCAGCAGGGGTGGGAGTGGGGGTGGGGTAGGGGGTTCCCGACCCCTGGGGGGGGCTCCAGCAGGGGGTGGGAGTGGGGGGTGGTGGTGGGGAGGGGGTCCGACCCCTGGGGGGGGCTCCAGCAGGGGTGGGAGTGGGGGTGGGGTAGGGGGGGTCCCGACCCCTGGGGGGGGGGGGGGGGGGGCTCCAGCGTGGCCTGGCCCTAGATCGGGGCCTACCAGTCGGCGCTCCGGCCTCTCCTGATGGGGGTGTCTTTTACTCCGCGCCGCCCCTGTAGTCTACGCCATGTTGTGTCAGGGCCGGGGCGGAGAAGGAAGCTACCGCGCATGCGTGCCGGCTGCAGAGTGCATGCGCAGACCCGTGGCGCCCATTTGACATCGGTATCGGCAGCTGGAGCGGCGTGGGCCGAGCTGGACTCCTGTAGGGCAGAGGGTCGCCCCAGCGATCCGATGACGCCGTCGTTAAACTCTTCCGTTTTTACGACGGTGTCAACACTCTGCCTTCAGAAGGGAGAATCCCGGCCCAAATTTGTTTTTGAATTGCAGAATAGCTTTCTCTGTGGCGTGGGCATTCTATGGGTCAATAGAATACGGAGACTGGAGAGATCAAACTGCGCTCCACAAGACAGTGAATGGGAACATTTCACAGAGGTGTTCAAGATCCGGGGAGACTGTTTCTTTTAGGAAGAGGGAAATACTGTGAACAGGTCTGGTTCCCTTAGCAATGGAAAGATATACTGGCATTGGAGGCAGTCCAGAGAAGGTTCAGAGGGGCAGCACGGCGGCCTAGTGGTTAGCACAACCGCCTCACGGCGCTGAGGTCCCAGGTTCGATCCCGGCTCTGGGTCACTGTCCGTGTGGAGTTTGCACATTCTCCCCGTGTCTGCGTGGGTTTTCGCCCCCACACCCAAAAATGTGCAGAGTAGGTGGATTGGCCACACTAAATTGCCCCTTAATTGGAAAAAATAATTGGGTAATCTAAATTTATAAAAAAAAAAAAAAAAAGAGAAGGTTCAGAGACTCATAGAGGCCTACAGTCCAGAAAAGGCCCTCGGCACCGGTCAAAAACCACCAGCTAAACTATTCCAATCCCATTTCCATCACTTGGCCACTGCCTTGGCATCACAAGTTGCACATCTAATACTTCTTATTAACAATGTTCTGAGGGCCTCTGCCTCCATCAACCATTCAGGCAGCCTGACTCCCACCACCCTCTGGGGGAAAAGGTTTTCCCTCACAGCCCCTCGAAACCTCCTGCCCCTCACCTTAAATCTAGGCCCCCTGGTCACTGATCCCTCCACCCAGTGGAAAGGTTTCTCCCTGTCTACTCTATCTATGCTCCATTCATCTCAATCATGTTCCCCCCTCAGTGTTCTCTGCTCCAAGGAAAACAATCACTCGGCTAATCTCAGGTACGGAGGGATTTTCTTGTGAGGAGAGGTTGGGTAGATGGGGCCTGTGCTCGTTGGGGTTTAGAAGAATGAGAGGACGGCCTTATTGAGACATATCGGATTCTCAGGGGGTTTGACAGGGTCGATGCTGAGAAGATGTTTCCCCTTGTGGGAGAGTCTAGGACCAGAGGGCAGAATCTCAGAGTCCATTGAGACAGAGATGACGAGATATTTCTTTGCTCAGACGCTAGTGAATCAGTGGAATTCTTACCGCAGAGAGCTACAGGGGCTGGGTCGTTAAGTACGTTCAAGACTGAGATAGACAGAAGTGGAGTTGAGGATTATATCAGTTCAGCCATGTTCTGGGGCGGCACGGTAGCGCAGTGGTTAGCGCTGCTGCCTCACGGCGCCGAGGGCCCAGTTTCGATCCTGGCCCTGGGTCACTGTCCGTGTGGAGTTTGCACATTCTCCCCGTGTCTGTGTGGGTTTCACCCCCACAACCCAAAGATGTGCAGGGTAGGTGGATTGGCTAATTGCCCCTTAATTGGAAAAAAATAATTAGGTCGCGTAAATTTATTAAAAAATAAATAAAATAAAGATCAGCCATGATCTCATTGAATGGCGGAACAGAACTGGTGGGCCGAATGGCCTACTTCTGCCCCTACATTTTGTGGTCTCATAGCCAGTTGCCAGAGGACACAAATTTATTAAAGTCCTTGGCAAAATCAGGGGGCTTCTTTTAGGCACGGCAAGTTGTGATGATTTGGAAGGCACAGCCCGAGATGGCGGACGTACGGTAACTTTCAACAGGGTTCTGCATAAACACACGGAGGTGAACACTTACTGCATTGTGGGAAAAGGGTTGGGGAAGTGCTACCAATTTGGAAAGTTCCTTTTGAAGAGCTTAAAGTTTTGAACTGTTAGATCAAGATTATGTCAGGTTTACACAAGGAAGTGAACAGAAAGCTGCTCCTGCCGGCCGATGATACAGGGACTCGGAGACACAGATTTAAGGTTTGGGTCAAAACATACAGGTGGTGTGTGAGGAGGAACTTTCTTTACACAGCCCGGTGGATCTGAAACTTATTTCCCACGGGGAGGTGGAAGCAGAAATTGTTTCAAAGGGAAACTGGATGGGCAATTGAAGGAAACAATGTTGCTGGATTTTGGGGATAGAGCTGGGGAGTGGGAGTGGAGGCGGGGGTGTATGTGACTGACTGGATTGCTCTTCAGAGAGCTATCATAGATTCAGTGGGCTGAATGGGCTCCTGCCACAGGGTCTCTGGGGGTGGCATTTTCCAGCCCAGGGCCCAGCTCAGAGCTTAGACCCAAGTGTGAGGCCCAGCCCCAGAGCAAGGCCCAGACCCTGTTCAAAGTCCAGACCCAAGCATGAGGGTCTGCCCCATGTGCAAGCCCAAGCCTGCCAGACAACAATCCGCTGGAATGCTTCTTTACAATTGGACGCAAGGTGTCAATCTGGCTCAATGGGTTCGAGTGCCAGACGTCTGAGGGCCTAATCCATTCGAGGGCTGGGATCTTCCAATACCACTGAAGTTGACCACTCGTGGCTGGTTCCCTGGCGACTGGGCAGGCGATCCACACAAACGATCACTGGGTTTTCCCAGTATTTCCTGTTTTTATTTCAGATTTCCAGGCTTGCGGTATTTAGCTTGCATTACACACACACGCACACGCACGCACACGCACATGCACACACACACACACACGCGCGCACACACATGCATACGCACGCGCACACACACACACACACACGCGCGCACACACATGCATACGCACGCGCACACACCACACACACACATGCACATGCACGCGCACACACCACGCACAACACACGCGCACACACGTACGCGCGCACACACGCGTGCACACGCATACACACGCACACACACACGTACGCGCGCACACACGCGTGCACACACGCACACACACACACGCACGCGCCCACACACACGC
Source organism: Scyliorhinus canicula (assembly GCF_902713615.1). Taxonomy (NCBI): domain Eukaryota; kingdom Metazoa; phylum Chordata; class Chondrichthyes; order Carcharhiniformes; family Scyliorhinidae; genus Scyliorhinus; species Scyliorhinus canicula. The sequence continues at coordinate 27,005,449 of NC_052168.1, read as the reverse complement.
ACACACACACACACACGCACGCGCCCACACACACGCACACACACACACGCACGCGCCCACACACACGCACACACACACACGCATACACACACACATGCGCACACACGCACGCGCCCACACACACACACACACACACGCATACACACACACACGCGCGCACACACACACACGCGTGCACACACGCACACACACACACGCGCACACGCACACACACACACACGCATACACACACACACGCACGCGCCCACACACACGCACACACACACACGCATACACACACACACGCGCACACACACACACACACACGCGTGCACACACGCGCCCACACACACGCACACACACACACGCACACACACACACGCGTGCACACACGCGCCCACACACACACGCGTGCACACACGCGCCCACACACACGCACACACACACACGCGCACACACACACACACGCACGCGCCCACACACACGCACACACACACACGCATCCACACACACACACGCGCACACACACACACACACGCACGCGCCCACACACACGCACACACACACACGCATACACACACACACGCGCCCACACACGCACACACACACACGCGCACACACACACACACACGCACGCGCCCACACACGCGCACACACACACACACACGCACGCGCCCACACACACGCACACACACACACGCGCACACACACACACGCACGCACACGCCCACACACACGCACACACACACACGCGCACACACACACACGCACGCACACGCCCACACACACGCGCGCGCGCACACACGCGCGCGCGCACACACACACGCACACGCACACAATAAAATCTGACTCACGTATTGAGCCAAAGCTTTAATTCCACTGGGAAATCGATCGGGATCAGCAACCAGCTGCCCGTGCGAATCTCTCTTCTTTGCTGCCCAACAGTCGTCTATGTTCACGTATTGATAGCCGAGCTCCTTCCAACCGTCCTCTGCCAACCGGTCAGCCATCTCTACAAACAGGCGCTCACTGTTTGTAAACAGGTAAAAAAGGAGAAAGTTAGATTTCTTGCCCATCAGTCCCAGGGCACTGCCAGCAGGGGCCCTAGTGCAAGGTACGATGATGGTGGATAAGAAGGGTGGGGTGGGGGGGGGGGGGGGGGCGGTGAGAGACCCCCAGTAAGGATAGTCATGTGGAACGTGAGGGGGTTAGGAGGCCCAGTCAAGAGGTTGGGGTGCTGGCACATCTTAAAAGTTTGAAAGTCGATGTGGCAATGCTGCAGGAGACTCACTGGAGGGTGAAGGACCAGCTGAGACTTAAAAGGGGCTGGGTTAGCCAAGTGTGTCACTCTGGATTTGACGGAGGGGCTCGAGGGGTAGCAGTGTTGGTCAGCAAAAGGGTACCCTTCCAGATGGAGACGGTGGTGGCAGATCAGGGGGGTAGATATGTGATTGTGACAGGGGCGCTGGAGGGGAGATTAGTGCCGCTGGTAAGTGTATACGGTCCCAACTGGGACAATGCCGGACCGTCCCCGACTTGGATACACACGAACTGATAGCGGGGGGGAGACTGGAACTTGGTGCAGGAGTCAAGGTTGGACAGGTCACATCCGCGCTCGCTGGTCCCATCGTGGGGGGGGGGGGGCTGGCTAGGCTATATGGGTAGAGATCAGGAATAAGAAGGGTGCAGTCACAATGTTGGGGGTTTACTACAGGCCTCCCAACAGCCAGCGGGAGATAGAGCAGATAGGTAGACAGATTTTGGAAAAGAGTAAAAGCAACAGGGTTGTTGTGATGGGAGACTTTAACTTCTCCAATATTGACTGGGACTCACTTAGTGCTAGGGGCTTAGACAGGGCAGAGTTTGTAAGGAGCATCCAGGAGGGCTTCTTAAAACAATATGTAGATGGTCCAACTAGGGAAGGGGCTGTACTGGACCTGGTATTGGGGAATGAGCCCGGCCAGGTGGGAGAAGTTTCAGTAGGGGAGCATTATGGGAACAGTGACCACAATTCAGTAAGTTTTAAAGTGCTGGTGGACAAGGATAAGAGTGGTCCTAGGGTGAATGTGCTAAATTGGGGGAAGGCTAACTAATTATAACAATATTAGGCGGGAACTGAAGAACGTAGATTGGGGGCGGATGTTCGACATGTGGGAGGCTTTCAAATGTTAGTTGAAAGGAATTCAGGACCGGCATGTTCCTGTGAGGAAGAAGGATAAATACGGCAAATTTCAGGAACCTTGGATAACGAGAGATATTGTAGGCCTCGTCAAAAAGAAAAAGGAGGCATTTGTCAGGGCTAGAAGGCTGGGAACAGACGAAGCCTGTGTGGAATATAAGGAAAGTAGGAAGGAACTTAAGCAAGGAGTCAGGAGGGCTAAAAAGGGTTATGAAAAGTCATTGGCAAATAGGGTTAAGGAAAATCCCAAGGCTTTTTACACGTACATAAAAAGCAAGAGGGTAGCCAGTGACAGGGTTGGCCCACTGAAGGATAGGCAAGAGAACCTATGTGTGGAGCCAGAGGAAATGGGCGAGGTACTAAATGAATACTTTGCATCAGTATTCACCAAAGAGAAGGAATTGGTGGATGTTGAGTCCGGAGGAGGGTGTGTAGATAGTCTGGGTCACATTGAGATCCAAAAAGACAAGGGTTGGGCTTGAAAAATATCTTAATATCTTAAAAAATATTAAGGTGGATAGGTCCCCAGGGCCCGATGGGATCTACTCCAGAATACTGAAGGCGGCTAGAGAGGAAATTGCTGAGGCCTTGACAGAAATCCTTGGATCCTCACTGTCTTCAGGTGATGTCACGGAGGACTGGAGAATAGCCAATGTTGTTCCTTTGTTTAAGAAGGGTAGCAAGGATAATCCAGGGAACTACAGGCCGGTGAGCCTTAACGTCAGTGGTCGGGAAATTACTGGAGAGAATTCTTTGAGACAGGATCTACTCCCATTTGGAAGCAAATGGACGTATTAGTGAGAGGCAGCATGGTTTTGTGAAGGGGAGGCCGCTTCTCACTAACGAGAGTTTTTCGATGAGGTCACAAAGATGATTGATGAGGGTAGGGCAGTGGATATTGTCTACATGGTAAGAAATCTGACAACACGAGGTTAAAGTCCAACAGGTTTGTTTCAAACACGAGCTTTCGGAGCGCAGCTCCTTCCTCAGGTGAATGGACTTCAGTAAGGCCTTTGACAAGGTCCCTCATGGCAGACTGGTACCAAAGGTGAAGTCACACGGGATCAGAGGTGAGTGGGCAAGATGGATACAGAACTGGCTAGGTCATAGAAGGCAGAGAGTAACAATGGAAGGGTGCTTTTCTAATTGGAGGGCTGTGACTAGTGGTGTTCCGCAGGGATCAGTGCTGGGACCTTTGCTGTTCGTAGTATATATAAATGATTGGGAGGAAAATGTAACTGGTCTGATTAGTAAGTTTGCGGACGACACAAAGGTTGGTGGAATTGCGGATAGCGATGAGGACTGTCAGAGGATACAGCAGGATTTAGATCGTTTGGAGACTTGGGCGGAGAGATGGCAGATGGAGTTTAATCCGGACAAATATGAGGTAATGCATTTTGGAAGGTCTAATACAGGTAGGGAATATACAGTGAATGGTAGAACCCTCAAGAATATTGACAGTCAGAGAGATCTAGGTGTACAGATTTACAGGTCACTGAAAGGGGCAACACAGGTGGAGAAGGTAGTCAAGAAGGCATACGGCATGCTTGCCTTCATTGGCCAGGGCATTGAGTATAAAAATTGGCAAGTCATATTGCAGCTGTATAGAACCTTAGATAGGCCACACTTGGAGTATAGTGTTCAATTCTGGTTGCCACACTACCAGAAGGATGTGGAGGCTTTAGAGAGGGCGCAGAAGAGATTTACCAGGATGTTGCCTGGTATGGAGGGCATTAGCTATGAGGAGAGGTTGAATAAACTCGGTTTGTTCTCACTGGAATGACGGAGGTTGAGGGGCGACCTGATAAGAGGTCTATAAAATTATGAGGGGCATCGATAGAGTGGATAGTCAGAGACTTTTTCTCAAGGTAGAGGGGTCAATTACCAGGGGGCATAGGTTTAAGGTGCGAGGGGCAAGGTTTAGAGGAGATGTACGAGGGAAGTATTTTACACAGAGGGTAGTGGGTGCCTGGAACTCGCTGCCGGAGGAGGTGGTGGAAGCAGGGACGATAGTGACGTTTAAGGGGCATCTTGACAAATAGAACATAGAACATAGAACGATACAGCGCAGTACAGGCCCTTCGGCCCTCGATGTTGCACCGACATGGAAAAAAACTAAAGGCCATCTAACCTACACTATGCCATTATCATCCATATGCTTATCCAATAAATTTTTAAATGCCCTCAATGTTGGCGAGTTCACTACTGTTGCAGGTAGGGCATTCCACGGCCTCACCACTCTTTGCGTAAAAATACATGAATAGGATGGGAATAGAGGGATACGGACCCAGGAAGTGTAGAAGGTTTTAGTTCAGACGGGCAGCATGGTCGGCACAGGCTTGGAGGGCCGAAGGGCCTGTTCCTGTGCTGTACTTTTCTTTGTTTTTTGTTCTTTGATATAGTACTGGAGAAGGGGATGGTACAGAGACCAGGGTGGGGCTGTTGGGGGACCGAGGGTTATCGAGGAATATGTCGGTTTTAATTGCACGGATGAGGTGTCAAAGGTGGTTGTCTGGGAGGCTTTAAAGGTGGTGGTGAGGGGTGGAGTGATCTCGTTCAAGGCCAGGTTAGACAAAAAGGAGAGGATGGAACGTCAGAGAGTCATAGATGAGATGCTGGAGATAGACAGGAGGTCTGCAGAAGATAAGGACCCAGCGCAGTTGGAAAAGAGGAAGGAACTCCAGGCGAGCTTTGACCGACTATGTCCCGGGAAAGCGGTACGCCAATTGAGGCAGTTTATGAGCATGGAGAGAAGGCAGCCCGTATGTGGGCGGGTCAGCTCCGTAGGGAGGCTGCGGCAAGGGAAATTGTCCAGGTGAGGGACAGGGCAGGGAAATTGGCGGCAGCTCCGGATCTGATTAACAAGGTCTTTAAGGAATTCTATGAGAGGTTGTACAGGTCAGAGCCACCTGGGGGAGGCCGAGAGATGGAGGAATTTCTAGATGGGCTGGAGTACCCGAGGCTAGGGGAGGGGGACAGTGCTACATTAGAGGGGGCAATAGTGGAGCAGGAGATAAAGGATGCGATTGGGAGGATGCAGTTGGGGAAGGTGGCAGGGCCGGATGGGTTTCCGGTGGAATATTGTAAAAAATTCAAAAATAAGCTGGCATCCCTGATGGTGGGGATGTTTGAAGAGGTGATAGGGAAGGGGGTGTTACCACAAACTTTGGGGCAGGCATCGATTTCCCTGTTGCTTAAGAAAGGTAAGGATCCGACGGAGTGTGGGTCGTATAGGCCCATATCACTTATAAACCTGGACGCAAGAATATTGGTGAAGGTACTGGTGGGTAAGCTGGAGGAGTGCCTCCTGAAGGTGATTGGTGAAGATCAGGGTTTGTGAGAGGGAGGCAGCTCTTTTCAAACATTAGAAGGGTATTGAACGTCATTATGGCACCGGCAAAGGGGAAGGAAACAGAGGTGGTTGTGGCATTGGACGCTGAGAAGGTGTTTGACCGGTTAGAATGGGGGTAGAATGGGGGTAGAATGGGGGTAGAATGGGGGCAGAATGGGGGTAGAGTGGGGGCAGAATGGGGGTAGAATGGGGGTAGAATGGGGGTAGAATGGGGGCAGAATGGGGGTAGAATGGGGGTAGAATGGGGGTAGAATGGGGGTAGAATGGGGGTAGAATGGGGGCAGAATGGGGGTAGAATGGGGGTAGAATGGGGGCAGAATGGGGGTAGAATGGGGATAGAATGGGGGTAGAATGGGGGTAGAATGGGGGCAGAATGGGGATAGAATGGGGGTAGAATGGGGGTAGAATGGGGGTAGAATGGGGGTAGAATGGGGGCAGAATGGGGGTAGAATGGGGGCAGAATGGGGGTAGAATGGGGGTAGAATGGGGGCAGAATGGGGGTAGAATGGGGATAGAATGGGGGTAGAATGGGGGTAGAATGGGGGCAGAATGGGGGCAGAATGGGGATAGAATGGGGGCAGAATGGGGGCAGAATGGGGGCAGAATGGGGGCAGAATGGGGGCAGAATGGGGGCAGAATGGGGGTAGAATGGGGGTAGAATGGGGGTAGAATGGGGGCAGAATGGGGGTAGAATGGGGATAGAATGGGGGTAGAATGGGGGTAGAATGGGGGCAGAATGGGGGTAGAATGGGGTAGAATGGGGGGTAGAATGGGGGCAGAATGGGCGTAGAATGGGGGTAGAATGGGGGCAGAATGGGGGCAGAATGGGGGCAGAATGGGGGCAGAATGGGGGTAGAATGGGGGTAGAATGGGGGTAGAATGGGGGCAGAATGGGGGTAGAATGGGGGCAGAATGGGGGTAGAATGGGGGTAGAATGGGGGTAGAATGGGGGCAGAATGGGGGTAGAATGGGGGCAGAATGGGGGCAGAATGGGGGTAGAATGGGGCAGAATGGGGGTAGAATGGGGCAGAATGGGGTAGAATGGGGGTAGAATGGGGGCAGAATGGGGGTAGAATGGGGATAGAATGGGGGTAGAATGGGGGGTAGAATGGGGGTAGAATGGGGATAGAATGGGGGTAGAATGGGGGTAGAATGGGGGTACTTGATGGCAGTTCTCGAGCAGTTTGGAATTGGACCCAGATTTGTGAACTGGGTAAAGCTACTATATAAGGAGCCGAGGGCGAGTGTCCACAAATTACATCAGCTCAGAATAATTTCCTCTCCACCGTGGGACTAGGCAGGGATGTCCTATGTCCCCCCGGCTGTTTGCGCTCACGATTGAGCCACTGGCCATCGCATTAAGAAGTTCGGGGGCATAGAAAGGAATAGTGCGGGGGGGGGGGGGGGGGGGGGGGGGGGGGGATAGAGCCGATGATTTGTTATACGTGTCGGAACCGAGTGGGTCAATAGGGGGAACACTGCAGCTGCTTCGAGTGTTTGGGTCTTTCTCAGGGTACAAATTAAATCCAGACAAGAGTGAGTATTTGGTGGTGTCTTGGCCGGGGGTGGGGGCAGGGGTGGGGTGGGGGCAGGGATGGGGTGGGGGCAGGGATGGGGTGGGGGCAGGGATGGGGGGGGGCAGGGATGGGGGGCAGGGATGGGGGGGGGCAGGGATGGGGTGGGGGCAGGGATGGGGTGGGGGCAGGGATGGGGGGGGGCAGGGATGGGGGGGCAGGGATGGGGGGGGCAGGGATGGGGTGGGGGCAGGGATGGGGTGGGGGCAGGGATGGGGTGGGGCAGGGATGGGGGGGGGCAGGGATGGGGGGGCAGGGATGGGGGGGGGCAGGGATGGGGTGGGGGCAGGGATGGGGTGGGGGCAGGGATGGGGGGGATTGCCATTCCATAAGGCAGATATAGAAACCTGGGGGTGCAGGTTGCCCAGGATTGGGGGGGGCTCTGCAGCTACAACATCACTAGTTTGGTGGGGAGAGTGAAAGCGGATCTGGCAAGGTGGGATGGTCTCCCTCTGTCACTGGCGGGTCGGGTACAGGCGGTTAAAATGAACGTGTTGCTGCGATTCCTGTTTATTTTCCAATGCCTGCCGATTTTCCTGCCAAAGGCTTTTTTTAGAGAGATTGAGGGAAGGATTACCTCGTTCATGTGGGGAAGGAAGGTGGCCAGAGTGAGGAAGATGCTGCTACAGAGGGGAAGGCAGGCAGGGGGTTTGGGTCTCCTGAGCCTGGTGTATTATTACTGAGCGGTGAATGTGGAGAAGGTACGGAGCTGGGTCAGAGGGGTTGACTCCCAATGGATCAGAATGGAGGAGAGTTTGGGTAGGGGGTCGGGATTGAAGGCGCTAGCGACAGCGCCGCTCCCGACGGCCCCGGGGAGATACTCAGGGAGTCCAGTAGTAATAGCTTTGTTGAGAATTTGGAGGCAGTTTCGCCAACACTTCAGGTTGGGGGCAGGGTCAAGGGAAACGCCGATTCGGGGGAACCATAGATTTGAGCCAGGGAGGTGGGATGGAAATTTTCAGAGATGGGAGGAGAAAGGAATTAGGACACTAAAAGGTTTGTTTCTTGGGGGTCGGTTTGCAGGATTGAAGGAGCTGGGAACGAAGTATGGACTGGAGCAGGGAGAAATATTTAGACATTGAGGTTCGAGACTTTGACAGAAAGGAGATACAGAGTTTCCCAGTAGAACCGGGTTCCACATTGCTGGAGAAGGTGCTGACGACAGGGGGACTGGAGAAGGGGGTAGTATCGGTGGTTTATTTTGGAGAAGGCGCAGCTGGAAGGGATCAAGGCTAAGTGGGAGGAAGAGTTGGGAGAGGGTGTGGAGGAGGGGTTCTGATGTGAGGTACTCTGGAGGGTAAACGCCTCTACCTTGTGCGCGAGGTTGGGGCTGAAACAGCTGAAGGTGGTGTATAGAGCGCACCTCACAAGGGTAAGGATGAGCCGGCTCTTTGAGGGTTAGAAGACGTGTGTGAGCATTGCGGAGGGGGTAGGGGTCCTGTCCAAAGCTGGAGGATTACTGGAAGGAGGTGTTTAGGGTAATCTCTAAAGTGGTGCACGTGAAACTGGAGCCGGGCCCTCAGAAGGCCATGTTCGGGGTGCCAGACCAGCCGGGGTTGGAAACGGGCGCGGGGGGGCAGGTGTTGTAGCCTTCGCCTCGTTGATTGCCTGAAGGCGGAGCCTGTTAGGGTGGAGATCAACCTCTCCACCCTGTGCCCTGGCGTGGCCGAGGGGGGGGGGGGGGGGGGGGGGGACCTGCTGGAATTCTTGATGTTTGAAAAGGTCAAATTTGAACTGAGGAGAAGGATGGAGGGGCTCTACAATTCATGGGCGTTATTCATTCTGCACTTTCGAGAATTGGGATGACATCGAACATTAAGGTGTGTGGTGACCTGGCCTCTGCTCATCAGCTGATAGTTAGAGCAGAGATCGTAGTGGCGATGTCCCGGTAATCCGTAGGCCGAAGCCCATGCTCTGGGGACATGGGTTCAAATCCCACCACAGCAGTTGGGAAAATTTGAATTCAATTAATAAATCGGGAATATTAATATTGTGATTATTGTAAAATTCTACATGATTCACTAATGTCCTTTAGGGAAGGAAATCTGCCGCCCTTACCCGGTCTGGCCTATATGTGACTCCAGACCCACAGCGATGTGGTTCACTCTTAGCTACCCTGTGAAATGGCCGAGCAAACCACCTACTCCAGGGTAATTAGGAATGGGCACCAAATGCTGGCCTTGTTACTGACACCCCGATCACATGAAAGAATTTCTGGGGTAGCAAAGGAAGGAAAGTCAAAGGCCAGCTCAGCTTCCTGCTCTGACTGGAAAGTGGGGATGAGAGAGTTGGACTCTGTGATGCCTTCCGTGGTCCAATAGCATTTGACACACAAGATCCAGGTCGCCATTTGGTCACATGGATGATCACAGAATTTACAATGCAGAAGGAGGCCATTCGGCCCATCGAGTCTGCACCGGCCCTGACAAAGAGCACCCTACCTTTTGTTTATCAATTTAGAGTAACCAATTATTTCTTTTCCAATTAAGGGGCAATTTAGCGTGGCCAATCCACCTACCCGGCACATCTTTGGGTTGTGGGGGCGAAACCCACGCAGACACGGGGAGAATGTGCAAACTCCACACGGACAGTGACCCAGAGCCGGGATTTGAACCCAGGACCCCAGCGAACTGGACCCAAACCTAACTAAAGAGGTCAATGTGAACGGAAACCGTACCCCAGTGAGAGTCAGTGTGTGTGGGACCCCAGTGAGAGTCAGTGTGTGTGGGACCCATACCCCAGTGAGAGTCAGTGTGTGTGGGACCCCAGTGAGAGTCAGTGTGTGTGGGACCCGTACCCCAGAGAGAGTCAGTGTGTGTGGGACCCGTACCCCATTGAGAGTCAGTGTGTGTGGGACCCGTACCCCAGTGAGAGTCAGTGTGTGTGGGACCCGTACCCCAGTGAGAGTCAGTGTGTGTGGGACCCGTACCCCAGTGAGAGTCAGTGTGTGTGGGACCCGTACCCCAGTGAGAGTCAGTGTGTGTGGGACCCGTACCCCAGTGAGAGTCAGTGTGTGTGGGACCCGTACCCCAGTGAGAGTCAGTGTGTGTGGGACCCCAGTGAGAGTCAGTGTGTGTGGGACCCGTACCCCAGTGAGAGTCAGTGTGTGTGGGACCCGTACCCCAGTGAGAGTCAGTGTGTGTGTAGGACCCGTACCCCATTGAGAGTCAGTGTGTGTGGGACCCGTACCCCAGTGAGAGTCAGTGTGTGTGGGACCCGTATCCCAGTGAGAGTCAGGGTGTGTGGGACCCGTACCCCAGTGAGAGTCAGTGTGTGTGGGACCCCAGTGAGAGTCAGTGTGTGTGGGACCCGTACCCCAGTGAGAGTCAGTGTGTGTGGGACCCGTACCCCAGTGAGAGTCAGTGTGTGTGGGACCCGTACCCCAGTGAGAGTCAGTGTGTGTGGGACCCCTGCCCCAGTGAGAGTCAGTGTGTGTGGGACCCGTACCCCAGTGAGAGTCAGTGTGTGTGGGACCCGTACCCCAGTGAGAGTCAGTGTGTGTGGGACCCCAGTGAGAGTCAGTGTGTGTGGGACCCGTACCCCAGTGAGAGTCAGTGTGTGTGGGACCCATACCTCAGTGAGAGTCAGTGTGTGTGGGACCCATACCCCAGTGGGAGTCAGTGTGTGTGGGACCTGTACCCCAGTGAGAGTCAGTGTGTGTGGGACCCGTACCCCAGTGGGAGTCAGTGTGTGTGGGACCCGTACCCCAGAGAGAGTCAGTGTGTGTGGGACCCGTACCCCAGTGAGAGACAGTGTGTGTGGGACCCGTACCCCAGTGAGAGTCAGTGTGTGTGGGACCCGTACCCCAGTGAGAGTCAGTATGTGTGTGACCCATACCCCAGTGAGAGTCAGTGTGTGTGGGACCCGTACCCCAGTGAGAGTCAGTGTGTGTGGGACCCGTACCAAAGTGAGAGTCAGTGTGTGTGGGGCCTGTACCCCAGTGAGAGTCAGTGTGTGTGGGACCCGTACCCCAGTGAGAGTCAGTGTGTGTGAGACCCGTACCCCAGTGAGAGTCAGTGTGTGTGGGACCCGTACCCCAGTGAGAGTCAGTGTGTGTGGGACCCGTACCCCAGTGAAAGTCAGTGTGTGTGGGACCCGTACCCCAGTGAGAGTCAGTGTGTGTGGGACCCGTACCCCAGTGAGAGTCAGTGTGTGTGGGATCTGTACCCCAGTGAGAGTCAGTGGGTGTGGGACCCCAGTGAGAGTCAGTGTGTGTGGGACCCCAGTGAGAGTCAGTGTGTGTGGGACCCGTACCCCAGTGAGAGTCAGTGTGTGTGGGACCCGTACCCCAGTGACAGTCAGTGTGTGGGACCCGTACCCCAGTGAGAGTCAGTGTGTGTGGGACCCCAGTGAGAGTCAGTGTGTGTGGGACCCGTACCCCAGTGAGAGTCAGTGTGTGTGGGACCCGTACCCCAGTGAGAGTCAGTGTGTGTGGGACCCGTACCCCAGTGAGAGTCAGTGTGTGTGGGACCCGTACCCCAGTGAGAGTCAGTGTGTGTGGGACCCGTACCCCAGTGAGAGTCAGTGTGTGTGGGACCCGTACCCCAGTGAGAGTCAGTGTGTGTGGGTCTGTACCCCAGTGAGAGTCAGTGTGTGTGGGCCCCGTACCCCAGTGAGAGTCAGTGTGTGTGGGCCCCGTACCCCAGTGAGAGTCAGTGTGTGTGGGACCCGTACCCCAGTGAGAGTCAGTGTGTGTGGGACCCGTACCCCAGTGAGAGTCAGTGTGTGTGGGACCCGTACCCCAGTGAGAGTCAGTGTGTGTGGGACCCGTACCCCAGAGAGAGTCAGTGTGTGTGGGACCCGTACCCCAGTGAGAGTCAGTGTGTGTGGGACCCGTACCCCAGTGAGAGTCAGTGTGTGTGGGACCCGTACCCCAGTGAGAGTCAGTGTGTGTGGGACCCGTACCCCAGTGAGAGTCAGTGTGTGTGGGACCCGTACCCCAGAGAGAGTCAGTGTGTGTGGGACTCGTACCCCAGTGAGAGTCAGTGTGTGTGGGACCCGTACCCCAGTGAGAGTCAGTGTGTGTGGGACCCGTACCCCAGTGAGAGTCAGTGTGTGTGGGACCCGTACCCCAGTGAGAGTCAGTGTGTGTGGGACCCGTACCCCAGTGAGAGTCAGTGTGTGTGGGACCCGTACCCCAGTGAGAGTCAGTGTGTGTGGGTCTGTACCCCAGTGAGAGTCAGTGTGTGTGGGCCCCGTACCCCAGTGAGAGTCAGTGTGTGTGGGACCCGTACCCCAGTGAGAGTCAGTGTGTGTGGGACCCGTACCCCAGTGAGAGTCAGTGTGTGTGGGACCCGTACCCCAGTGAGAGTCAGTGTGTGTGGGACCCGTACCCCAGAGAGAGTCAGTGTGTGTGGGACCCGTACCCCAGTGAGAGTCAGTGTGTGTGGGACCCGTACCCCAGTGAGAGTCAGTGTGTGTGGGACCCCAGTGAGAGTCAGTGTGTGTGGGACCCGTACCCCAGTGAGAGTCAGTGTGTGTGGGACCCGTACCCCAGTGAGAGTCAGTGTGTGTGGGACCCGTACCCCAGTGAGAGTCAGTGTGTGTGGGACCCGTACCCCAGTGAGAGTCAGTGTGTGTGGGACCCGTACCCCAGTGAGAGTCAGTGTGTGTGGGACCCGTACCCCAGTGAGAGTCAGTGTGTGTGGGTCTGTACCCCAGTGAGAGTCAGTGTGTGTGGGCCCCGTACCCCAGTGAGAGTCAGTGTGTGTGGGACCCGTACCCCAGTGAGAGTCAGTGTGTGTGGGACCCGTACCCCAGTGAGAGTCAGTGTGTGTGGGACCGTACCCCAGTGAGAGTCAGTGTGTGTGGGACCCGTACCCCAGAGAGAGTCAGTGTGTGTGGGACCCGTACCCCAGTGAGAGTCAGTGTGTGTGGGACCCGTACCCCAGTGAGAGTCAGTGTGTGTGGGACCCGTACCCCAGTGAGAGTCAGTGTGTGTGGGACCCGTACCCCAGTGAGAGTCAGTGTGTGTGGGACCCGTACCCCAGTGAGAGTCAGTGTGTGTGGGACCCCAGTGAGAGTCAGTGTGTGTGGGACCCCAGTGAGAGTCAGTGTGTGTGGGACCCGTACCCCAGTGAGAGTCAGTGTGTGTGGGACCCGTACCCCAGTGAGAGTCAGTGTGTGTGGGACCCGTACCCCAGTGAGAGTCAGTGTGTGTGGGACCCGTACCCCAGTGAGAGTCAGTGTGTGTGGGACCCGTACCCCAGTGAGAGTCAGTGTGTGTGGGACCCGTACCCCAGTGAGAGTCAGTGTGTGTGGGTCTGTACCCCAGTGAGAGTCAGTGTGTGTGGGCCCCGTACCCCAGTGAGAGTCAGTGTGTGTGGGACCCGTACCCCAGTGAGAGTCAGTGTGTGTGGGACCCGTACCCCAGTGAGAGTCAGTGTGTGTGGGACCCGTACCCCAGTGAGAGTCAGTGTGTGTGGGACCCGTACCCCAGAGAGAGTCAGTGTGTGTGGGACCCGTACCCCAGTGAGAGTCAGTGTGTGTGGGACCCGTACCCCAGTGAGAGTCAGTGTGTGTGGGACCCGTACCCCAGTGAGAGTCAGTGTGTGTGGGACCCGTACCCCAGTGAGAGTCAGTGTGTGTGGGACCCGTACCCCAGTGAAAGTCAGTGTGTGTGGGACCCGTACCCCAGTGAGGGTCAGTGTGTGTGGGACCCGTACCCCAGTGAGAGTCAGTGTGTGTGGAACCCGTACCCCAGTGAGAGTCAGTTTGTGTGGGACCCGTACCCCAGTGAGAGTCAGTTTGTGTGGGACCCATCCCCCAGTGAGAGTCAGTGTGTGTGGGTCCCGTACCCCAATGAGAGTCAGTGTGTGTGGGACCCCTACCCCAGCGAGAGTCAGTGTGTGTGGGACCCGTACCCCAGTGAGAGTCAGTGTGTGTGGGACCCGTATCCCAGTGAGAGTCAGAGTGTGTGGGACCTGTACCCCAGTGAGAGTCAGTGTGTGTGGGACCCGTACCCCAGTGAGAGTCAGTGTGTGTGGGACCCGTACCCCAGTGAGAGTCAGTGTGTGTGGGACCCGTACCCCAGTGAGAGTCAGTGTGTGTGGGACCCGTACCCCAGTGAGAGTCAGTGTGTGTGGGACCCGTACCCCAGTGAGAGTCAGTGTGTGTGGGACCCGTACCCCAGTGAGAGTCAGTGTGTGTGGGACCCATCCCCCAGTGAGAGTCAGTGTGTGTGGGTCCCGTACCCCAGTGAGAGTCAGTGTGTGTGGGACCCGTACCCCAGTGAGAGTCAGTGTGTGTGGGACCCGTATCCCAGTGAGAGTCAGGGTGTGTGGGACCCGTACCCCAGTGAGAGTCAGTGTGTGTGGGACACGTACCCCAGTGAGAGTCAGTGTGTGTGGGACCCGTACCCCAGTGAGAGTCAGTGTGTGTGGGACCCGTACCCCAGTGAGAGTCAGTGTGTGTGGGACACGTACCCCAGTGAGAGTCAGTGTGTGTGGGATCCCTACCCCAGTGAGAGTCAGTGTCTGTGGGACCCGTACCCCAGTGAGAGGCAGTGTGTGTGGGACCCGTACCCCAGTGAGAGTCAGTGTGTGTGGGACCCGTACCCCAGTGAGAATCAGTGTGTGTGGGACCTGTACCCCAGTGAGAGTCAGTGTGTGTGGGACCCCAGTGAGAGTCAGTGTGTGTGGGACCCGTACCCCAGTGAGAGTCAGTGTGTGTGGGACCAACACCCCAGTGAGAGTCAGTGTGTGTGGGACCCGTACCCAGTGAGAGTCAGTGTGTGTGGGACCCGTACCCCAGTGAGAGTCAGTGTGTGTGGGACCCCAGTGAGAGTCAGTGTGTGTGGGACCTGTACCCCAGTGAGAGTCAGTGTGTGTGGGACCCGTACCCCAGTGAGAGTCAGTGTGTGTGGGACCCCTACCCCAGTGAGAGTCAGTGTGTGTGGGACCCCAGTGAGAGTCAGTGTGTGTGGGACCCGTACCCCAGTGAGAGTCAGTGTGTGTGGGACCCCTACCCCAGTGAGAGTCAGTGTGTGTGGGACCCCAGTGAGAGTCAGTGTGTGTGGGACCCGTACCCCAGTGAGAGTCAGTTTGTGTGGGCCCCGTACCCCAGTGAGAGTCAGTGTCTGTGGGACCCCTACCCCAGTGAGAGTCAGTGTGTGTGGGTCCCATACCCCAGTGAGAGTCAGTGTGTGTGGGACCCGTACCCCAGTGAGAGTCAGTTTGTGTGGGACCCGTACCCCAGTGAGAGTCAGTGTGTGTGGGACCCGTACCCCAGTGAGAGTCAGTGTGTGTGGGACCCCAGTGAGAGTCAGTGTGTGTGGGACCTGTACCCCAGTGAGAGTCAGTGTGTGTGGGACCCGTACCCCAGTGAGAGTCAGTGTGTGTGGGACCCCAGTGAGAGTCAGTGTGTGTGGGACCCGTACCCCAGTGAGAGTCAGTGTGTGTGGGACCCATCCCCCAGTGAGAGTCAGTGTGTGTGGGACCCATCCCCCAGTGAGAGTCAGTGTGTGTGGGACCCGTACCCCAGTGAGAGTCAGTGTGTGTGGGTCCGTACCCCAGTGAGAGTCAGTGTGTGTGGGACCCGTACCCCAGTGAGAGTCAGTGTGTGTGGGACCCGTACCCCAGTGAGAGTCAGTGTGTGTGTGGGACCCGTACCCCAGTGAGAGTCAGTGTGTGTGGAACCCGTACCCCAGTGAGAGTCAGTGTGTGTGGGACCCATACCCCAGTGAGAGTCAGTGTGTGTGGGACCCGTACCCCAGTGAGAGTCAGTGTGTGTGGGACCCGTACTCCAGTGAGAGTCAGTGTGTGTGGGACCCATACCCCAGTGAGAGTCAGTGTGTGTGGGACCCGTACCCCAGTGAGAGTCAGTGTGTGTGGGACACGTACCCCTGTGAGAGTCAGTGTGTGTGGGACCCGTACCCCAGTGACAGTCAGTGTGTGTGGGACCCGTACCCCAGTGAGAGTCAGTGTGTGTGGGACCCCTACCCCAGTGAGGGTCAGTGTGTGTGGGACCCCTACCCCATTTAGGGTCAGTGTGTGCGGGACCCGTACCCCAGTGAGAGTCAGTGTGTGCGGGACCCGTACCCCAGTGAGAGTCAGTGTGTGTGGGACCCGTACCCCAGTGAGAGTCAGTGTGTGCGGGACCCGTACCCCAGTGAGAGTCAGTGTGTGTGGGACCCCTACCCCAGTGAGGGTCAGTGTGTGTGGATTTTACCCTGGATTAGTTTGACTGGTAATGGTTGATGTGATGGTGGGATTTTGTGTTCAGCTGCGATATTGTCAGGGAGAATGGGACCCAGTATTCTGTCCCAACTGTCCAGCTTTTAGCTTTTAGGGGGTTTGGGAATCGCGGGCCGGGTTGTCACCTCACCTGATGCAGTTCCCTGGGTCGGATTTGCAGTCGACATTGCAGCGGAATCGTTCCCATGCCAACCATCCCATAGGCGGGGTCCTCATTAAGCCATTGTCCAACGATAGCCCACGGGTGATAAGCAGCAACGTGAGGGGTACAACCAGCAGCTCCATTTCTGGCAATGAAACCGGGTTCAACAAACTGGAACATCAAGAACAGGAAACACAGTCAGACAGGGCCGGACTAACCCAGAGAGCAACCAGAGTCCCAAACGTTAGTCTGTCGGTACAGCGAGTAATTGGGAAAGCTAATAGGATGTTATTGTTTATTACCTGAAGAAGGAGCCGTGCTCCGAAAGCTCGTGTTTGAAACAAACCTGTTGGACTTTAACCTGGTGTTGTAAGACTTCTTACTGTGCTCACCCCAGTCCAACGCCGGCATCTCCACATCATTGTTTATTGTGACAGAGAATTGATTACCAAAGTAGGGAGGTTAAACTGCAGTCACACAGATCACCTGTGAGAACACAGGCAAGATGCCCCATCTGGGAGGCCGGCCAGAGGAGGATTGCTCACAATCACAAAGCAATTCGTTGTCTCCCACAATGCCAATTCCCGCTATCGGACCACCATTTTGAGCGGGTGCTCCGATAGCAAAGTCCCACACCTGCCTCCGCCCCAACTCATCTCAAATCAGCCCCCCCTCATCTCAAACCAGCACCCCCTCATCTCAAATCAGCCCCCCCATCTCAAATCAGCCCCCTCATCTCAAATCAGCCCCCTCATCTCAAATCAGCCCCCCTCATCTCAAATCAGCCCCCTCATCTCAAATCAGCCCCCCTCATCTCAAATCAGCCCCCCCTCATCTCAAATCTGCCCCATCTCAAATCAGCCCCCCTCATCTCAAATCAAGCCCCCATCTCAAATCAGCCCCCCCTCATCTCAAACCAGCACCCCCTCATCTCAAATCAGCCTCCATATCTCAAATCAGCCCCCCTCATCTCAAATCAGCCCCCCTCATCTCAAATCAGCCCCCCGCCTCATCTCAAATCAGCCCCCCTCATCTCAAATCAGCCCCCATCTCAAATCAGCCCCCTCATCTCAAATCAGCCCCCCTCATCTCAAATCAGCCCCCCTCATCTCAAATCAGCCCCCTCATCTCAAATCAGCACCCCTCATCTCAAATCAGCACCCCTCATCTCAAACCAGCACCCCCTCATCTCAAATCAGCCCCCCCTCATCTCAAATCAGCCCCCCCTCATCTCAAACCAGCACCCCCTCATCTCAAATCAGCCCCCCTCGTCTCAAATCAGCCCCCCTCATCTCAAATCAGCCCCCATCTCAAATCAGCCCCCCTCATCTCAAATCAAGCCCCCATCTCAAATCAGCCCCCCCTCATCTCAAACCAGCACCCCCTCATCTCAAATCAGCCTCCATATCTCAAATCAGCCCCCCTCATCTCAAATCAGCCCCCCTCATCTCAAATCAGCCCCCGCCTCATCTCAAATCAGCCCCCCTCATCTCAAATCAGCCCCCATCTCAAATCAGCCCCCCTCATCTCAAATCAGCCCCCCTCATCTCAAATCAGCCCCCCTCATCTCAAATCAGCCCCCTCATCTCAAATCAGCACCCCTCATCTCAAATCAGCACCCCTCATCTCAAACCAGCACCCCCTCATCTCAAATCAGCCCCCCTCATCTCAAATCAGCCCCCCACCTAATCTCAAATCAGCCCCCACCTCATCTCAAAGCAGCACCCCCTCATCTCAAATCAGCCCCCCTCATCTCAAATCAGCCCCCCACCTCATCTCAAATCAGCCCCCACCTCATCTCAAATCAGCCCCCACCTCATCTCAAATCAGCACCCACTCATCTCAAATCACCCCCCCTCTTCTCAAATCAGCCCCCTGTCATCGCAAATCAGCCCCCCCCCCCTCATCTCAAAACCTTACGGACCCCCTAACTGGAAGTACTCCCCCATCCCGCCCCGGGAAAGGAGACCCCTGCCAGGAAGCTAGAGAGCAGTCCAGACAGGGGCAGTGAAAGAAATTAGTTGTAAGACTCACCTGAAAATTCCACCTGACCATTCCTGGAAAGTTAAGTGCTGTCAATTTTCCAGCTCAGCACTTCATAATCACTCAGGGCTGAAGGGGCAGGATGTGAATGCACTTAACTCTCTTTGATGTGGTTGATGTTTGTAAACATTGTGGTCGCAGCACTTAGAGGTACTCATCCAAGAAGGTGAATGGAGCAAAGCTCACAGCTGGTTTGTGGAAGCTGTCAATCACAGTCCACAAGCAAAAATGAACGAATGGCTCACAGCTCATGGATCTGATGTGATAAACACAAGGCACCTGTTCCCTTTCCAGGTGAGTGTTCCAACTGCAATGGTTTTCACTGGCCCTGTCTGGACTGCTCCTGGCTTCTGGACAGGGGTCTCTTTTCTCAGGGGTTGTGGGGGGAGGAGGGGGGGTCAGTGGGGCAGAGGGGTGGTCCCTCTAGTTAGGGGGGCCCTGTGGGTGGGGGGGGTCTCCTTATTGAGGGGGTTTCTTTGGGGAGGGATCCCTTTAGGTAAGGGGTGTTGTGGGGGTCCCTTTAGTTAGGAGGTCTGGTAGGGAAGGTTGTGCATGGGGCGGGGGCCCTCGGATGGACTTTGGGGGTAACGCCCTTAAGGAGTTACCCCTTGGCCCACTGCAAGGTCTCCCATGTCAGGTTCATATTTGCTGATACCTCGATTCCGGCTGGACGCACATTTCTCCGTCCAATCGCGATTTGCGATCCAGTGTCTCGCCCCCAAATCTCGAATACCCGTGCTGAGTATTGATCGAAGGATGTAAATGCGTTAGAAGCAGTTCAGAGAAGGTTAACTGGACTGGGTGGTTTGTCTCAAGGGGAAGGTTGGACAGTTTCAACTTGTATCCACTGGTGGATGTAGAAAGGATGTTTCCTCTTGTGGGAGAATCCAGAACTAGGGGTCACTCTTGGCTTGAAGGTCCACACATTCCAGGGGAGAATAACCACACGCTCTCTCTTGGGGTAAATACCCGCTCTCTCTCAGGGTAAATACCCGCTCTCTCTCGGGGCAAATACCCGCTCTCTCTCAGGGTAGATACCCGCTCTCTCGGGGTGAATACCCGCTCTCTCTCAGGGTAGATACCCGCTCTCTCAGGGTAAATACCCGCTCTCTCTCAGGGTGAATACCCGCTCTCTCTCAGGGTGAATACCCGCTCTCTCGGGGTGAATACCCGCTCTCTCTCGGGGTGAATACCCGCTCTCTCTCGGGGTGAATACCCGCTCTCTCTCGGGGTGAATACCCGCTCTCTCTCAGGGTAAATACCCGCTCTCTCTCAGGGTAAATACCCGCTCTCTCTCAGGGTGAATACCCGCTCTCTCTCAGGGTGAATACCCGCTCTCTCTCAGGGTGAATACCCGCTCTCTCTCAGGGTAAATACCCGCTCTCTCTCAGGGTGAATACCCGCTCTCTCTCTGGGTAAATACCCGCTCTCTCTCAGGGTAAATACCCGCTCTCTCGGGGTAAATACCCGCTCTCTCTCTCGAGGTGAATACCAGCTCTCTCTCAGGGTGAATACCCGCTCTCTCTCAGGGTGAATACCCGCTCTCTCTCAGGGTGAATACCCGCTCTCTCTCAGGGTGAATACCCGCTCTCTCTCAGGGTGAATACCCGCTCTCTCTCGGGGTAAATACCCGCTCTCTCTCAGGGTGAATACCCGCTCTCTCTCAGGGTGAATACCCGCTCTCTCTTGGGGTAAATACCCGCTCTCTCTCGGGGTAAATACCCGCTCTCTCTCAGGGTGAATACCCGCTCTCTCTCAGGGTAAATACCCGCTCTCTCTCAGGGTGAATACCCGCTCTCTCTCTGGGTAAATACCCGCTCTCTCTCAGGGTGAATACCCGCTCTCAGGGTAAATACCCGCTCTCTCTCGGGGGGAATACCCGCTCTCTCTCGGGGTAAATACCCGCTCTCTCTCAGGGTAAATACCCGCTCTCTCTCGGGGTGAATACCCGCTCTCTCGCAGTGAATACCCGCTCTCTCTCAGGGTAAATACCCGCTCTCTCTCAGGGTAAATACCCGCTCTCTCTCAGGGTGAATACCCGCTCTCTCTCGGGTAAATACCCGCTCTCTCTCGGTGTGAATACCCGCTCTCTCGGGGTAAATACCCGCTCCCTCGGGGTAAATACCCGCTCTCTCTCAGGGTAAATACCCGCTCTCTCTCAGGGTAAATACCCGCTCTCTCTCGGGGTAAATACCCGCTCTCTCGGGGTAAATACCCGCTCTCTCTCGGGATAAATACCCGCTCTCTCGGGGTAAATACCCGCTCTCTCTCGGGGTAAATACCCGCCCTCTCTCGGGGTAAATACCCGCTCTCTCGGGGTAAATACCCGCTCTCTCTCAGGGTAAATACCCGCTCTCTCTCGGGGTGAATACCCGCTCTCTCACAGGGTAAATACCCGCTCTCTCTCGGGGTAAATACCCGCTCTCTCTCAGGGTAAATACCCGCTCTCTCTCGGGGTAAATACCCGCTCTCTCTCGGGGTATATACCCGCTCTCTCTCAGGGTGAATAACCGCTCTCTCTCGGGGTAAATACCCGCTCTCTCTCAGGGTAAATACCCGCTCTCTCTCAGGGTGAATACCCGCTCTCTCTCAGGGTAAATACCCGCTCTCTCTCTCAGGGTAAATACCCGCTCTCTCTCGGGGTGAATACCCGCTCTCTCTCAGGGTAAATACCCACTCTCTCTCAGGGTGAATACCCGCTCTCTCTCAGGGTGAATACCCGCTCTCTCTCAGGGTGAATACCCGCTCTCTCTCGGGGTGAATACCCGCTCTCTCTCGGGGTGAATACCCGCTCTCTCTCGGGGTAAATACCCGCTCTCTCGGGGTAAATACCCGCTCTCTCTCGGGGTGAATACCCGCTCTCTCTCAGGGTAAATACCCACTCTCTCTCAGGGTGAATACCCGCTCTCTCAGGGTGAATACCCGCTCTCTCTCAGGGTGAATACCCGCTCTCTCTCAGGGTGAATACCCGCTCTCTCTCAGGGTAAATACCCGCTCTCTCTCAGGGTGAATACCCGCTCTCTCTCAGGGTGAATACCCACTCTCTCTCAGGGTGAATACCCGCTCTCTCTCAGGGTGAATACCCGCTCTCTCTCGGGGTGAATACCCGCTCTCTCGGGGTAAATACCCGCTCTCTCTCAGGGTGAATACCCGCTCTCTCTCGGGGTGAATACCCGCTCTCTCTCGGGGTGAATACCCGCTCTCTCGGGGTAAATACCCGCTCTCTCTCAGGGTGAATACCAGCTCTCTCTCGGGGTAAATACCCGCTCTCTCTCAGGGTGAATACCAGCTCTCTCGGGGTAAATACCCGCTCTCTCTCAGGGTGAATACCCGCTCTCTCGGGGTAAATACCCGCTCTCTCTCAGGGTGAATACCCGCTCTCTCTCGGGGTGAATACCCGCTCTCTCTCAGGGTGAATACCCGCTCTCTCTCAGGGTGAATACCCGCTCTCTCTCAGGGTGAATACCCGCTCTCTCTCAGGGTGAATACCCGCTCTCTCAGGGTAAATACCCGCTCTCTCTCAGGGTGAATACCCACTCTCTCTCGGGGTAAATACCCGCTCTCTCTCTCAGGGTAAATATCCGCTCTCTCTCGGGGTGAATACCCGCTCTCTCTCAGGGTAAATACCCGCTCTCTCTCGGGGTGAATACCCGCTCTCTCGGGGTAAATACCCACTCTCTCTCAGGGTGAATACCCGCTCTCTCTCGGGGTGAATACCCGCTCTCTCTCAGGGTAAATACCTGCTCTCTCTCGGGGTGAATACCCGCTCTCTCTCAGGGTAAATACCCGCTCTCTCTCAGGGTGAATACCGGCTCTCTCTCGGGGTGAATACCCGCTCTCTCTCGGGGTAAATACCCGCTCTCTCTCGGGGTAAATACCCGCTCTCTCTCAGGGTAAATACCCGCTCTCTCTCAGGGTGAATACCCGCTCTCTCTCAAGGTAAATACCCGCTCTCTCTCAGGGTAAATACCCGCTCTCTCTCGGGGTAAATACCAGCTCTCTCTCGGGGTAAATACCCGCTCTCTCTCAGGGTGAATACCAGCTCTCTCGGGGTAAATACCCGCTCTCTCTCAGGGTGAATACCCGCTCTCTCGGGGTAAATACCCGCTCTCTCTCAGGGTGAATACCCGCTCTCTCTCGGGGTGAATACCGCTCTCTCTCAGGGTGAATACCCGCTCTCTCTCAGGGTGAATACCCGCTCTCTCTCAGGGTGAATACCCGCTCTCTCTCAGGGTGAATACCCGCTCTCTCAGGGTAAATACCCGCTCTCTCTCAGGGTGAATACCCACTCTCTCTCGGGGTAAATACCCGCTCTCTCTCTCAGGGTAAATATCCGCTCTCTCTCGGGGTGAATACCCCGCTCTCTCTCAGGGTAAATACCCGCTCTCTCTCGGGGTGAATACCCGCTCTCTCGGGGTAAATACCCACTCTCTCTCAGGGTGAATACCCGCTCTCTCTCGGGGTGAATACCCGCTCTCTCTCAGGGTAAATACCTGCTCTCTCTCGGGGTGAATACCCGCTCTCTCTCAGGGTAAATACCCGCTCTCTCTCAGGGTGAATACCGGCTCTCTCTCGGGGTGAATACCCGCTCTCTCTCAGGGTAAATACCCGCTGTCTCTCGGGGTGAATACCCGCTCTCTCTCGGGGTGAATACCCGCTCTCTCTCAGGGTGAATACCCGCTCTCTCTCAGGGTGAATACCCGCTCTCTCTCAGGGTGAATACCCGCTCTCTCTCAGGGTGAATACCCGCTCTCTCTCAGGGTAAATACCCGCTCTCTCTCAGGGTAAATACCCGCTCTCTCTCAGGGTGAATACCCGCTCTCTCTCGGGGTGAATACCCGCTCTCTCGGGGTAAATACCCGCTCTCTCTCGGGGTGAATACCCGCTCTCTCGGGGTAAATACCCGCTCTCTCTCGGGGTAAATACCCGCTCTCTCAGGGTAAATACCCGCTCTCTCTCAGTGTGAATACCCGCTCTCTCTCGGGGTAAATACCCGCTCTCTCTCAGGGTAAATACCCGCTCTCTCTCAGGGTGAATACCCGCTCTCTCTCGGGGTGAATACCCGTTCTCTCTCGGGGTGAATACCCGCTCTCTCAGGGTAAATACCCGCTCTCTCTCAGGGTAAATACCCGCTCTCTCTCAGGGTAAATACCCGCTCTCTCGGGGTAAATACCCGCTCTCTCTCAGGGTAAATACCCGCTCTCTCTCAGGGTAAATAGCCGCTCTCTCTCAGGGTGAATACCCGCTCTCTCGGGGTGAATACCCGCTCTCTCTCAGGGTGAATACCCGCTCTCTCTCGGGGTGAATACCCGCTCTCTCTCAGGGTGAATACCCGCTCTCTCTCAGGGTCAATACCCGCTCTCTCTCAGGGTGAATACCCGCTCTCTCTCAGGGTGAATACCCGCTCTCTCTCGGGGTGAATACCTGCTCTCTCTCAGGGTGAATACCCGCTCTCTCTCGGGGTGAATACCCGCTCTCTCTCAGGGTAAATACCCGTTCTCTCTCAGGGTCAATACCCGCTCTCTCTCGGGGTAAATACCCGCTCTCTCTCGGGGTGAATACCCGCTCTCTCTCGGGGTAAATACCCGCTCTCTCTCGGGGTAAATACCCGCTCTCTCTCAGGGTAAATACCCGCTCTCTCTCAGGGTGAATACCCGCTCTCTCTCAAGGTAAATACCCGCTCTCTCTCAGGGTGAATACCCGCTCTCTCTCGGGGTAAATACCCGCTCTCTCTCGGGGTGAATACCCGTTCTCTCTCGGGGTGAATACCCGCTCTCTCGGGGTAAATACCCGCTCTCTCTCAGGGTGAATACCCGCTCTCTCTCAGGGTAAATACCCGCTCTCTCAGGGTAAATACCCGCTGTCTCTCGGGGTGAATACCCGCTCTCTCTCGGGGTGAATACCCGCTCTCTCTCAGGGTGAATACCCGCTCTCTCTCAGGGTAAATACCCGCTCTCTCTCGGGGTAAATACCCGCTCTCTCGGGTAAATACGCGCTCTCTCGGGGTGAATACCCGCTCTCTCGGGGTAAATACCCGCTCTCTCTCGGGGTAAATACCCGCTCTCTCTCGGGGTGAATACCCGCTCTCTCTCAGGGTGAATACCCGCTCTCTCAGGGTGAATACCCGCTCTCTCTCAGGGTGAATACCCGCTCTCTCTCGGGGTGAATACCCGCTCTCTCTCAGGGTGAATACCCGCTCTCTCAGGGTAAATACCCGCTCTCTCGGGGTAAATACCCGCTCTCTCTCGGGGTGAATACCCGCTCTCTCTCAGGGTGAATACCCGCTCTCTCAGGGTAAATACCCGCTCTCTCAGGGTGAATACCCGCTCTCTCTCTCAGGGTGAATACCCGCTCTCTCTCGGGGTGAATACCCGCTCTCTCTCAGGGTGAATACCCGCTCTCTCAGGGTGAATACCCGCTCTCTCTCAGGGTGAATACCCGCTCTCTCTCAGGGTGAATACCCGCTCTCTCAGGGTGAATACCCGCTCTCTCTCGGGGTAAATACCCGCTCTCTCAGGGTAAATACCCGCTCTCTCTCAGGGTGAATACCCGCTCTCTCTCAGGGTGAATACCCGCTCTCTCTCAGGGTAAATACCCGCTCTCTCTCGGGGTAAATACCCGCTCTCTCTCGGGGTAAATACCCGCTCTCTCTCGGGGTAAATACCCGCTCTCTCTCAGGGTGAATACCCGCTCTCTCAGGGTGAATACCTGCTCTCTCAGGGTGAATACCCGCTCTCTCTCTCAGGGTGAATACCCGCTCTCTCAGGGTGAATACCCGCTCTCTCTCAGGGTAAATACCCGCTCTCTCTCAGGGTAAATACCCGCTCTCTCTCGGGGTGAATACCCGCTCTCTCTCGGGGTGAATACCCGCTCTCTCTCAGGGTAAATACCCGCTCTCTCTCGGGGTGAATACCCACTCTCTCTCGGGGTGAATACCCGCTCTCTCTCGGGGTAAATACCCGCTCTCTCTCGGGGTAAATACGCGCTCTCTCGGGGTGAATACCCGCTCTCTCGGGGTAATACCCGCTCTCTCTCGGGGTAAATACCCGCTCTCTCTCAGGGTGAATACCCGCTCTCTCTCAGGGTGAATACCCGCTCTCTCTCAGGGTGAATACCCGCTCTCTCGGGGTAAATACCCGCTCTCTCTCAGGGTGAATACCCGCTCTCTCTCAGGGTGAATACCCGCTCTCTCTCAGGGTGAATACCCGCTCTCTCTCAGGGTAAATACCCGCTCTCTCTCGGGGTAAATACCCGCTCTCTCTCGGGGTAAATACCCGCTCTCTCTCGGGGTAAATACCCGCTCTCTCTCAGGGTGAATACCCGCTCTCTCTCAGGGTGAATACCTGCTCTCTCAGGGTGAATACCCGCTCTCTCTCTCAGGGTGAATACCCGCTCTCTCAGGGTGAATACCCGCTCTCTCTCAGGGTAAATACCCGCTCTCTCTCAGGGTAAATACCCGCTCTCTCTCGGGGTGAATACCCGCTCTCTCTCGGGGTGAATACCCGCTCTCTCTCAGGGTAAATACCCGCTCTCTCTCGGGGTGAATACCCACTCTCTCTCGGGGTGAATACCCGCTCTCTCTCGGGGTAAATACCCGCTCTCTCTCGGGGTAAATACGCGCTCTCTCGGGGTGAATACCCGCTCTCTCGGGGTAAATACCCGCTCTCTCTCGGGGTAAATACCCGCTCTCTCTCAGGGTGAATACCCGCTCTCTCTCGGGGTAAATACCCGCTCTCTCTCAGGGTGAATACCCGCTCTCTCGGGGTAAATACCCGCTCTCTCTCAGGGTGAATACCCGCTCTCTCTCGGGGTAAATACCCGCTCTCTCAGGGTAAATACCCGCTCTCTCTCGGGGTGAATACCCGCTCTCTCTCAGGGTAAATACCCGCTCTCTCGGGGTAAATACCCGCTCTCTCTTAGGGTAAATACCCGCTCTCTCTCGGGGTGAATACCCGCTCTCTCGGGGTAAATACCCGCTCTCTCTCAGGGTGAATACCCGCTCTCTCTCGGGGTGAATACCCGCTCTCTCTCGGGGTGAATACCCGCTCTCTCTCAGGGTGAATACCCGCTCTCTCTCAGGGTGAATACCTGCTCTCTCAGGGTGAATACCCGCTCTCTCTCTCAGGGTGAATACCCGCTCTCTCAGGGTGAATACCCGCTCTCTCTCAGGGTAAATACCCGCTCTCTCGGGGTAAATACCCGCTCTCTCTCAGGGTAAATACCCGCTCTCTCTCAGGGTAAATACCCGCTCTCTCTCGGGGTGAATACCCGCTCTCTCTCGGGGTAAATACCCGCTCTCTCTCAGGGTAAATACCCGCTCTCTCTCGGGGTGAATACCCGCTCTCTCTCGGGGTGAATACCCGCTCTCTCTCGGGGTAAATACCCGCTCTCTCTCAGGGTAAATACCCGCTCTCTCTCGGGGTGAATACCCGCTCTCTCTCGGGGTAAATACCCGCTCTCTCTCGGGGTGAATACCCGCTCTCTCTCGGGGTGAATACCCGCTCTCTCGGGGTAAATACCCGCTCTCTCTCGGGGTGAATACCCGCTCTCTCTCAGGGTGAATACCCGCTCTCTCTCAGGGTGAATACCCGCGCTCTCGGGGTAAATACCCGCTCTCTCGGGGTAAATACCCGCTCTCTCTCTCGGGGTGAATACCCGCTCTCTCTCGGGGTGAATACCCGCTCTCTCTCAGGGTGAATACCCGCTCTCTCTCAGGGTGAATACCCGCTCTCTCTCAGGGTAAATACCCGCTCTCTCTCGGGGGTAAATACCCGCTCTCTCTCGGGGTAAATACCCGCTCTCTCTCTCGGGGTGAATACCCGCTCTCTCTCGGGGTGAATACCCGCTCTCTCTCAGGGTGAATACCCGCTCTCTCTCAGGGTGAATACCCGCTCTCTCTCAGGGTGAATACCCGCTCTCTCTCAGGGTGAATACCCGCTCTCTCTCGGGGTGAATACCCGCTCTCTCTCAGGGTGAATACCCGCTCTCTCTCAGGGTAAATACCCGCTCTCTCTCAGGGTGAATACCCGCTCTCTCTCAGGGTGAATACCCGCTCTCTCTCGGGGTGAATACCCGCTCTCTCTCGCAGTGAATACCCGCTCTCTCTCGGGGTGAATACCCGCTCTCTCTCGGGGTGAATACCCGCTCTCTCTCAGGGTGAATACCCGCTCTCTCTCAGGGTGAATACCCGCTCTCTCTCAGGGTGAATACCCGCTCTCTCTCAGGGTAAATACCCGCTCTCTCTCAGGGTGAATACCCGCTCTCTCTCGGGGTGAATACCCGCTCTCTCTCGGGGTAAATACCCGCTCTCTCTCGGGGTGAATACCCGCTCTCTCTCAGGGTGAATACCCGCTCTCTCTCAGGGTGAATACCCGCTCTCTCTCAGGGTGAATACCCGCTCTCTCGGGGTGAATACCCGCTCTCTCTCAGGGTGAATACCCGCTCTCTCTCAGGGTGAATACCCGCTCTCTCTCAGGGTGAATACTCACTGGTTCCTGGTTGTTTTTGCAATGTTCTGTGTTTGTGCGTATCCTCAGTTTCCTGCCCAGTTCAGTGTAGTCGTTGACCTTACTGCTGTCATATGATCACGGCTGCCTTCACTGAACCTGTGATCAAAGTCTCCCAGTCAGCTGGCGAAGCTGGGAATCCACTCCCTCTGAACCACAACCAAACCTCCTTCAGCAACACAAGATAAATGGCAGAGGCTGAGAGAGGCTCTTAAACTCCACAGGCATTGCCACCTACAGCCAGCAGCTGCCATTGATCAATGTTTAATCCTTTCCCAGCGTCGACGAGGGTAACTGGTGCTGATTATAGAGTCACGGCGTTTTACCGTCCAGAAAGGGACCCTTCAGCCCATCGGGTCTGTGCCAGCCCTGCGAAAGAGCACGCAACCTAGTCCCATTGCCCACCCTGTCCACCTAACCCCGCTCGTCGATCATGTCCAATCATATAGAATAGAACAGTACAGCACAGAACAGGCCCTTCGGCCCTCAATGTTGTGCCGAGTCATGATCACCCTACTCAAACCCACGTATCCACCCTATACCCGTAACCCAACAACCACCCCCCTCTCTTAACCTTACTTTTTAGAACACTACGGGCAATTTATCATGGCCAATCCACCTAACCCGCACATCTTTGGACTGTGGGAGGAAACCGGAGCACCCGGAGGAAACCCACGCACACACGGGGAGGACGTGCAGACTCCGCACAGACAGTGACCCAGCCGGGAACCGAACCTGGGACCCTGGAGCTGTGAAGCATTTATGCTGACCACCATGCTACCGTGCTGCCCACCTCACCTGTGGGAGGAAACCGGAGCCCCCGGAGGAAACCCACGCACAGACGGGGAGAACGTGCAGGCTCCGCACAGAGTCATTGTAAAAGGTCCCCTGGCTCTTGTGGTGAGCCACGTATGGCTGTTGTATATATTATTGTATTTACTCACTGTTACTGTTGTGTTGTTGTTGTTGGCTCCGCCCCTCCGCCCATCGATCCGGGACAGCCTCTCAGTCCGGGAGGGGCTGGTGGGCACATTCTCGCTGATTAAAACCACATCTTGTTAACTAGCGTTTGGACTGGATTGATTGGTATCAGCTGTATCCAAAGAAGAGGTTTTCTCTGGTGCCCTGGCCAGCAGTAAATCGCCAGCCAACACCGACAACAACACGATATTTCCGAGCACCAATTGGTTATCGTGTTCCTTACCTTCGAAGAGTGACTACACGTCAAAGGTACTTTTGCCCAAAAGCGACTTGGGATGTCCTGGAACTGTATAAGGCGCTATTCAAATGCAAGTTTATCTTTCTGTCTCAAAGTGCTTCACTACCAATGAAGACCTTTTGAAGTGAACTTTCAATGGTGGCCATGGAGTGAGAGGCTGCACACAGGGCAGCTCCGGCTCCAAGGCGTTTTGGCCATTTTTAACCCGGCAGTGGGGTAGTTTTGGCAGAAAAGTGGTGCGGAGGGTGTAGGAGAGGAGGTTCTCCCTAAGATTGACATGTCTACTGGCTGCCAGACCCGGCAGAACAAGTTAAAGACCTGGCTTGGAGGGGACCTGTGGCAATTTTGAGAATGGCGGAGGGGGAAGGGTTATCGCCATGGGAACGGCCCAGATAGAGCATTTGGTCAGTTTTATCAGGGGGAACTTTCACCAGCAAAGGGGCAGCACGGTAGCATGGTGGTTAGCATAAATGCTTCACAGCTCCAGGGTCCCAGGTTCGATTCCCGGCTGGGTCACTGTCTGTGCAGAGTCTGCACGTCCTCCCCGTGTGTGCGTGGGTTTCCTCCGGGTGCTCCGGTTTCCTCCCACAGTCCAAAGATGTGCGAGTTAGGTGGATTGGCCATGCTAAATTGCCCGTAGTGTCCTAAAAAGTAAGGTTAAGGGGGGGGGTTGTTGGGTTGCGGGTATAGGGTGGATACGTGGGTTTGAGTAGGGTGATCATTGCTCGGCACAACATCGAGGGCCGAAGGGCCTGTTCTGTGCTGTACTGTTCTATGTTCTATGTTCAAAGGAAGGAGATACATGGCGACCTTCTTTTGTTTTTGGTCGAAGGCCATTGATAGAGCAGTAGTGAGAGTCGTTGAACTGGTTGGAGAAGTGCCTCGAGGTGTAAGGGCCGGCAATACGTTGGGGTGGAGAAGGTGACGTCCGACCAGAGCAATCAGATTGTGTCTTTGGAGGCGGAGGTGGGGGTCCTCGGGGACCTTTGCAAGTCGTGGCGGGTGATGGTGGAGGAGCAGGAGAACAGGTCCAGCCGGCAGAACGTGCTGATTGTGGGTCTGCCAGAAGGCGTGGAAGAAACGAACATCACGAAGTACGTTTTGAGGATGTTGGTTGGGTTGGTGGAGGAGAAGATGCTGGACGGGGCCCTAGAGGTGGATCGGGCCCACCAATCCCTGAGGCAGAAGCCGAGAGCAGGGGAGCCACCGCGATGAGTGTGTTGTTGCCCAGTTTTTGGGCAAGGAGAAGATTCTGAGGTGGACCAGGATAAAGCGAGTCTGCGAATGGGAGGGTAATCATAGAACAGTACAGCATAGAACAGGCCCTTCGGCCCTCGATGTTGTGCCGAGCAATGATCACCCTACTCAAACCCACGTATCCACCCTATACCCGTAACCCAACAACCCCCCCTTAACCTTACTTTTATTAGGACACTACGGGCAATTTATCATGGCCAATCCACCTAACCCGCACATCTTTGGACTGTGGGAGGAAACCGGAGCACCCGGAGGAAACCCACGCAGACACGGGGAGGACGTGCAGACTCCACACAGACAGTGACCCAGCCGGGAATCGAACCTGGGACCCTGGAGCTGTGAAGCATTTATGCTAACCACCATGCTACCGTGCTGCCCCGAATCGAGCCCAGATATACCAGGACATTGGCGCGGATCTGGCGAAGAGGCGCGCGGGATTCAACAAGGCCAAGGCCGTGTTGCACAGATGGCAGATTAATTTTGGGGTGTTGTACCTGGCGAGATTTCGGGCTACGTTCGACAGCTGAGAGTATTATTTTGAGATGCCAGAGAAGGCGAACGACTTTATAAGGGACCATATATTGGGGAGAGCTAAGGAATGGTGTAGGATGGAGGGGTTGAGTCCGCCAAAGTTGGTATCATGGCTGTTTTATGTTGCCGAAGGGGGAGAATTTTTGGGGGAGTTGCCGGCCCCGGGTGATTCTCCGACCCGGCGGGGGGGGGGGGGGGGGGGGGGGGTCGTAGGCAGCAATGCTAACCACTGTGCCACCTTGCCACCCAGAACATTCTTCTTAATGAGTTCTCTCAATGCTGAAGTTCCAGAAGAAAGGTTTGGAAAAATATTCCCTCGGAAATTAACAACACCAAACGATCTGAGAACTGCTTTTTTATTCTTAGGTTTGGACATTTCAGGGCAGCACAGTGGCCTAGTGGTTAGCACTGCGTCCTCACGGCGCTGAGGTCCCAGGTTCGATCCCGGCCCTGGGTCACTATTCGTGTGGAGTTTGCACATTCTCCCCGTGTCTGCGTGGGTTTCGCCCCCACAACCCAAAGATGTGCAGTGTGGGTGGATTGGCCACACTAAATTAACCCTAAAGTGGAAAAAATTAATTAGCTACTCTAAATTTATTTTTAAAAAACACCTTCAATTCCTTCAGTCATCTACTCCATTGCACGATGGAATATCTCAGAAGTAGATATGATTCCAAAGGACATTCTACTGAAGGCAGCACGGTAGCATTGTGGATAGCACAATCGCTTCACAGCTCCAGGGTCCCAGGTTCGATTCCGGCTTGGGTCACTGTCTGTGCGGAGTCTGCACGTCCTCCCCGTGTGTGCGTGGGTTTCCTCCGGGTGCTCCGGTTTCCTCCCACAGTCCAAAGATGTGCAGGTTAGGTGGATTGGCCCTGGATAAATTGCCCCTTAGTGTCCAAAATTGCCTTTTGTGTTGGGTGGGGTTACTGGGTTATGGGGGTGGGGTAGAGGTGTTGACCTTGGGTAGGGTGCTCTTTCCAAGAGCCGGTGCAGACTTGATGGGCCGAATGGCCTCCTTCTGCACTGTAAATTCTATGATTCTATGAAGCAATATCGACCATAGGGAGTATTGAATGTGCATAACATCCTACTGGAGTTGTTGAGTTTCAACTGAAAAAAACCTTTTGAAGCATCTGGTTTGGAAAAGAACTTTGCATTCGCCACCTCAGTGGTAATTTCTTCACGCTTTGCGATATCATTATGTTCCCTATTAATGTTCTGATTTAGATCTTTTGGATCTATACATGTTCGAAGATCTCAAGTCGGTTTCTTTACACATACCATTGAACTGACCCAGTCAATGGGCTCTATCACTTCCTTTTTTAAAATAAAACCAGTGTGCCATTCTCTTTATATTGAGTCTTATACTGGAATGGAAGTGTACCCATACAGTGAAAGACATTTAGAAATCTTACAATGATAGCATCTACTTCATCCTGTGCACAGACTGAAATCTGATCAACATTGTTAATTATTTTCTCTAATCACATGCCTGCCTGCCTAGGAGTGATGATTCTTTGGGACCTACTATATCAAAATTCACATACTTCCTTTTACCTTTGTGTTGCACTGCTAGGCTTCACAGCTCCAGGGTCCCAGGTTCGATTCCCGACTTGGGTCACTGTCTGTGCGGAGTCTGCACGTCCTCCCCGTGTGTGCGTGGGTTTCCTCCGGGTGCTCCGGTTTCCTCCCACAGTCCAAAGATGTGCAGGTTAGGTGGATTGGCCATGCTAAATTGCCCTTAGTGTCCAAAATGGCCTTTAGTGTTGGGTGGGGTTACTGGGTTATGGGGATAGGGTGGTATTGATCTTGGGTAGGGTGCTCTTTCCAAGAGCCGGTGCAGACTCGATGGGCCGAATGGCATCCTTCTGCACTGTAAATTCTATGATTCTAGATTACATTTTCCCCATGTATTGAATTTGTTGTCATTGCAATCATGTGGTTTACAATAAATGTTATGAATGGTAGGTTGCTGATTTAATTTGGCTAAATGCAATCTGTTGACTTAATTTGGCTAAATCCAATCTGTTAATGAGATTTGCATGAGCTCCTGTGTCTAATTTGAATAGAACGTCAGTTCCAGTCACTGTTAATGGAATTCTCCAGTCTGTGTTGTGGGCTGTGGAGACTTGATTCAATTGTTG
Source organism: Scyliorhinus canicula (assembly GCF_902713615.1). NCBI lineage: Eukaryota > Metazoa > Chordata > Chondrichthyes > Carcharhiniformes > Scyliorhinidae > Scyliorhinus > Scyliorhinus canicula. Next base: position 26,972,326 of record NC_052168.1, on the reverse strand, counting down.
TCTTGTGAAAAAGGAATTTAAAGTGTCTTCAGTCTTATCTACAATCTCAACAAAGAATGTATCTTCCAGGTTGTACATTTCTGGAACTGTGTTAGGTTTACTCATTTGTATGGCATTATTATCTTGACGAATACTCTGAACAGTTTCCTTTGCATTCACTAAACGCCTTTTTGTGAACTGAGGTGTTTTCGTAACTGTGTGGCACTGTGCAGCAAAACGATTCTGTCTGCGACACTTCACGCACACTTTCACAAAGGCTGGGCATTTTTTCACTGGATAGACTACAATTCAAAGTTCTAAAAGGTATTTTATTCCAAACACACGTAACAATAGCAGAATACAAAATACACAGGGCAGCACGGTGACGCAGTGGGTTAGCCCAGCTGCCTCACGGCGCCGAGGTCCCAGGTTCAAATCCCGGCTCTGGGTCACTGTCCGTGTGGAGGTTGCACATTCTCCCCGTGTTTGTGTGAGATTCGCCCCCACAACCCAAAGATGTGCAGGGTAGGTGGATTGGCCACCCTTAATTGGGAAAAATGAATTGGGTACTCTAAATTTATTAAAGAAAATAATACAAAATACACAGTCCATAAAATCACAGTCTGCAGTTTGTACAATTTTCCCCCTTTTATCCCCTCCCCCCACCCCTCCTACGATGAACAACTCCTCAAATAGCATCATGAACATCCCCCCATGGCAACGCGGTGGCACAGTGGTTAGCATTGCTGCCTCATGGCGCCGAGGTCCCAGGTTCGAATCCCGGCTCCGGGTCACTCTCCGTGTGGAGTTTGCACATTCTCCCCATGTCTGCGTGGGTTTCACCCCCACAACCCAAAGATGTGCAGGGTAGGTGGATTGGCCATGCTAAATTGCCCCTTAATTGGAAACTCTGGCACTTCTGAGACCCCAACATTCGCCACCACAGAGTCTGGCTTGATCTACACTCCCACCATGAATCCACTGTGTACCCTATGCACCACCTTGAACTGAATCAAGCTCATCCTCGCGCATATCTTGTAATATAGGAAAGATGACAGCCAGTTTGCTTGGAGCAAGGTCCGACAAACAAAAAATGTTTTCTGGGGATGTTGTTGGAGTTAACCTTTCCAAGGACAAAAGGAGAACTGCCTGCTCTTCTTTCAACTTCGGGGGGGGGGGCAAAGGAACCATTGGGGCCAAAGAGACCCAAAACCATTGCTTCCATTTTTGTCAGCAACAAACAAGATAAGAGAAAATGGTGGGTCGCGAAGGTCGGCCGGTGTGGGTCGTGAAGGTCGGCCGGCGTGGGTCGCGAAGGTCGGCCAGCGTGGGTCGTGAAGGTCGGCCGGCGTGGGTCGCGAAGGTCGGCCAGCGTGGGTCGTGAAGGTCGGCCAGCGTGGGTCGTGAAGGTCGGCCGGCGTGGGTCGCGAAGGTCGGCCAGCGTGGGTCGTGAAGGTCGGCCGGCGTGGGTCGTGAAGGTCGGCTGGTGTGGGTCGTGAAGGTCGGCCGGCGTGGGTCGTGAAGGTCGGCTGGCGTGGGTCGTGAAGGTCGGCCGGCGTGGGTCGTGAAGGTCGGCCAGCGTGGGTCGTGAAGGTCGGCCGGCGTGGGTCGTGAAGGTCGGCCAGCGTGGGTCGTGAAGGTCGGCTGGCGTGGGTCGCGAAGGTCGGCCAGTTGGTAAGAATGGGTCCCCGGAAAAAAAGTTTGAAAAACACTGGTCTAGATTACTGGTCAAGGAAGGTGGGACCTGTGAGGGAGTTAGATGGTCTTTGCAGTATGTTTATCGTTGTTTGTATATGGTTTACTGTTACTGTTATAAAATCACAAATGCCTTAATAAAATATTTTACAAAAAAAAAACAATGAGTGTCGCAAACGAAGAAAATATATTGTAGGAAATCTGAGGAAATCACTCCTTCCCGCCATTCCCAACATCTCCTCTCCTCCCCCCCACAGCTCCAACACTGCCTTAAGATAGGTGGAAAAGGAAATGGTCATCTAAAAGTCTTGTTTAAAAGAAAGGACCAATATATCCACACGGACAGTGACCGAACCCCGGTCCTCGCCGCCGTGAGGCAGCAGTGCTAACCACTGCGCCACCGAGCCGCCCTAGACATGAAAGTTCCTACATGACAATAGTGCCCGCACACCTCAATGGGTTTTTGTTGGTTTAAAGGGTTTGAAATGAAATGAAAATCGCTTATTGTGATGAGTAGGCTTCAAATGGAGTTACTGTGAAAAGCCCCTAGTTGCCACATTCCGGCGCCTGTTCTGGGGAGGCCAGTACGGGAACATTAGGGGCATCCTGAAGGCGTGGACGGCATCAAGGAATTGCAAGACTGTGGTTTTTTTTGTCATTGCTGAAGTTTTGCAACTGAGCTGGGAATCAGCCCAACCCTGAAGGTAGTGAGTCAGTCGAGTCTTTGTTCGCTCTGGGTGCAGACAGACCTTATAATTAACACTGCAATGAAGCTCCTGTGAAAAGTCCCTAGTCGCCTCATTCCGGCACCTACCCCACCCCTGACTTCAAACCAATTCCAGTCACACAGCTCACGGTTACGAGATGTTCAGGGTGTTGATTATAAGGGTGTCGTGGGCAGTACGGGAGCACAGTGGCTAGCACTGTTGCTTCACAGCGCCAGGATCCCAGGTTCGACTCCCGGCTTGGGCCACTGCCTTTGGCGGAGTCTGCACGTTCTCCCCGTGTCTGCGTGGGTTTCCTCCGGGTGCTCCGGTTTCCTCCCACCAGTTCCGAAATACGTGCTTGTTAGGTAATTTGGACATTCTGAATTCTCCCTCTGTGTACCCGAACAGGCGGCAGAATGTGGCAACTAGGGGATTTGCACAGTAACGTCATTGCAGTGTTAATGTAAGCCGACTTGTGACAATAAAGATTATTATTATTATAAAGTATATTGTCGTCAATGAGGAGCCCCGAAAAGGTAGGTGAAAAGTAGTTTACTTCCTATTCACAGATAGGAATAAGCAACATTCCCAATCCTAGCCGGGACCACCCTGGGATGTCGGCCCCCTCTTGGGCCGGCTTTCACGTCGGAGATTTACCGAGCCCCGCTATTGGGCCTCCGCCTCCTCAGCAGGGGGAGCTTGTCTTCCACGAGCCCCAGAATTGATCGGGTCGTTAACACCGCCCCACCCCCCCAACCCCCCACCCCTTTGTGGGTTGTAACAGAGAGGGGCAGGACTTGGAGCTCCAGAATTTGTTTCTCTGTGGTATCAGCTGACCTTGGCCCCGCTGCATTCTGCCTCTGAGACCCCCCCCCCCTCGATGCATTAGTTAATTGCCCCTCGAGAAGATGGTGGTGAGGTGCCTTCCCTAACTGCTGCAGTCCCTGTGGTCAGGCTGCACCCAGAGTGTGGACACAGCTGAGTGGGTTTGCTGGGCCATTCCTGAGTCGACAACTTTTCTGTGGGTCTGGAGTCACGTGTAGGTGAGGACGGTGGGTTTTAAACCAGATGGGTTTTTATGACAATCAACAATGGGTTCAAGATCATTATTAGACCTTTAATTCCAGATATTTATTTATCCCATCATCTGCAGTAGTGGGATTTGAACCCAGGCCCCCAGAGCATTTCCCTGGCTTCTCTAGATTACTAGTCCAGTGACAATGGGCGCGATTCTCCGCAAATGCGGCGAGTCGTAAAGGCTGCCGTGAAACTGGCCGTGTTTCACGGCAGCCTCCGCGCCCCCTCCCGGGACCCGATTCTCCCCCCCCTGGGCGGGGCTAGCAGCGCGTCCCCGTGAAGCACGGCATCGCGGCCTTAGCGACCGTCGCTAAGTCCGCGCGCCGAGCGTCACGCCGGCTGACGCGCACGATTACGTCAGCCGCGCATGCGCGGGGCCGTCATCTCCCTCGGCCGCCCTGATCCTGCGGGGCGGCGGAGGGAGAAAGAGTGCGTCCGTTACGGTGCCCACCCATCGCGGGCCCATGCCCCCCTTGGCACGGCCGTGGTACTGCTGTGCCAATCGGGGCCCTGGATGCCCAGAACGGACATGTTGCGGCTGTTTTTACGACGGCAGCAAGCAGGTGCGTTTGCTGCCGTACAAACGGCCGTAAAGGCCTGGGAACTCGGCCCATCGGCCTGGGAACTCGGCCCATCGGCCTGGGAACTCGGCCCATCGGCCTGGGAACTCGGCCCATCGGCCTGGGGAGAATCGCTCTTCGCAGTAAAAAACGGCGAGCAGCGATTTGTGTCGTGGGCCGGCCGTCGGGGGCGGGGGGGGGGGGAGAATAGCGGGAGGGTGTGAAAAATGTCGGGGATGCCCTCCCGCTATTCTCTGACCCGTCATGGGTAGCAGAGAATCGCGCCCAATACCTCTATGCCACTGCCTCCCTTTGAAATGGCAGCCTGGTAAAGCATTATCTTTGATTGCAGCTCCCTCTGTGGCCTTGCCCTGTCTTATCTGTGTAACCTCCTCCAGACCTACAACCGTGCAAGATTTCGGCACTCCTCCGGCTCTGGCCTCTTGCACAAGCCCCGTATTCATTGTTCCACCACTGGAGGCATCACCAACTGTCTGGAGCCCGAAAGTGTGGATTTCCCTCTCTAAACTCTCTGGGCGGCATTCTCCCCTACCCGGCGTGACGGAGGGTCCCGGAGTAGGGGAGTGGCGCCAACCACTCAGGGGGTCGCGCCTCCCCACCTTTGGGGGCCAGCCCCGCGCCGGAGCGGTTGCCACCAGAAGACCGGCGCAAAAAACCGGCGCCCCCTGCAGCGGGGCTGACGTCACTGCCGGCGCATGCGCGATAGAACATAGAACATAGAACAGTACAGCACAGAACAGGCCCTTCGGCCCTCGATGTTGCGCCGAGCAATGATCACCCTACTCAAACCCACGTATCCACCCTATACCCGTAACCCAACAACCCCCCCCAACCTTATTTTTAAGGACACTACGGGCAATTTAGCATGGCCAATCCACCTAACCCGCACATCTTTGGACTGTGGGAGGAAACCGGAGCACCCGGAGGAAACCCACACACACACGGGGAGGACGTGCAGACTCGAACCTGGGACCCTGGAGCTGTGAAGCATTTATGCTAACCACCATGCTACCGTGCTGCGATGTGGGGTTCTCTTCTTCTCTTCCGCTTCCGCCATGGCGGGGGCCGTGGCGGCCGTGGAGGAAAATAGTGCCGCCAGGGCACTGGCCCAGACTCTGAGGGGGGGCCCCGATCGCGGGCCAGGCCACCGTGGGGGCACCCCCCGGGGTCCGATCGCCCCCCCCCCCAGGACCCTGGGGGCCTGCCTGCGCCGCTGATCCCGCCGTTCCAGAGGTGGTTTAAACCTCGGCGGCGGGAGAGGCCTCCCAGCGGCGGGACTTCGGCCCATCCGGGCCGGAGAATCACCGCAGGGGCCTCTCCGATCGGAGTGGCGAGATTCCTGCCCCCGCCACTTCCCGGGTGGCGGAGAATCTCTGCCACGGCGGGGGCGGGATTTTAGGCGCCCCCAGGCGATTCTCCGACCCTGCTGGGGTCGGAGAATTTCGCCCTCTGTTTCTATCTCCTTCTCTAAGATGCTCCTTAAACCCACATCTGTGACCTCCATCTCCATCGTAACATCTCCGTACGTGGTTTGTTGTGGTGATTGTAATTGTTCGTTTAAGGGCAACACAGCAGAGTAAGGGGCACCTGGCTTGGAGGGACCAATTGGGATTCAGAGTGACACAGGGAGAACGCGCAAACACCACACGGGCAGTGACCCGGGGCCGGGATCGAACCCGGGTCCTCGGCGTCGTGATGCAGCAGTGCTAAGCACTGTGTCACCGTGTGCCTTGGAGAATTAAGTTAAGAAGAACTTCATGAGACGATGGAGAATAAGCTGAACTCCATGAAAAAGCAGCTAGAAAATAAGAACAGGTTCAGTAAGAATTGAATCGGGCGAATAAGAGATTGAAGAAGGGCAGCACGGCTGCACAGTGGTTAGCACTGTGGCTTCACAGCGCCAGAGTCCCACTGTGTACCCGAACAGGCGCCAGAGTGTGGCGACTAGGGGCTTTTCACAGTAACGTCATTACAATGTCAGCCTACTTGTGACAATAAAGATTATTATTATTTATTACAATTATTAGTATTATTACTTGGCAATGAGAAATTAATTGAAGAGGTAAAAACATTGAGAAAGACAGCAGAATCAGCAATTCAGACAAAAAAACTGAGATGACACGACAGAACAGGATTGTTGAAATGGCCACACAAGTAGAAAAGCACAAACACCAATACGATTAAAAAAATAACTGGTGAAAAAGATGCTGAATTGAAATGCTGGACAGACAAGAAACTTTATCAAATGACCCAAGTATTGGAAACAGACCACGAACATTCCTTCACATGTAACAGACCAAGATTGTGAAAACACAGCCAAGATTTAAGACTATTGTATTATCATGATATGTGCCTGAGTATTATAGTGTAAGGTGCTCGGCAGAGAAAGGGTCAACATGCGTCTGGAGAATGGCACCACCACCAATGTGGGTGGACCAGGACAGATTTTTGGAGATGTGCACCCCTAGGAATTTGAAACTGCTAACCATCTCCATCTCGGCCCCGTTGATGCTGACAGGGGTGCGTATAGTACTTTGCTTCCTGAAGTCAATGACCAGCTCTTTAGTTTTGCCGGCATTGAGGGAGAGATTGTTGTCGTTACACCACTCCACTAGGTTCTCTATCTCCCTCCTGTATTCTGACTCGTCGTTATTCGAGATCCGGCCCACTATGGTCGTATCGTCAGCAAACTTGTAGATGGAGTTGGAACCAAATTTTCCCACGCAGTCGTGTGTGTACAGGGAGTAATTGGTCCACTTAACAAGGCCTCACGGGCTTCTCTCCCCAAATGAAAGCTCGCCAGTTGATTTGCCGGGACCGCACTTGCCAGCCCCCCGTTAATTTAAGCTGCACTTGCTCAGCCAACCCCAGCCAGCGAACAATAATGGCGCAGAGGAGACTAGGCCCAAGATTCAGGGACGCAGATCTGGGGAGGCTGCCAGATGCCATGGAGGCCGCCAGATGCCATGGAGGCCGCCAGATGCCATGGAGGCTGCCAGAGGCCATGGAGGCCAGGAGGGATGTCCTGTTCCCCCGAGTGTCCCGGACAGTCAGCCACAAGGCAGCCAGTGCTGCCTGGGATGAGGGGGCGGCACCAGTCAGCTTGGAGAGTGTGACCAAGAGGACTGGCCTCCATTGCAGGTAGAAGGTCAACGACCTACACTGGGCAGCATGTGTGGGGAGACACCAACACCCCCACCCCCCGCCAAGGGAGCATCCAACCCCCCCAACTCTCCATGCGGCCCTCAGCCCTCCCTCCCCCCTCCCCCCCAATCTCACCATCACATCCCCTCTCCCATCACTGTGAATCCCACGTATGGCTAACGGTGCCCCCTCTGTGCCTCCTCAGGAAAAGCTCTACCTGGCTCGGTGCCAATCCAGACCCACCCCATGGAGTGGCGATGGTGGCCACCAGCTAACTTCCACCCCTCTGATGAGGCTGCGTCTCGAAGTCAGTACATGGGACAGGTTGGCACGGCTGTGAATGTGCCGTTGATAAGAGCGCCGAGGCCCACTGGCCTCAGAGCCCCCAGAGGATGCCTGGCAGGGGCATCGAAGGCCATGGGGCGAGCTAAGCAGCTGGCTGTCTCCACCTCAGATGTGCTTCCTCGGGAAACACCTAGATGTAGCAGTAGGGCATAGGAGGGGCAAGCAAGTTGAGGATCACTGAGGATTCCGGGGGATGGAGGCGGTTAGCAGTTTCAAATTCCTAGGGGTGCACATCTCCAAAAGTCTGTCCTGCTCCACCCACATTGACGCTACCATCAAGAAAGCACAACAGCGCTTATACTGCCTCAGGAAACTAAGGAAATTCGGCATGTCCACATTAACCCTTACCAACTTTTACAGATGCACCATAGAAAGCATCCTATCGGGCTGCATCACAGCCCGGTATGGCAACTGCTCGGCCCAGGACCGCAAGAAACTTCAGAGAGTCGTGTACACCCCCCAGTCCATCACACGAACCTGCCTCCCATCCATTGATTCCATCTACACCTCCCGCTGCCTGGGGAAAGCGGGCAGCATAATCAAGGATCCCTCCCACCCGGCTTACTCACTCTTCCAACTTCTTCCATCGGGCAGGAGATACAGAAGTCTGAGAACACGCACGAACAGACTCAAAAACAGCTACTTCCCCGCTGTTACGAGACTCCTAAATGACTCTCTTATGGACTGACCTGATTAACACTACACCCTATATGCTTCACCCGATGCCGGTGCTTATGTAGTTACATTGTGGACCTTGTGTTGCCCTATTATGTATTTTCTTTTATTCCCTTTTGTTCCCATGTATTTAATGATCTGTTGAGTTGCTTGCAGAAAAATACTTTTCACTGTACCTCGGTACACGTGACAATAAACAAATCCAATCCAATCCAATTAACAGTGAATTGCTTCCCGGCCTCGCTGAGCCAAGCTCCCGGAAATACCAGTTCGCTACCGCGCTTAAAAATGTTTTCGGAGAATCGCGCCCAATGTCTCTGAGACTGGACCCCTATCGTAGCAAAGTAAACATGGAAGGATGGATCGCTCGCAAACACATGGACCACTTGAGAAGTAGAGAGATGCTCCAGCAGTCAGCGTTACCATCAAGAAATATTTTCAAATCGGTAAACACCGAGGTACCTGATCGACCTGTTATAGACAAAACTGACGTCTCCGTGGAAGCAAGTAGTAATGGACAGTCTGTGTCAGAAGGTTTACTGTTATTGCAGTATCTGTCAATGTTGATCCTTTGGAAGGCACCTCAGACAACAGAATTATACCACTCTTCAAGAAACAGAAAACCCAGGCAGTACAATTGCACAGTGGTTAGCACTGCTACCTCGCGACACCAAGGACCTCGGTTCCATCCCGGCCCTGGGTCACTGTCCATGTGGAGTTTGCAAATTGTACAAAAGAGTTAAAGGGGGAGGGATGTGGTGATTGTCCTTTTAAGGGCAACACAGCAGAGTAAGGGTCACCTGGCTTGGGGACCAATTGGAACTCAGAGTCGGTAATTACCCCAGGGGGTGGAGTCATTTTAGGCAAAGATACATGTAGGGAGCAAGCCACAGCCATGAGGCCGCTGAACAATTCCTATTAATTATTAATTTTTGTGTCTATCAATGGAGTCTCTCAAAGTGTATCTTTATTCAGGCACTGTGGGCATCGGAGGCACTCCGGATGCTCCGGTTTCTTCCCACAGTCCAAATATGTGCAGGTTAGGAGGATTGGCCCTGGATAAATTGCCCTTAGTGTCCAAGGGTTTTGGTGGAGTTACTGAGTTGCGGGGATAGAATGGAGATATGGGCTTAAGTAGGGTGCTTTTTCCAAGGGCCGATGCAGACTCAATGGGCCAAATGGCCTCCTTCTGCACTGTAAATTCTATACTCTTGGTCTCAGGTTTTATCTGATAATGTGCCTTTGAATCATAGAATCCCTACAATGCAGAAGGAGGCCATCCAGCCCATCCAGTCTGCTACAATTCTCCAATAGAGCACTCGGCCTTGGCCAACACCCTACCCTATCCCTGTAACCTCGCACATTGATCATGTGCCAATCCAGCTAACCTGCACATCTTTACATCTTTGGACTGTAGGAGGAAACCGGAGGACCCGGAGGAAACCCACACAGACACAGGGGAGAACGTGCAAACTCCACACACACAGGGCGGAATTCTCCGCAAGGCCCAACGTCGTCGTGAAACCCGGAGAGGTTCACGACGGCGTCGGAAGCCTCTCCCAGCTCCCTATTCTCCCCTCCCCGGGGGAGGGAGGGCCGTACCGGGAAACTCGGCCCTGGGCCTTGTCCCTGGCTTCAAGGCCGGGCGCGCCAAGAATGATGCCGCGGCGGCGCCTAATGACGTCAGCCGCGCATGCGCGGGTTGGGAAGCTCAAACGTCTTTCCCCTCAGCCGCCCCGCAAGACGTGGTGGCTTGATCTTGCGGGGCGGCGGAGGGGAAAGAGTGCATCGCTTTGAGACGCCGGCCCGACGATCGGTGGGCACCGATCGCGGGCCCGTCCCCTCCCGAGCACGGTCGTGGTGCTCGATCCCCGATCTGCCCCCCACAGGCCCCACACTTACCTGTCGCGCGCTGTTCAAACCGGCAGCGACCAGGTGTCGTTCCCGCCGTCGTGAACAGGTCGGGAACGGCAGGCCGCTCGGCCCATCCGGGCCGGAGAATCGCTGGTCGCTGTGAGAAACGGCGAGCAGCGATTCTCCGAGCGGCCTGTCGAAAAACGCGACACGCCATTTTTGGGGGGGTGGGAGAATCGCGGGGGGTGCCAGGGCAGCGTGGCGTGATTCGCCCGGCCCTCCCGCGATTCTCCCACCCGGCGTGGGGGTCGGAGAATTGCGCCCTATATATTTGAATAAGATCACATTCTTCTAAACTCCAAAGTGTATGGGCCCAACTTGTTCATCAAGAAAAACCCTTTCATCCCAGGAGTCAACCTTCTTTGAACTGCTTCCAATGCAACTACAACCCTCCTTAAATCAGACTTGCGAAACTGCCCACAATGCTCCAGGTGTGGTCTCACCAACACCCTGTACAGCTGTAGCAAGACTTCCCTACTTTTATATTCCACCCCCTCGCAATAAAGGCTGAGATTCCATTTGCCTTCCTCATTACTTCCTGGACCTGCATTTGTGATTCATGTACAAGGGCACCCAAATCTCCCTCCATTTAAATAATATTCTGCTTTTCTATTCTTCCAAAATGGACAACTCCACATTTTCCCATGTTATATTCTGTGGTCGCGTGGCCCCTTTAAGGGACAAGCGTCGGAGAGCCACGTTGACCCGCTCGGGAGCCTATCCCGTGGGAGTGCGCGAACCGTGACCAATAGGGAGAAAGCATGGGGTCCTGGGAGCAGAGGCCTGTGCAGTATGGTCTGAGGAGACAAGGACCTGCAAATGTTCCACTTCTGTGCCTGAGTTAAACCTCATTGCTGTTCCCAATAAACCACCTTGTTATTCAAGGAGCCCCTCAATGATACCTCACACTGTTATATTCCCACTCACTTCACCTATCTATATCCCTTTGCAGACACTTTGGGCGGTATTCTCCCCCCCCCCCCCCCCCCCCCACACCGGGTGGGAGAATCGCCGGGGCGCCGCACGAATCACGGCACGCACCGCCCGGACCCCCTGCATGGGATTCTCCCACCCCGCCAAAACCAGCGCCATGCGCCGCCCGGACCCCCTGCATGGGATTCTCCCACCCCGCCAAAACCAGCGCCGTGCGCCGCTCGGACCCCCGCAAGCGATTCTCCCACCCCGCCAAAACCAGCGCCATGTGAATCGCTCCGGCCGCTCGGAGAATCACCGCAAACGGCGAGCGGTGATTCTCCAGCCTGGACAGGCTGAGTGGCCGCTCCGGCACGGCAGGTTCCCGACGCCGCCATCCACCCCTGGTCGCTGCCGGCGGGAACTGTGCGGGAACGCTGGGGGGTTGGGGGGGTGGGCGGCCCGTGGGGGGGCTCCTCCACCGGGGGGGGGTGCCTCCGATGGGGTGTGGCCCGCGATCGGGGCCCACCGATCGACAGGCCGGCCTCTCCCTCCCCGGGCCTACCTCCTTCCCCGGCTGACCCCAGAACACCGCCGTCAAGTTGGTGAGAGACCAGCGCGCGCAAGAAGTTTCCCGCGCACGCGCAGGGTGGCGCGGCCCAACTGCGCGGGTTGACACGGCGCCCATTTGGCACTGCGTAGGGACGCTGGAGTGGCGTGAACCGCTCCAGCGCCTTGCTGGCCCCTGTGGGGGTCAGAATAGGTGGTGCCCGGGTGGTGTTCACGCCATTGTGAAACGCGATGGCATTCATGATGGCGTGGGCACTTAGTCCGGGGTGCGGAGAATACCGCCCTTTGTATCCTCCTCACAGCTCTCCTATCTGTCATTTACAACACATTTGGCTATAATAGCCTGCCCCTTCCTCCAAGTCATTACTATAGATTGTAATCGGTTGAGGCTCTTGCAAATTCCCACCAATTAGATTTTCTCAACCTGACAGTACTGATGAAGGCCATTCAGCCCATTCCCTTCATCTGGGCTGCCTTGTTCTCAATCCTTCCAACAATGGGAACAGCTTCTCCTGGTCTGCTTTTCTGACCAGGCCACTCATGATTACGTAAACCTGGGCAGCACGGTGGCGCAGTGGGTTAGCCCTGCTGCATCACGGCGCCGAGGTCCCAGGTTCGATCCCGGCTCTGGGTCACTGTCCGTGTGGAGTTTGCACATTCTCCCCGTGTCTGTGTGGATCTCACCCCCACAACCCAAAAGATGTGCAGGGTAGGTGGATTGGCCACGCTAAATTGCCCCTTAATTGGAAAAAAAAAATGAATTGGGTACACTAAATTTTGTTTTTTTAAATGATTATGTATACCTCTCTCAAAACTCACTCTCCACCTTCCCTTTTCCAAAGGAAACTGTCCCAGACCCTCCATTCTATCTGAGTAACTGAGGTTTCTCACCCTTGGAACCATTTTTGGGAATCTTTTCTCTTTAATGCCTTCACATCTTTCCTAATATGTGGCACCCCAGTTGAGTGTGAACCATTGTCCTTTACAAGTTTAATATACACCTCCTGATTAAGCCTGGAGGGTGCTCTATTAGCCACTTTCTCAACCAATCCCGTCACCTTCAATAACTTCCACACATATACACCAGGACGCTATGCTCCTGAACTTCCTTTTGAATCATACACTTTTGTCTGTGTGGGTCTCAACCCCACGACCCAAAGGGCAGCACGGTAGCACAGTGGTTAGCACTGTGGCTTCACAGCGCCAGGGTCCCAGGTTCGATTCCCCGCTGGGTCACTGTCTGTGCAGGGTCTGCACGTTCTCCCCGTGTCTGCGTGAGTTTCCTCCCACAGTCCAAAAGACGTGCAGGTTAGGTGGATTGGACATTTAAAATTGCCCTTAGTGTCCAAAAAGGTTACGAGGGGTTATTGAGTTACTGGGATAGGGAAGAAGTGAGGGCTTAAGTAGGTCGGTGCAGACTCGATGGGCCGAATGGCACTGTGTGTTCTATGTGCAGAGTAGGTGAATTGGCCACGCTAAATTGTTCCCTTATTGGAAAAAAGAATTGGGTACTCTAATTTTTTTTTAAAGAATCATACTCTCTATTGTATATTGTCTCTCCATGTTTTTTGTACCAAAATTAATTACTTTATTATTCCATTTATCCCAGCTCTCTATTTCCTGTCAGTTAGCCGATCCTCAACCCATACTCAGATACCGTCGTCCCCCCAACACCTTTTGTGTGGCACCTCATTGGATGCTTTTTGGAAATCCAAATAACTACATCTAGTGGTTCCCCTCTATCCACCCGCTTGTTACATCCTCAAAGGTAAATTTGCCAAACATGACTTCCCTTTCACTAAACCATGTTGACTCTGCCAGATTGTGTTATGATTTAGAAGGAGGCCGTGCGACCTTTGGCCCCGGTTTCCAGGTTGCTAGGACAACTCATTGCCATGGTCCCCACTGATGATATGGAATCAGTGCGCCACAGGAGGCCATTCGGTCCCTCCAGTGCAATCTGCCCTGTTGCAGAGGAGATGGTTCAGCTCCTCAGCAAAAACAGAAAATACTGCACGATTTTTGCAAGTCTGACAGCATCTGTGGAGAGAGAAGGGAGCTAACATTTCGAGTCTGGATGATTCTTTGTCAAACCTCGAGAGAATTGGAAATGGGGTCAGATTTATATTGTTCTCAGGGTGAGGCTGGATAGGGGGCCAGCAGTACGTGGAGATTGACAAAGATGTCAAGGACAGAAAGACAAATGAATGTAAATCGGGGTGATTAAGGCTAAGAAGGGCACTCATGGTGGCACAGAAAAATATTGGAGAATGTGTGAAGAGCAGAACAAAGGTGAACAGTGTCTCAAAGGGCAACTAGGAACAGGTGGCCCAAGTGGGGAGGGGAGGGGGACAATGGTGAGGGAAAAACAGATCAATGGAAGAAATTAAAATAAATTGATAGAAATAAAAATTGGGTGAACGGTAGCACAATGATTAGCACTGTTGCTTCCAGCATCAGGGTCCCAGGTTCGATTCCCGGCTTGGGTCAATATCTGTGCGGAGTCTGCACGTTCTCCCGATGTCTGCGTGGGTTTCCTCCGGGTGCTCCGGTTTCCTCCCACAAGTCCCGGAAGACGTGCTTGTTAGGTGAATTGGACGTTCTGAGTTCTCCCTGTTTACCCAAACAGGCGCCGGAATGTGGCGACGAGGGGCTTTCACAGTAACTTCATTAATGTAAGCCGACTTGTGACAATAAAGATTATGATAAATTATTATGGGATGAAGGTGGAGGGTCAAGGGTTATGGAGAGAAGGCAGCAGAATGGGGATGAGCAAAATAATCAGCCATGATTGAATTGCGGAGCAGACCCGATGGGCTGTGTGGCCTAATTCTGCTCCAATGTCTTATGGTCTGAAGTTGTTGAACTCAGTGTTAAGTCCGGAAGGCTGTAATGTGCCTACTCGGAAGATGAGGTGCTGTTCCCTCGGTTGGTGCTGGGATCTTGCAGCAGGCCCATGATGGACATGTGGCCGTGAGAGCAGGATGGTGAACCGGGAAGGTCCAGGGTCGGACTTGCGGACGGACCGGACGGGTCCTGCAGAGCGGCCACCCAGTCTGCGTTTAGCCTCTCCGATGTAGAGTAGCCCCCACTGGGAGTGGCGAATGCCTCAGCCCCTCAAGCCTCTTCCATCTTGGATTGGATTGGATTGGATTTGTTTATTGTCACGTGTACCGAGGTACAGTGAAAAGTATTTTTCTGAAAGCAGCTCAACAGATCATTAAGTACATGGGAAGGTACATTGGGGCAGCACGGTACCATGGTGGTTAGCATCAATGCTTCACAGCTCCAGGGTCCCAGGTTCGATTCCCGGCTGGGTCACTGTCTGTGCGGAGTCTGCACGTCCTCCCCGTGTGTGCGTGGGTTTCCTCCGGGTGCTCCGGTTTCCTCCCACAGTCCAAAGATGTGCAGGTTAGGTGGATTGGCCATGATAAATTGCCCGTAGTGTCCTAAAAAGTGAGGTTGGGGGGGGGGGGGGGGGGGTTGTTGGGTTACGGGTATACGGGTTACGTGGGTTTGAGTAGGGTGATCATTGCTCGGCACAACATTGAGGGACGAAGGGCCTGTTCTGTGCTGTACTGTTCTATGTTCTAAAAGGGAATTAAACAGAATTCAAGAAAATACAAGAAAATACATAATAGGGCAACACAATATATACAATGTAACTACATAAACATTGGCTTATGTTAACTTAATCTCAACTCCACCAAACAAAAATAAATCTCTGAATGAATGTGACACCATGTCAATGGGGCGCCTGTAGCTGGAGATGTTGATGGTGGCAGCCATGGTAACCGGTTGCTAGGGGGATCCTGGCATCCGGGTCCTTTAAATATCTGTGACGTCATCCGCTCGCGTCCTTCTTCCACCCCAAACATGGCGGCGGTGGCTGGGCGGCGGCTGCTCGGCTCCCTGCGGTCTGAGGTGAATCGGGGCCTCCTGAATCCGCGGGCAAAAGCGGACACTCAGCTGCGCTCTTCCAGAAGGCTGGTGGTGACGAAATCGGGAGCCATTTTACCCAGGCCCGTCAAGGTGAGGAGGGGGGAGAGCGCCGCATCCGGGTAACGGGGCGGGGCGGGGCGGGGGATGACCGTTTGATTGACAGCGCGCCGGGACCAACCGGCGGGCGGGAGGCGGTGATTGATGTGCGGCTCGGCCACTGGCGCACTAGCTTGCCGGCCGCGTCATCTGTCGGGCGAGCTGATTGGTTCCGCGCCGGTGAGCGGCGGCTCCGGCCACCAATGGTTGCCAAAGGGGGGCGGGGCTGGTCTGGAGACGAACCCTCCAGTGCCCCGCCCCCCCAAACAGAGGCTATTCGGCCCATCACACCCGTGTCGGCCATCTTGGAATCCCTGGAGTGCAGAAAGAGGCCATTCGGCCCATCGAGTCTGCCCTGACCCTCTGAAAGAGCACCCCACCCAAACCCACTCCCCCACCCTATCCTAATAACCCCTTAACCTAACGTCCCTGGACACTAAGGGACAATTTAGTGTTGCTAATCCACCCTGCCTGCACATCTTTGGAGTGTGGGAGGGCAGCACGGTGGCCTAGTGGTTAGCACAACCGCCTCACGGCGCCGAGGTCCCAGGTTCGATCCCGACTCTGGGTCACTGTCCGTGTGGAGTTTGCACATTCTCCCCGTGTCTGTGTGGGTTTCACCTCCACAACCCAAAATGTGTGCAGAGTAGGTGGATTGGCCACGCTAAATTGTCCCTTAATATAAAAAATAATTGGGCACTCTAAATTTATTTTTTTTTAAATATTTGGAGTGTGGGATGAACCGGGGTACCCGGAGGAAATGAAAAGAAAATGGCTTATTGTCACGAGTAGGCTTCAATGAAGTTACTGTGAAAAGCCCCTAGTCGCCATATTCCGGCCCCTGTTCAAGGAGGCTGGTACGGGAATTGAACCGTGCTGCTGGCCTGCTTGGTCTGCTTTAAAAGCCAGCAATTTAGCCCAGTGTGCTAAACCAGTCCCTAAACCCACGTAGACACGGAGATTGTGCAGACTTCAAGCAGACCATCACCCAAGGCTGGAATTGAACCTGGGACCCCAGTGCTGTGAGGCAGCAGTGCTTGCCACTGTGCCACCCCATCAACACTTATCTATTCTAATCCAATCTTCCAGCATGTGGTCCATAGCCTTGTGTGTTATGGTGTTTCTAGTGCTCATCTAAATACTTAAATGCTGTATGGGTTCCTGCCTCCACCACTCTTTCAGGCAGCGAGTTCCAGAATCCCACCACCCTCTGGGTGAAAACTTTTTTGTTCAAATCCCCTCTAAATCTCCTGCTCCTTCCTGTAAATCTATGCCCCTGGTTATTGACCCCTCACTTAGGGGAAAAGTTCCTTCCTCGCCACCCTGTCTAATAATTGCTTCACAGCTCCAGGGTCCCAGGTTCGATTCCCGGCTTGAGTCACTGTCTGTGTGGAGTCTGCACATCCTCCCCTTGTGTGCGTGGGTTTCCTCCGGGTGCTCCGGTTTCCTCCCACAGTCCAAAGATGTGCAGGTTAGGTGGATTGGCCATGATAAATGGCCCTTAGTGTCCAAAATTGCCCTTAGTGTTAAGACCATAAGACATAGGAGTGGAAGTAAGGCCATTCGGCCCATCGAGTCCACTCCGCCATTCAATCATGGCTGATGGGCATTTCAACTCCGCCTACCAGCATTGTCCCCGTAGCCCTTAATTCCTCGCGACATCAAGAATTTATCTATCTCTGCCTTGAAGCCATTTAGCGTCCCGGCCTCCACTGCACTCATGGGTGGGGTTACTGGGTTATGGGGATAGGGTGGAGGTGTTGACCTTGGGTAGGGTGCTCTTTCCAAGAGCCGGTGCAGACTTGATGGGCCGAGTGGCCTCCTTCTGCACTGCAAACTCTATCCCTCGTAATTTTGTTCACCTCAGTCAGGTCCCCCCTCCGCTTCCTTTGCTCTGAGGAAAACAACTTTGAAAAGGAGTCATCCAGACTGGAAATGTTAGCTCCCTTCTCTCTCTCTCTCCCTCTCTGCGGACGTTGTCAGACCTGTGATTGTCCAGCGTTTTCTGTTTTTGTTTCAGATTCCAGCATCCACAGTAAATTATCTAAAAATAACCCCAGCCTAGCCAGCCTCTCTTCATAGCTGAAACGCTCCAGCCCAGGCAATATCCTATTGCTGCATCTCTGCAATCTAGTGCAATCCCTTCCTTCCAATAGTGTGGCGACCAGAACAGCACACAGTATTCCAGCTGTGGCTGAACCAGCGTTTTGTGCAGCCTCCATTATAACCTCCCTTGTTGGTGCAAGACAAAAGGAGATGGTAGAAATCATAGAATTTACAGTGAAGAAGGAGGCCATTCGGCCCATCGAGTCTGCACCGGCTCCTGGAAAGAGCACCCTACCCAAGTTTAACACCTCCACCCTATCCCCATAACCCAGTAACCCCACCCAACACTAAGGGCAATTTTGGACACTAAGGGCAATTTATCCTGGCCAATCCACCTAACCTGCACATCTTTGGGCTGTGGGAGGAAACCGGAGCACCCTGAGGAAACCCACACGCACACGGGGAGGATGTGCAGACTCCGCACAGACAGTGACCCAAGCCGGAATCGAACCTGGGACCCTGGAGCTGTGAAGCTATTGTGCTATCCACAATGCTACCGTGCTTCCACTATGATTCTATGAACGGTTAGTGAGATCATTGCGCACAATGGAAGAAGCAATGGGTTTAGAGTGGTTATGATAAATGTGAAAAGAGGAACTTTCACCGTAAGTTGCTGTTGGTAAGAATGGGCCTTAACTTCTGACCTGGAATGATCGATCTCAGTGTTGGTCAACAATGTCACCACGGATGAATGAGAATAATGGAAACAAGAAGAAAGCATTTATAATAAATAAAGGAGAGGCTGGCAAAAGAAAGTAGAAAGAAGTTAGGAAAGACATTTCAAAAAAGTTTAGAAGAAAAAGAGGAACTAAGAATTTAAATGATCAAATTATGCAAAAATAAATAGTTATTTGGGCACACAGAGAATTATAGAATGTTTACAGTGCAGGAGACCATTCAACCTGTTGTGGCCACGCTAGCTCTCTGCAATATATCAATTTCATAGAAGGAGAAGGAGGCCATTCAGCCCATTGAGTCAGCACCGACCTTCCGAAAGAGTACTCTACACAGGTCCACACCCCCATCCCCGTAACCTAACCCTTTACACCATGGGGCAATTTTAGCATGGCCAAGCCACCTAACCTGCACATCTTTGGACTGTGGGAGGAAACTGGAGCACCCGGAGGAAACCCATGCAGACACGGGGAGAACGTGCAGACTCCACACAGACAGTCACTGAAGGCTGGAATTGAACCCGTGTCCCTGGCGCTGTGAGTCAGCTGTGCTAACCACTATGCCGCCGTACCGTACGAGCACCTCAGCTCGTTACATTCCCCTGCATCCCTGTGTTTTGCTTCAATTCAAATAATTGTTCAGTTCTCTCCTGAAGACCATGATCGAATCTGCCTCAGAGCCAGCACTTTGCTCTGAGGCACTGCATCCCAGATTCTAATCATTCACTTTCCCTTTTTCTCCCTGTCCCTTGAAAAGTGGGGAAGCCATGCCGGTTAGAGTACATTTGGAGATTGGCCTGTGGGGTCCAGGGCAGTTAGATGTTGCAATAACTAAGACTGTTGGAAGCACAAGGCATTTGAGTAAATGAGGTTGGGAGGTGGGGTGTGGTTTGTCGCGAGGGGTGTGGGTAGTGAGAGGGGGTGGAAAGAGGGTCTGAATAAAATATGTAGGTGGGTGGCAGGAGAGCGGCTTCACTGAGTCTTCTGTCACCAGGGAATATGGAGAGTTTGGCCAAAATCTGATCTCAGCCAACGCAATATTCATCCCCAGATGCGCAGGAGACAGGATGCCGGTTGTATATAATTAGGATCTTCGAACTGTTGACTCAGTTTCTGAACTACGGGCAGGTGATTGGGGGGCAGCATCACGGCAGTTTGTGGGGAGGGGGGGGGGTGGCTTCTGTGCCCGATGAAGACCGCAATTACTCCTCCGTATCCTGCTGCTCGGGGCATCTTCCTGTGCCGTCCCGGGTTCAGGGAAAAGAGGCTTTTCAGTATGAGATTCGGAAACTGTGGTGAGGCTGTACCCTGACCCCCTGAATGCTCAGGGGCTCAGAAACTGGGCCAACAGCTTCAGGATGTAAATAAGGTCAAACCGGACAAATTGCTGAAGCTGCCAATCTGGAGGTTGGAATCTGTAATTGCGTCCGTCACTGGGTGTATCTGAAGCCCCCCCCTATCCTGTTCCCCTCCTCTGTCCCACCGATTCTGGGAGGGTGAGCTTTTAATCACTGTCTATAATAACTGACGAGCATCTCTGCTCCTGGCTACTGCCTCCCCCATTGTGCGCAATGATCTCACCAACCGTTCATAGAATCATAGAATCCCTACAGTGCAGGAGGAGGCCATTCAGCCCATCGAGTCTGCACCGACCCTGCGAAAGAGCACCCCACCTCGGCCCACTCCCAAATGCAGCCAAAATAATATTTTTACAAAGTACTTAAAAAAAAAACTAACTTTTGTATTTTCTATGATGTGTGAACTTCAGTCGTTAGAAACTGAATGTCTTTGTGAGTTGTATGGCTTAATCAGGAGCTAATTTCACAAAACTAAAACCGATAAGTCAACAGGAGATATTTTATAATAAATCAGGGCATGTTATTACAAAACAAAAGTTATTTATACTTAACAAACCAAGGCAGCGACTTGGTAATTCGTTAGAAATTCACCCTCCGTCTTGAGCATTGGAGGCAGTTAGATGTACTTTATTCCTCTTGGTTCTGCTACACCACAGGCTGGAGCGTCTTGGTTTGCAAAGTCCACCCGTTCCCACCTCTGAACTCTGGCTTTTTAACCCTTTCTGACCCATCAGGCACCTGCGTTTGGCCTGATGGTTGGACTAGAGCCTGTGATGTCAGTTGCTGGCCTATTTTAATTGGGGCGCGAGGAGTTTGGACAGCCACGTACAGCTGTGAAAGCCTCTATTCATTCCGGTTATCATTCCTTTGTGCTGACACAGGCGATAGGAAATCTGTATTACATTGAGTTACAGAAACTGATTCTTTGAACGCTGACATTGTTAAAGTTACATTTAGCTACATAATCAAGACATGAACAATTGAATACACCTAGAACTCCTATAACCCAATCTAGGCTTTAGGAATAATTGTAACTGATTTCCTTAAATATATCAATATAAAATAAAACTGATTCCGGTAGCGTTTTAATTTATTCTTTCATGAGAAGTATGCATTGCTGGCAAAGCTAGTATTTAATGCCTGTCCCGAATTCCCCTTGAACCGAGTGATTTGCCAGGCCATTTCAGTGGGCAGTTAAGAATCTGGAGTCGCATGGAGACCAGACCAGACCAGGTAAGGATGCCAGATTTATTTCCCTAAAGGACATTAGTTAACCTGATGGATTTAATTAATATCATTGAATCCCCCAACAATACCAACTCCCAATACTTCCAGCTGCACAGGGGCACCAGACAAGGATGCCCACTGTCCCCGCTGCTGTTCGCACTAGCAATCGAACCGCTAGCAATCGCGCTCAGGGCAGCAAAAAATTGGAGGGGGATCCGAAGGGGAGGTAGAGAGCACAGAGTCTCACTCTATGCGGATGATCTGCTCCTCTATATCTCGGACCCACAAAGCAGCATGGACGGAATCATAGCGCTCCTGAAAGAGTTTGGAGCCTTCTCGGGCTACAAACTCAACATGAGCAAAAGTGAGATCTTCCCAGTACACCAGCAAGGGGGGGGGGGGGGGGGGGGGGGGGGGGGGGGGCAGCACTAAAGGGCCTGCCGTTCAAACAAGCCCGAAATAAATTCCGCTACCTGGGGATCCAAATAGCCCATGACTGGAAAGGGATCCACAAATGGAACCTCACCAGCCTGACGGAGGAAGTTAAAAAGGACCTGCAAAGATGGAACACACTCCCGCTCTCCCTCGCGGGGAGAGTCCAGACGATCAAAATGAACATACTGCCCAGGTTCCTTTTCCTGTTTAGATCCATTCCGATCTACATCCCCAAGGCCTTTTTCAAAGCGCTGGACAAACATATCATGGCGTTCGTATGGGGGGGTAAAAATGCTAGGATCCCAAAGAAGGTCATACAAAAAACAAAATCCAGGGGGGGCTAGCCCTCCCGAATCTACAATTCTACCACTGGGCGGCAACAGCCGAGCGAGTAAGGGGATGGATCCAGGAGCCAGAAGCCGAGTGGGTGCGTGCGGAGGAGGCCTCCTGCATGGGAACCTCCCTCCGGGCCCTCGCCACGGCAGCACTCCCATCCCCACCCAAAAAACACTCCACCAGCCCAGTGGTGACAGCCACCCTCCAATCCTGGAACCAACTGCGGCAGCAATTTGGCCTGTACAAAATGTCGGACAAGGCTCCCATCTGCAACAACCATAGGTTCAAACCAGCACTGACCGACGCCACCTTCAAAAGGTGGAGGCAGGACGGGGGGACACTGACAGTCAGGGACCTATACACGGACGGCATTATCGCAACACTGGACGAACTGACAGAGAAATTTCAGCTAGCTGGGGGGAACGAGCTACGGTACCTGCAGCTCAAAAACTTCCTACGAAAGGAGACAAGGACGTACCCACAACCGCCACGACAGACACTATTGGAAGACCTACTGGACGCAAGTATCCTAGAGAAAGGGAACTGTAGTGACATGTATGACCGACTGGTAGACAGGGACGACACCGTACTGGACGCAACAAGAAGGAAATGGGAGGACGACCTGGGGATGGAGATAGGGTGGGGACTCTGGAGCGAAGCACTGCATAGGGTCAACTCCACCTCCACGTGCGCAAGGCTCAGCCTGACGCAACTAAAAGTGGTACATAGAGCCCACTTAACAAGAAACCGTGAGTAGGTTCTTCCCGGAGGTGGAGGACAAATGTGAGCGGTGCCAGAGAGGCCCGGCCAACCACGCCCACATGTTCTGGTCTTGCCCCAGACTTGTGGAGTACTGGACAGCCTTCTTCGAGGCTATGTCCAAAGTGGTGGGGGTGAGGGTGGAGCCATGCCCGATAGTGGCGGTCTTCGGGGTTTCAGACCAGCCAGATCTATTCCTGGGGAGGAGGGCGGACGCCCTTGCCTTTGCCTCCCTGATTGCCCGCCGTAGAATCCTGTTTGGCCGGCGGTCAGCAGCACCACCCAGAGCTGCAGACTGGCTGTCCGACCTCTCGGAATCTCTCCAAATGGAGAAAATCAAATTCGCCATCCGAGGGTCGGACGACGGCTTCCACAGAACGTGGGAGCCATTCATGCAACTGTTCCGGGACCTGTTTGTGGCCAACGTACATGAGGACCAGGGGAAAATGGGCGGGAATCGGGGGAAGGTAGCCGGGGGGAGGGGGGGGGGGGGGGGCTACGGGCTCGGTATGGGGGTTTGATGGCAAGCCAAGGCCCAAAACCAAACTATAAATAAATGCCTATAAACATGTGCCTCGGCCATATTGGGGAATGTAAAATATGTATGCCGGTTAAAGGGGGCGGCCACAATTATTGTTATGAAGATGCTTACCTGTAAATATTCATGTAAAAAATTTTTGTGTTTTCCTTTTTTTTTCTCTCTCTCTAATAACTTGTAATTTGTCATATATAAAATATGAAAACTCAATAAAAAACATTTATAAAAAAAATATCATTGAATCCCTACAGTGCAGAAGGAGGCCATTCGGCCCATCCAGTCTGACCATCCAAAAGACCATAGTTGCTCTTCAGAAGGTGGTGGTGAGCTGCCACCTTGAAACATAGTCCCTGTGGTGTAGGTACACCCACTGTGCTGTTAGGGAGAGAGTTCCAGGACTTTGACCCAGCAAAGTCAATGATATAGTTCCGATATATTTCCAAGTCAGGGTGGTGAATGACTTTCATAGAATTTACAGTGCAGAAGGAGGCCATTCAGCCCATCGAGTCTGCACCAGCCCTTGGAAAGAGCGCCCCACTCAAGCCCACACTTCCAACCTATCCCCGTAACCCAGTAACCCCACCCAACCTTTTTGGACACTACGGGCAATTTATCATGGCCAATCCACCTAGCCTTCACATCTTTGGACTGTGGGAGGAAACCCACGCAGACACGGGGAGAACGTGCAGACTCCGCACAGACAGTGACCCAGCCGGGAATCAAACCTGGGACCCTGGAGCTGTGAAGCAATTGTGCTAACCACTAGGCTACCGTGCTGACATGGAAGGGAACCTCCAGGTGGTGGGGTTGCCAGATATCTGCTGCTCTTGTCCCTCTAGACAGTAGAGACTGTGGGTTTGGAAGGTGCTGCCTGAGGAACCTTGGGTGAGTTGCTGCAGTGCGTCTTGTAGATGGTACACACGGCTGCCACTGTGCTTGAGTGAGGTTTGGGCATTGCTGGAAAGATTAGGCTTTGTTGTCCATCCCTAATTTCCCTTGTGATGGTGAGTTAAACTGGGGTCACATTGGAAAATAGTTTGCAAAGCTCTGCTATAATCCTGTTCTGTCTCTTTAAACTTGCATAATCCAGCAAGCTCGTGTTGGGCTGTTAGTGTGGATTTCATCCTGTAATACATGCACTAATTACATTGAATACTGAAATGCTGAACCCACCTTGTTGATTTGATACGAGGGCAGCACGGTAGCATGGTGGTTAGCATCAATGCTTCACAGCTCCAGGGTCCCAGGTTCGATTCCCGGCTGGGTCACTGTCTGTGTGGAGTCTGCACGTTCTCCCCGTGTGTGCGTGGGTTTCCCCCGGGTGCTCCGGTTTCCTCCCACAGTCCAAAGATGTGTGGGTTAGGTGGATTGGCCATGCTAAATTGCCCGTAGTGTCCTTAAAGTAAGGTTAAGGGTGTGGGGGGTTGTTGGGTTACAGGTATAGGGTGGATACGTGGATTTGAGTAGGGTGATCATTGCTCGGCACAACATCGAGGGCCGAAGGGCCTGTTCTGTGCTGTACTGTTCTATGTTCATCCACAGTCTTGACACTAATAGAAGGTAAACACGGGTGTTACTAATGTTTCTTACCCATGTGAAGTCTAATAATTCCATCCGTTTGTAAGTGACTTGGAAGCTTTTGCATTCACTACAGCACAGTGGTTAGCACAGTTTTTTCACAGCTCCAGGGTCCCAGGTTCAATTCCCGGTTTGGGTCACTGTCTGTGCGGAGTCTGCACGTTCTTCCCGTGTCTGCGTGGGTTTCCTCCGGGTGCTCCGGTTTCCTCCCACAGTCCAAAGATATGCAGGTTAGGTGGATTGGCCATGCTCAATACCCCTTAGTGTTTAAAAGGGTTCGGTGGGGTTACGGGCATAGGGTGGAGGTTTGGGGTCATCTTTCCAAGGGTCGGTGCATGATGGACCAAATGGCCTCCTTCTGCACTGTAAATCCTATGTCTATATGTCTATGTGCTCAATCATAAAGGTGCTACAAATATGTGGTTCCTCATCACACACTCTCAGAATCTCAGAATCACTGCACAATAGTGTTGGTTGATACACTTCCCCAGGGATCAGTGATCACACACTCCCTAGTATAACTCAAAGGGAAATGTCCAGGAAGGCGGTCGAGTGAAGTAATTTTTTGCACAGATTCACTTTATTTTAAAAATGTTTGTTAACGATTGTCCGCTTAGTGGTTCTAACTGGATGCTTGCAATCTCGTGAGAACTCAGTTAAAGTGTGGACCAGCTTTCTTGCAGAAAGAATGGAAACAGAGACACGACGAGCAAAGATATGAGCAGCAAATCAATAGTGCAAAGGGGGAAGCAACTGAGAAAGGAGGCAGGCAGGATTAGAGAGTGAAGGACAAAGAGAGACAATCCTGGAGGGGGCTCTATTTTACAAACAGTAGAACCATGGAGGTTTACAGGCTAATCCAGGCTGGTCAGATAGCAGAACAGTAGAAAATAGAATTTAGCCCTGAAAAGTGTGAGGTGACACATTTTGGGAGGACGAAGAAGGCAAGGGAATACACATGGAACTGTAGGACACTAGGAAGTACAGAAAACCAATGGGACCTCGGGGTGTATGTCCATAGATCCCTGAAGGTAGCAGGTCAGGAAGATAAGGTGGTTAAGAAGGCCCATGGGATACCTGCCTTTATTATCTGAGGCACAGAATATAAGAGCAGGGAGGTTATGATGGAGCTGTATAAAATGCTCATTAGGCCACACCTAGAGTACTAGAGTTAGAGTGCCATTCTGGTCTCCACACTATAGGAAGGATGTGTTTGCACGGAGAGGGTGCAGAGAAGATTCACCAGGATGTTGCCTGGGCTGGAGCGTTTCATCTCTGAAGAGAGACTGTTTTCCTTGGAGCAGCGAAGGCCGGGCTGCGAGGGATCTCATCGAGGTGTACAAAATTATGAGGGGCGTAGATAGGAAGACATCTTTCCCCTTAATAGAGGGGGTCAATAACCTGGGGCATAGACTCACGGTCAGGGGCAGGAGAGTTACAAGAGATTTGAGGAAACTCTTTTTCACCCAGAGGGTGTTGGGAATCTGGAACTGGCCTGGAAGTGGGGGGGGGGGGGATCTGGAACTGGCTGCCTGGAAGGGGGGGGGGGGATCTGGAACTGGCTGCCTGGAGAGGGGGGGGGGGGATCTGGAACTGGCTGCCTGGAAGGGGGGGGGATCTGGAACTGGCTGCCTGGAAGTGGGGATCTGGAACTGGCTGGCTGGAAGGGGGGGGGGGGGGGGGGGGGGGGGGGGGGTCTGGAACTGGCTGCCTGGAAAGGGGGGGGGGGGGGGTTGGGAATCTGGAACTGGCCTGGAAGGGGGGGGGGGGGGAGATCTGGAACTGGCTGCCTGGAAAGGGGGGGGGGGGGGGCAGAGAGGGACCCTCAGTACATTTAAGAAGTAATTAGATAGACACGTGGAATGCCGCAGCATACAAAGCTACAGACTACTTGCTGCAAAATGGGATTGGAATAGATCGGGGTTTGATGGCTGCCGCCGACACGATGGGCCGATGGAGCTCTTTCTGTGCTGTAAAAGTCTGACTCGGTTTCACAGAAAGGCCACACAGGCCCCCTCTGTGTGATGTCTCATCTGAGAGCTGATGCCTCTGACAGTGCACCGCACCCACACTGCTACACTGGAGCGTCAACCTCGATTCTGGCCTCTGGCGCTGAACTCGATCCCACAAACCTGTCGCTCAGAGGGCGAGAGTGCTACCCACTGATCCTCAGCTGCCAACTCCACTGTGTCTGCTTGAAGGTGATGTGAGGCCAGGCTCAGCTGTCGAATAGGCCCCTGAACATTGGCGTCTGTGATGCACTATCGGAGTGGAACTGCACAGAGTTAACGTCTGCAGAGTTTGGGTGGGTGGGTGGGTGGGGGTCACCCACACGAGGATACATTCTAAGTTTTGATTTTTCTCCTCTGCAGACTTCCTTTGGCCTCATCAAAGTCTTTGTTGTGGTCATCCCGTTTCTGTACATGGGCACTCAGATCAGCAAGAGCTTTGCCTCGCTCCTGGAGGAACACGACATCTTTGTCCCAATCGATGACGATGATGATGATTAACTGATGGGTATAGAAATCGTTTCTATAATTTTACTCTCCGTGGATCCATGAACAAACATAATCTCTTCTGGAACCAAGCTTCCTCTGTTCCCTTTCTTTATTTTTATAAATTTAGAGTACCCAATTCTTTTTTTCCAATTAAGGAGCAATTTAGCGCGGCCAATCCACCCACCCTGCACATCTATGGTTATGGGGGTGAAACCCACGCAGACACGGGGAGAATGTGCAAACTCCACACGGACAGTGTTCCAGAGCCGGGAACGAATCTGGGACCTTGGTGCCGTGAAGCAGCAGTGCTAACCACTGTGCTGCCCTCTGTTCCCTTTCTGAGACTTGAAAATTGCTGTGGTGCTCATGTGAAATTGGTGAGGGGGTTAGGGTGGTATTGGGTGCTGTGAGGGAGGGGTGAGTACGATACATGTTTAACCTTCAGGGATTTAAAAAAAAAGCATTGGAGTTGTTGGAGCATGAATACAGCCTCAATGGTTGTCATGGAGATGCGGTCAAGAGATAGCAGCTGTGAGGCCCTTTTAAAGCCACGTTACTCAGCATCCTGTTAGTGGTGAATACCACCTACTGGATGGCAGCGGTGTGAATCAGCTCTCTTCACCTGTTCCTCAAATGTTTGAGATACCTTGCCCTTCCTGGGTATTCTGAGGTAGACTGCGCACTTTTTTCAAGGCCAAAAGTGATGGCCTTTGCTCGATACACAGCGTGAAA
This sequence comes from Scyliorhinus canicula, assembly GCF_902713615.1. NCBI lineage: Eukaryota > Metazoa > Chordata > Chondrichthyes > Carcharhiniformes > Scyliorhinidae > Scyliorhinus > Scyliorhinus canicula. The sequence goes on along the minus strand of NC_052168.1, from coordinate 26,944,448 downwards.
TCTGATGCGGGAAACTATTATCCCGCAGGATGTCTTTGATGCGATCCTATTTCAGTGGATGCGAATGCCTTTGACCGTATTTAGAAGGTTACCGATAAGGCCAATCTTATAGCATGTGGGACTGTAAGAATCTCAACACTTATATTAACCAGTGAAGGATGGTGTAGAGACCCCCCCCCCCCCCCAAAATCCGGCAGATTTCTCAACTTGTACATCAAGAAAGTTCATTTGACTGCTCCATTTCATACGGTGAATTTGAGAGCAGGATGGATCCCAGTAAGATGTGTAAGAAAGTTATTACATGCTACTGCGGATTTAAAAATAGCAAACGTATCATCCACATATTGGAAATTTAAGGGACAGGAGGTTAGGGTCATTCCATCGAAAACCCGCTTCTCATGGAACATAAGAACTAGGAGCAGAAGTAGACCGTCCGGCCCTTCGAGCCTGCTCCGCCATTCTATAAGATCATGGCTGATCTATTCGTGGTCTCAGAACCACTTACCCGCATTCTCGCCATATCCCGTAATTCCTTTATTTTTCAAAAAAACATCTACCCTATCTTTAAATATATTCAATGAAGTAGCGTCTACTCCTTTCGGTAGGGAATTCCATACTTTAACCACCCTCTGAGTGAAGAAGTTCCTCCTTGATTCAGTCCTAAATCTGCCCTCCCTAATCTTGAGGCTATGGAAGTAGAAACATCCTTTCTACTTCTATCTTATCCATTTCCGTCAAAATTTTATATGTTTCTAATAGATCCCCCCTCAACCTTCTGTATTCCAGTGAATATAATCCCAATCTACTCAGCCTCTCCTCATACGATAACCCCCTCAACTCCGGAATCAGCCTAGTGAACCTCCTCTGCACCCCCTCTAGTGCTAGCACATCCTTTCTCAAGTGTGGAGACCAAAACTGCACACAGTACTCCAGGTGTGGCCTCACCAGCACCTTGTACAACTGCAACATTACCTCTCTACTTTTAAACTCAATCCCCTTCGCAACGAAGGACAAAATTCCATTTGCCGTCCTAATTACTTGTTGCACCTGCAGACCAACCTTCTGTGACTCATACACAAGTACACCCAGGTCCCTCTGCATAGCAGCATTCTGCAGCTTTTTACCATTTAAATAATAATCCATTCTATTGTTACTCTACCAAAATGCACAACTTCACACTTATTGACATTATACTCCATCTGCCAGACCTTTGCCCACTCACTCAATGTGTCAATGTTCCTCTGTAAGGTTTTACAGTCCTCAGTACACTTTGCTCTGCCACACACCTTCGTGTCATTTGCAAACTTGGATACCTTGGAGTTCCCAACTCCAAATCGTCTATATAAATTGTAAATAATTGTGGTCCCAACACCGATCCCTGAGGCACACCACTCTTCACTGATTGCCAGCCAGAATAGCACTCATTTATTCCCACTCTTTGTTTCCTGTTAGACAACCAATCCTCTGTCCATGCCAGTACTCTACCCTTAACACCATGCATCCTTATCTTATGCAGCAGTCTCTTGTGCGGTACCTTGTCAAAGGCCTTTTGGAAATCTAGTTACACCACATCCACTGGGTCCCCTTTGTCTACCTTGCTCGAAATGTCTTCATAGAATTCCAAGAGATTCGTCAAGCATGACCTGCCCTTCATGAATCCATGCTGCGTCCGTCCAATGGGACAATTTCTATCGAGGTGCCCTCCTATCTCTTCTTGATAATAGACTCGAGCATCTTCCCCCACGACAGAGGTTAAGCTAACCGGTCTATAATTCCCCATCTTTTGTCTACTTCCCTTTTAAACAGTGGCGTCACATTTGCTGTTTTCCAATCCTCTGGGACTGCCCCAGTGTTCAGCGAATTTTGGAAAATTACCGCCAGTGCATCTGCTATTACTCCAGCCATCTCTTTCAGTACCCTGGGATGCATTCCATCAGGGCCAGGAGACTTATCTATCCTGAGCTCCATTAGCTTGCCCAACACTTGCTCTTTCGTGATAGTAATGGTTTCCAGGTCCTCACCTACCTTCTTCTCTCGGTCAATTGCTGGCATGTTATTAGTGTCCTCCACTGTGAAGACCGATGCAAAATATTTCTTCAATGCCTCCGCCATTTCATCATATCCCATAACTAAATGACCACTCTCATCCGCTAACGGACCAATGTTTACTTTAGCCACTCTTTTTAGTTTTATATAATTATAAAAACTTTTGCTATCTGTCCTCATATTCTGTGCCAGTTTTTTTTTGTGTTCTATCTTACTTTTCTTTATGGCTCTTTTCGTGGCTTTCTGCTGACCTTTAAAGTTTTCCCAATCTTCTAGTTTCCTGCTGATCTTGGCCACTTTGTAATCCTTCTCTTTCAATTTGACAGCCTCATGTATCTCCTTAGACACCCATGGTAGATTACCCTCTTTTCTTACAATTCTTCCTTCTCACTGGAATATACTTTTGTTGAGCATTATGAAAGATTTCTTTGAAAGTACTCCACTGCTCCTCAACTATCCTACCATAAAATATTTGTTTCCAGTCTACTTTAGCAAGGTCCTTCCTCATTCTATCGTAGTCCCCTTTGTTCAAGCATAGGACCCTGGTATTGGATTCTATCATCACACTCTCCATCTGTATACTAAATTCAACCATGCTGTGATCACTCCTCCCAAGAGGATCCCTAACGATGAGGTCATTAATTATTCCTGCCTCATTACACAGGACCAGATCTAGGATAGCTTGCTCTCTCGTCGGTTCCATTACATATTGTTCCAGAAAACTATTCCGGATACATTCAACAAACTCCTCTTCAAGGCTACCCTGACCCAGCTGATTTGACCAATCTATATGCAGATTAAAATCTCCCATGATAACTGCTGAACCTTTTCACAGGCATTAGTTATCTCTTCATTTACTGCCCGTCCCAGTGTGATGCTATTATTTGGTGGCCTATAGACTACGCCTATCAGTGTCTTTTTCTTCTTAGAATTTCTAATTTCTACCCAAATGGATTCAACCTCATTCTCCATAGAACCTATATCATCCCTCAATGCCACCCTGATGTTGTCCTTGATTATTAATGCTACTCCACCTCCCTTACATACCTGTCTATCCCTCCGAAACGTCTGGTACTCCTGGATATTTAACTCCCAGTCGTGACCATCCTGCAACCATGTCTCCGTAATGGCTATCAAGTCATATTCATTCGTGATGATTTGTGCCGTTAATTCATCAACTTTGATACGAATGCTACGAGCATTCAGGTAAAGTGTCTTAATGCTGACTTTCTTATCATTATTAGAGAAATTGGACATCATGAGATGTCCCAAGTTATCCTTCCTTTTTGCTTCATTCCTAGTCTGCCTTGAACTTAAACCCACCTGCACACATGATAACCTGCTGCTTATCACAGTAACTTCATTAAAGCCTACTCATGACAATAAGCGATTTTCATTTTTCATTTAATTATCATTCCATTTAACTCCTTACTCCCTGTCGCTTTCCCTTTCCCTTCCCCCCAACTCAGAAGTTTAAAGTCCTACTGACCACCCTATTTATCCTTTTCGCTAGAACACTGGTTCCAGATCGGTTCAGGTGGAGACCGTCCCAACGGTACAGATCCCCCCGGTTCCAAAACTGGTGCCAATGCCCCATGAAATGGAATCCCTCTTTCCCACACCAATCCCGTAGCCATGTGTTTACTTCCCTAACTTTCTTATCCCTATGCCAATTAGCACGTGGCTCGGGCAGTAATCCGGAGATTATGACCCTCGAGGACCTGTTCTTCAATTTCCTTCCTAGTGCTTGACAATCCCCAAACAGGTCCTCCACCCTAGCCTTGCCTATGTTGTTAGTCCCAACGTGGTCCACAACAACTGGATCCTCACCCTCCCGCTCCAGTATCATTTCAAGCCGGTTGGAGATGTCCTGCACCCTGGCACCGGGCAGGCAACACACCATGCGGGACTCCCTATCCGGCTTGCAAAGGATACTATCTGTCCCCTTAATTATAGAATCCCCTATAACAACTATTTGTCTTTTTACTCCCCCCTCTTGAATGGCCTTTTGCACCATGGTGACATGGTCAGCTGGCTCATCCTGTCCAGAGCCCTTTTCCTCATCTGCACAGGGAGCAAGAATCTCATACCTGTTGGACAAGGTCAAGGGCTGAGGCTCCTGCACTCCGAATCCCCCTACCTGCCTCACTTACAATCACACCCTGTTTTTCCTGAACACTTACTGAATTTGAATTATTTAATCTACCGGGTGTGACTGCCTCCTGAAGCAAAACGTGCAGGTAACTCTCCCCCTCCCGGATGTGCCGCAGAGTTTGAAGCTCAGACCCCAGATCATCAATTCTGATCCGGAGTTCTTCCAGCAACCAACACTTGCTGCAGATGTGGTCACTGCCGTTCACAATGGGATCAGCCAGCTCCCACATCATACAGCTACAACACATCACCTGTCCAGCCATCTCTACTTATTTAATTAACGTTTACAAATTTATGTTAAATAATTTCTAGTACTTCTCTGATAAATAAAAGCTTAATTCAGCTACTATAATACTCAATAATAAACTTATACCAAAAAAGAGTTTTTTTAAAAAACAACTTTACCGTATCAAATTGGTTAGAGGAGGAGGGTGGGTGGGAGACACTACACGTGTAGTGTCTCGGGTTTAGCTGCCGGCCAAATATATAGGATCAGTTACCTACCCGGCAGCCCTCCTGGTCCACGTCACCTCCGCTCCCGCTCCTCCCTGCGAAGAAAAGGAACCCAACAAAGGTGTTTGGGAGAGCTGGATCTAAAGGGGATCCTGGGGCAGCGCCATGAGAAACGAGTCTTTTGACGGAATGAAGCATTTAAAAAAAAAAAAGATATTTCCTGGAGGGCTAGAGTTTAAAAATTGGGAAAGTGATGATTAAACCTTTTCTA